>NW_022196521.1:0-434886 GCF_008641045.1 Pistacia vera | reverse complement strand
AAATGATGTGATATCATTTCTCAACTTCGCTGACTTCGCTGGAGGAAAGAATTTGGTCAAAAATTTTTGTGCCAGATCATTCCATGTTGTTATCGTTCCCGGTGGTAATGCCATTAACCACCCTTTTGCTTTATCTCCCAATGAAAATGGGAATAACCGCAGCCTAATAGCATCATCCGACACTCCATACCCCTAAACCTTAAACCTAAAACCCCTAAACCTTAAACCCTAAAACCCTAAAACCCTAAAACCTAAACCATAACCTTTTTTTTTGGAAAAGGTAAGTAATTAATAAAAGAGACAAAAAATGTACAAATACAAGGGGCATACCCCAAGAGGAAGACCAATAATTTTTAGTCAAAAAAACACATGGGAAACCCCACAAAGCCACGACGGCATAAAAAAAGTATACAAGCTCCCCACAAAATAAAACAAGAAGATGCCATAAATCACAAAGCCACAAACCGACATAAAAAAGCGCGCAGGCTTACCACAAACAAACCAAGAAGATGCCATGAATCACAAAGTCCCAAATTGGCACAAAAGAGCACACAGGCTCCTTAAAACGCTAATCAGGAAGATGCCATATCGCATGGAGCTGACTCAAGATCTCGTACTTAGGTGCTAAACCCAAAATATTGGCCCGAACTAGATCACAAATAGCTAAGATAGTATGTCTGCGGGAGCAACAATGTTGACGAAACACGTGATTATGGCTGAAAGGACCAACTGGGAAAGAAGGTGGCTGAAGTCACCTTTTTGTCGAAGATGCAAGCTAGCCCACTGGAGCAGAGGGAGCCAAGAGATAGTAGGCCATGTAGAGAGCATCCTAGTAGTGACCTCCCGCCAAACATAACTTGAGAAGTCACAGCTGAAAAACAAATGGTCATGGGTCTCTATAGCTTAACTGCACAAAATACACAGGGAGGACGTGATGACACCATGAGAGCTGAGTCGATCCATGGTGTGAAGTCGACGAAGAGAAGTGAGCCAGAGAATGAAAGAGTGGTGTGGAATATGCCCTGGAAACCACAAGAGATGATGAATCGAGTTCACATCTAGTTTGTCTCGCAACACATTCCAGGTTGAATCAATAGAGAAACGTCAAGACGGGTGGCCCTTCCACACAAGATGGTCAGGATGACTCGTTGAAGGCTGCACTATAATGGAGTCCCAAATATGATGAAGGTCTGCACTGCCCGAAGGAAAATCCCACAAACCATTCTGAATAATGTCTGAAACCCAAGCATCTCATGACAAGCTAGTGGTAGTCAAAGTTCTAAAAGGGAGCAAGTCACATAGAGGTCCCTACGATAGCCAGTGATCTCGCCATAACATGGTGTCTCTACCATCACCAATACAAGTCACAATAAGACCCCGGCACCAAACCTTGCTAAGTAAAATCTTCCTCCAAGCCCATGAAGCCCCAGAAGTAACTCGAATATGCCAAAAGGACTAACCATGGAGGAGAACCAAACGGGCCCAAGATGACCATACAGAAGATCTGTCATTAAGTAGTCTCCAAACGTGTTTAAGAATAGCCGCTCTATTCCAATCTTGGATCCTCTTAATCCCTAGACCACTCTCTTTCAATGGATAGCAAATAGAAGACCATGCAACCTTGGCCCCAGAAGGGGACAAAAAAGTACCCTTCTAGAGAAACGAGGCCAAAATACTTTCAATCCGTCAAACTATAGCTGTCGGCAAAAGAAACATGGATGACCAATATACCTGTATGGAGAAAAGCACCGACTTTATCAATTGTAGTAAGCTTGCATAGGTCAAAGATGCCAATGTCCATAGCCTAATCTGAGACAGTATTTGCTCTAACAAAGGCCTACAATCAGAATGTCGAAGACGGGTAGAGATCATAGGAACCCCTAGATATTTGATTGGTAACTGGCCCAACTGGAAACCCATGATAGACTGTGACCCAATCTGCTTCTCATCTGTAACTCCAAAAAGAAACAACTGGCTCTTCTCTACATTAGTCACTAACCCAGAAACCTTGGCAAAATAATCCAAGGCCGACTTGATTAGGCTAATAGAGGAAGCATCTGCTCGACAAAACACAATCAAATCATCCGCAAAACATAAATGAGTAATAGTTGTCTGCCTACATCTCCAATGATAATGAAAACTAGGGCTGTGAGAGGTTTCTCGAAAGATACCAGCTAACCCCTCAATAGCCACCACAAATAGGTAAGGAGAAAGAGGGTCCCCCTGCCAAACCCCTCGGGAGGACCTAAAAAGACCATGAAGCTCTCCGTTCAAGGCAATAGAAAAATACGTTGTAGAGATACATGTCATGATCCACCTCACCATACACTCAGGAAAACCCACAGTACGCAATCCCAAAAGGATGAAATCCCAACTCACAGTATTAAAAGCTTTTTGAATATCAACTTTAAGGGCACATCGAGGTGAAGCACCACCAAGATGATAATTCCACAAGAGCTCTTGAGTCAGTAGAATATTATCACAAATCCTTCGACCTGGGACAAAAGCCCACCAAGAACTCCTAAACCCTAAATTCCTAAACCCCTAAAAACCCTAAAAACCCTAAAACCCTAAACCCTAAACCTAAAACCCTAAACCCTAAACCCTTAAACCCTAAACCCTAAACTTTTTTTTTTTTTTTTGGAAAAGGTAAGTAATTTATAAAAGAGACAAAAAATGTACAAGTACAAGGGGCATACCCCAAGAGGAAGACCGATAATTTCAGTCAAAAAAACACATGGGAAACCCCTCAAAGCCACAACGGCATAAAAAGAGCACGCAGGCTCCCCACAAAATAAAATAAGAAGATGCCAAAAATCACAAAGCCACAAACCCGCATAAAAAAGCACGTAGGCTCACCACAAACGAACCAGGAAGATGCCATGAATCACAAAGCCACAAACTAGCACAAAAGAGCACACAGGCTCCTTACAAAGCTAATCAGGAAGATGCCATACCGCATGGAGCTCTCGTACTTAGGTGCTAAACCCAAAATCTTGGCCCGAACTAGGTCATAAGTAGCTAAGATAGTATCTTTGTGGGAGCCACAATGCTGATGAAACACACGATTATTCCGTTCAAACCATAGGAAATAAACTATGGCTGAAAGGACCAACCGGGAAAGAAGGTGGTTGAAGTCACCTTTTCATCAAAGATGCAAGCTAGCCCATTAGAGCAGAGGGAGCCAAGGGGCAGTAGGCCATGTAGAGAGCATCCCCGGTAGTGACTTCCCGCCAAAAATAACTTGAGAAGTCACAGCTGAAAAACAAATGGTCATGGGTCTCTGTAGCTGAATTGTACAAAACACACAAGGAGGACGTGATGACACCATAAGAGCTGAGCCGATCCATGGTGTGAAGCTGACCAAGAGAAGCGAGTCAGAGAATGAAAGAGTAGCGTGGAATATGCCTTGGAAACCACAAGAGATGATGAATCGAGTTCACATCCCGTTTTTCTCACAACACATTCCAGGCTGAATCAATAGAGCAACGCCCAGATGGGTGGCCCTTCCATACAAGATGGTCAGGATGACTTGCTGAAGGCTGCACTGTAATGGAGTCCCAAATATGCTGAAGGTCTGCACTGCCCAAAGGAAAATCCCACAAACCATCCCGAATAATGTCTGAAATCCGAGCATCCCATGGCAAACTAGTGGAAGTCAAAGTTCTAAAAAGGAGCAAGTCACACAGAGGTCCCTACGGTAGCTAGTGATCTCGCCATAACATGGTGTCCTTTCTATCACCAATACAAGTCACAATAAGACCCCGACACCAAACCCTGCTAAGTAAAATCTTCCTCCAAGCCCATGAAGCCCCAGAAGTAACTCGAATATGCCAAAAGGACTGACCATGGAGGAAAACCAAACGGGCCCAAGATGACCATATAGAAGATCTATCATTAAGTAGTCTCCAGACGTGTTTAAGAATAGCCGCTCCATTCCAATCTTGGATCCTTTTAATCCCCAGACCACCCTCTTTCAATGGATAGCAAACAGAAGACCATGCAACCTTGGCATCAGAAGGGGACAAAGAAGTACCCTTCTAGAGAAACGAAGCCAAAATACTTTCAATCCATTTAACTGTAGCTGACAACAAAAGAAACATGGATGATCAATATACCTGTATGGAGAAAAGCATAGACTTTATCAACTATAGTCGGCCCACATAGGTCAAAAATGCCGACGTCCATAGTCTAATCCAAGACAGTATTCGCTTTAACTAATGCTCATAATCAGAATGTCAAAGACAGGTAGAGATCAGAGGAACCCCTAGATATCTGACCGATAACTGGCCCAACTAGAAACCCATGATAGACCGTAACCCAATCTGCTTCTCATCTATAACTCCAGAAAGAAACAACTGGCTATTCTCTGCATTAGTCACCAACCCAGAAACCTTGGTAAAATAATCCAAGGCCGATTTGATCAGGCTAACAGAGGAAGCATCTGCTCAACAAAACACCATCAAATCATCCGTAAAACACAAATGAGTGATAGCTGCCTGCCTACATCTCCAATGATAATGAAAACCAGGGCTGTGTGTGGTTTCTCGAAAGATACTAGCTAACCCCTCCATAGCCAACACAAAAAGGTAAGGAGAAAGAGGGTCCCCCTCTCGAATATCCCGGGAGGTCCTAAAAAAATCGTGAAGCTCTCCGTTCAGGCAACAAAAAAATACAGTGTAGAGATACATGTCATGATCCACCTCACCATACGCTTAGGAAAACCCACAATACGTAGTCCCAAAAGGATGAAATCCCAACTCACAGGGTCGAAAGCTTTCCGAATATCAACTTTAAAGGCACACTGAGGTGAAGTACCCCCAAGATGATAATTCCGCAAAAGCTCTTAAGTCAGTAGAATATTATCAAAAATCCTTCGACCTGGGACAAAAGCCGATTGGGAACTCCCAATACCATCCGGAAGCACTACTTTAAACCGATTCACTATCACCTTAGAAATGCACTTGTAAAGTACATTACAACAAGATATCGGTCTAAAGTCTGTCATACGACTCGGGCTCCACCTTAGGAACCAAAGCAATCCTGGTGGCATTAACACATCTTGGCATTTCATTAGTAGCAAAAAAATGTCTCACTACAGCTCTGAAATCTCTACTAATAATATCCCATGCCCGCTTAATAAACAAAGAAGTGTATCCATCTGGACCTGGGGCTTTATCATCTGGGATAGAGAATAAAGCAATCCTAATCTCATCATCAGTGATAAGAGCACTCAAGGGAGAAATCATATTAGGAGAAATACGCCCAGAAAAATACTTGGAAGCCTCTGCGATCTGAGGTTGAGTAGGGGCAACAAAAAGATCCTAAAAAAAACCCACCTCCAAGCGCCCTAAACCCTGACTACCAATAACATGGGTACCATTCCCATCAATCAAACCGTGGATACGGTTCCGAACCTGCCTATGGATCAACGACTTATGAAAGAACTTAGTATTCTGATCCCCTAAGTTCAGCCACTGAACACGAGATAGTTGCTTAAAAAAAGCCTCCCCATCTCAACAAAGATTGAAAAACTGGTTGGCTAGGTTCATCTCCTCAGAGATACACTTAGTAGAAAGGGGGTCTCGGTCTAAATTTTCTTGGGCTATTGTCCACTGAGCCCGGGCCTCAATTACCCTGTTGGAGATATGGCTGGAAACCCTAATATGTAAAGATTTGAGCTACTAACCCCAATTTCTGCATAAGGCAGAACATAGGATTGCCTACAATAGGCTCGTCCCAAACTGCATGAACAATATCCATAAAATTTGCATGACCAGACCAAAAATTTAGAAATTTAAAAGGAGATGGTACCTTGCCACGGCGGGGACCAAACCGGACAACCATAGAGCTATGATCTGAGACATCTCAAGGTCAAAACTCTGAAACTGTGTTCAGTCGATCACCAAGAAAGTGATGCAAAGACCCAATCGAGCTTCCATAAAATAATCCCATCACCTTGCTGACTGTTATGCCAAGTATACCGAAGCCCAGAAAAAGGAACACCAATCAAGTTAGCATCAAGGATACATTGGCCAAAATCATCCATATAACCATACCACGCAGGATCACCACCCACTCTGTCAGAGGCTCCCAAGATGGCATTAAAATCACCCAACACAAGCCACGAGAGCCCCTCTGAATCAAACTGTGCTGACTAATCCCTTAGGAAATCCCACAGATTGCGGCGATTCCCAGGGTCATTAGAACCATACACAAAAGTAATCCCAAAGGAGAACCCCTCTTAAACATGAGTAACCTTGCAAATAATCTTTTGAAGAGAGCAATGAAGACTATTTACAGAGTAAAGAGAAGAATCCCAACATACCAAAACTCGGCAAGCAATAGAATCCGTTGCATTTGACAAAAATTGCCATGAAGGACAAACTATCGAGACCGCTGGCTGTAAATGAGACTGCTCAACCTTAGTCTTCAACAAACTAATCAAACCCAAAGAAGAGTCAGAAATCCAATTCCGCACTGCGTGTTGTTTTGAGAAGCCGTTAAGGCCTCTAATATTCCAGCTCCCTGATAAGAGTGTAATTTATATATTTTTATTCCTTCCATATTATGTTTTTTGTTATGTTTTATGCCTAGTTGAGCTGATTAGAGCTTATTTTGTAAGTTTGGCATATTTGGATAGACTTTAGGAAATAATTGAGAAAAGATTAGGAAATTCTAGATTTTCCAGATTTTTCGTTATTCTGGCCAGTGCTACGTTTTTCAGGTTTTCATGGAGCTAGATTCCTCAATTACAAAAGTGTCCTTTAGAGAAATTAATTAGACAAATCAAGCTTTTCAGGAAGGTATTATGGGCAAGAATCCGAGTTTGTTTGGGTTCTTAGTAGTTGTTGCAAAACCAGACCTGGAATCCTAGTCACGGAAGGTTTCCTTAGCTGAGTATTGAATCTTCGAACGGGCCTAACTGGAGCGTCAGATATCGAAAACGGGTGATTCAAAAGCCCAGATTCATTTACACATCCTGGACTACAATTTTCATGAAGGGATGGAGCCCAGAAAAGATCTTTTACATTTTGAGAATCCTGGTGCAACCTGGAGACGAATTCTGGAATCCATATCTGATCAGATTTTATCAAATCTAGAAGTCTATCTTCTAGGAAACGTCTAGGAAAGAAATTTCGTGATTCTTGGGGAAGAATTAAGGAAAAAACATGTTATTTAATTAGAAGTTTTTAGGTTAAATGGGGGAGGACAGTAGAGTTTTAATTTTTGAGAGTTTTTGCGTTCTAGATCAAGATGTGCGCCTAATTTCCTTCTTCAGTTCAAGGGGATTTTGAAGCCTAATTTCATGTCATTGGTGTAACTTAACTTCAGTAACATTGTTCTCAATCTCGTTTTTATTAGAATTGTTTATGTTATTCTGATTTAATTGTCTGTGATTCCTGTTTGAGTGATTTAGTTTTGGCCTACTAAATTGTTTAATCAGAATTTACCTGTTCGAATTAGGAATTGTGATACGTAATCATCCTTTTTCTATTCAATGAGTGACGCATGATGATAGAAGATGCCATAATCCAAAGCCACAAACCGCATAAAAAGCGTGCAGGCTTACACCACAAACCAAGAAGATGCCATGAATCACAAAGCCACAAATGGGCACAAAGAGCACAAGGCTTCTTAAAAGCTAATCAGGAAGATGCCAATCGCAGGAGCTGACTCAAATCTCGTACTATGTGCTAAACCCAATATTTGGCTGAAACTAGATCACAATAGCTAAGACTGTATCTCTGCGGGAGCAACAATGTTAACGAAACACTGATTATTCCGTTCAAACCATAGGAATAAACTTGGCTGAAAGGACCAACTGGAAAGAAGGTGGCTGAAGTCACCTTTTTGTCGAAGATCAAGCTAGCCCACTGGAGCAAGGAGCCAAGAGATAGTAGGCCATGTAGAGAGCACCCTGTAGTGACCTCCCGCCAACATAACTTGAGAAGTCCACAGCTGAAAAACAAATGGTCATGGGTCTCTATAGCTTAACTACACAAAACACAGGGAGACGTGATGACACCATGAGAGCTGACCGATCCATGTGTGAAGTCACAACAAGAGGCCAGAGAATGAAGAGTGGGTGGAATATGCCCTGGAACCACAAGAGATGATGAATCGAGTTCACATTCCTTTGAACATTCCAGGTTGAATCAATAGAGAAACGTCAAGACGGTGGCCCTTCCACACAAGAGGGTCAGGATGACTCGTTGAAGGCTGCACTATAATGAGTCCACATATGCTGAAGGTCTGCACTGCCCAAAGGAAATCCCACAAACCATCCTGAATAATGTCTGAAACCCAAGCACTCATGACAAGCAGTGGAAGTCAAAGTTCTAAAAGGGAGCAAGTCACATAGAGGTCCCTGCGATAGCAGGGATCTCGCCATAACATGGTGTCCCTACCATCACCATACAAGTCACAAGACCCCGGCACCAAACCTTATAGTAAATCTTCCTCCAAGCCCATGAACCCCAGAATAACTCGAATATGCCAAAAGCTGACCATGGAGGAGCCCAACGGCCCAAGATGACCATACAGAAGATCTTCATAATTAGTCTCCAAACGTGTTAAGAATAGCTCTCTATTCCAATCTGGATCCTTTTAATCCCTAGACCACTCTCTTTCAATGGATAGCAAACGAAGACCATGCAACCTTGGCCCAGAAGGGGACAAAAAAGTACCCTTCCAGAGAAACGAGGCCAAATACTTTCAATCCGTCAAACTATAGCTGCCGGCAAAGAAACATGGATGACCAATATACCGTATGGAGAAAAGCACCGACTTTATCAACTGTATAAGCTTGCATAGGTCAAAGATGCCAATGTCCATAGCCACTGAGACAGTATTTGCTCTAACAAGCCTACAATCAGAATGTCATGACGGGAGATCGAGGAACCCCTAGATATTTGATTGGTAATTGGCCCAACTGGAAACCCATGATAGACTGTAACCCAATCTGCTTCTCATCTGTAACTCCAGAAAGAAACAACTGGCTCTTTCTACATTAGTCACAACACCCAGAACCTTGGCAATAATCCAGGCCGACTTGATTAGGCTAATAGAGAAGCATCTGCTCGACAAAACCAATCAAATCATCCGCAAAACATAATGAGTATACTGTCTGCCTACATCTCCAATGATAATGAAAACAGGGCTGTGAGGTTTCTCAAAAGTACAGCTACCCCTCAATAGCACCCAATAGGTAGGAGAAAGAGGTCCCCCTGCCGAACCCCTCGGGAGGACCTAAAAGACATGAGCTCTCCGTTCAGGGCAAGAAAAATACGTTGTAGAGATACATGTCATGATCCACCACCATACACTCAGGAAAACCCACAGTACGCAGTCCCAAAAGGATGAAATCCCAACTCAAGTATTAAAAGCTTTTGAATACAACTTTAGGGCACATGAGGTGACCACCGCCAAATATAATTCCACAAGAGCTCTTGAGTCAGTAGAATATTATCAAATCCTTCACCCGGGACAAGCCCACCGGAACTCCTAAACCCTAATCCCTAAACCCTAAAACCCTAAAAACCCTAAAACCCAAACCCAAACCCAAAACCCGAACCCTAAACCCTAAACCCTAAACCCTAAACCCTAAACTTTTTTTTTTTTTTTTTTTTTTGGAAAGGTAAGTAATTTAATAAAAGAGACCAAAAATGTACAAGTACGAGGGCATACCCCAAGAGGAAACCGATAATTTCAGTCAAAAAACACAGTAAAACCCCTAAGCCACACGGCATAAAAAGAGCACGCAGGCTCCCCACAAAATAAATAAGAAGATGCCAAAATCACAAAGCCACACCCCGCATAAAAAGACGTAGGACCACAACACCAGGAAGAAGATCCATGAATCACAAAGCCACAAACTGCACAAAAGAGACACAGCTCCTTCAAAGCTAATCAGAAGATGCCATACCGCATGGAGCTCTCGTACTTAGGTGCTAAACCCAAAATCTTGGCCAAACTAGGTCAAAATAGCTAAGATAGTCCTTGTGGGAGCAACAATGCTGACAAAACACGCGATATTCCGTTCAAACCATAGGAAATAAACTGTGGCTGAAAGGACCAACCGAAAGAAGGTGGTTGAAGTCACCTTTCATCAAAGAGCAAGCTAGCCCACTGAGAGAGGGAGCCAAGGGACATAGGCCATGAAAGAGCATCCGGTAATGACTTCCCGCCAAAATAACTTGAGAAGTCACAGCTGAAAAACAAATGGTCATGGGTCTCTGTAGCTGAATTGTACAAAACCACAAGAGGAGACGTGATGACACCATAAGAGCTGAGCCGATCCATGGTGTAAGCTGACCAAGAGAAGCGAGTCGGAGATGAAAGAGTAGCGTGGAATATGCCCTGGAACCACAAGAGATGAGAATCGAGTTCACATCCCGTTTGTCTAACAACACATTCCAGGCTGAATCAATAGAGCAACCCAGATGGGTGGCCCTTCCACACAAGATGGTCAGGAATGACTCTCTGAAGGCTTGCACTGTAATGGAGTCCCAAATATCTGAAGGTCTGCACTGCCAAAGGAAAATCCCACAAACCATCCCGAATAATGTCTGAAAACCCAAGCATCCCATGGCAAACTAGTGAAGTCAAAGTTCTAAAAAGGAGCAAGTCCACAGAGGTACCATGGTGTCCTTTCTATCACCAATACAATCCAATAAGACCCCGACACCAAACCCTGCTAAGAAATCTTCCTCCAAGCCATGAAGCCCCAGAAGTTAACTCGAAATTGCCAAAAGGATGACCATGGAGGAGAACCAAACGCCCCAAGATGACCATACAGAAGATCTATCATTAAGTAGTCTCCAACGTGTTTAAGAATAGCCGCTCCATTCCAATTCTTATCCTCTTAATCCCCAGACCACACCTCTTTCAATGGATAGCAAAAGAAGACCATGCAACTTGGCACCAGAAGGGACAAAGAAGTACCCTTCTAGAGAACGAGGCCAAAATCTTTCAATCCTTTAACTGAGCTGCCACAAAAGAAACATGGATGACCAATATACTGTATGGAGAAAAGCATAGACTTTATCAACTATAGTCGGCCCACATAGGTCAAAAATGTCGACGTCCATAGTCTAATCCAAGACAGTATTCGCTTTAACAAGGCCTATAATCAGAATGTCAAAGAGGTAGAGATCAGAGGAACCCTTGATACTTGACCGTAACTGGCCCAACTAGAAACCCATATAGACCGTACCCATCTGCTTCTCATCTTAACTCCAGAAAGAAACCTGCTATTCTCTGCATTATCACCAACCCAGAAACCTTGGTAAAATCAAGGCCGATTTGATCAGGCTAAGAGGAAGCATCTGCTCAACAAAACCCCATCAATCACCGAAACACAAATGAGTGATGGCTGCCTGCCTACATCTCCAATGATAATGAAAACCAGGGCTTAGTGGTTTCTCGAAAGATCCTAGCTAACCCTCCATAGCCAACACAAAAGGTAAGGAGAAGAGGGTCCCCCTCCCGAATATCCCGAGGTCCTAAAAAACCGTGAAGCTCTCGTTAGGGCAACAAAAAATACAGTGTAGAGATACATGTCATGATCCACCTCACCATACGCTTAGGAAAACCCACAATACGTAGTCCCAAAATGAAATCCCATCACAGGATGAAAGCTTTCCGAATACAACTTTAAAGGCACACCGAGGTGAAGTACCCCCAAGATGATAATTCCGCAAAAGCTCTTAGTAGTAGAATATTATCAAAAATCCTTCGACCTGGGACAAAAGCCGACTGGGAACTCCCAATCCATCCGAAAGCACTACTTTAAACCGATTCACTATCACTTTAGAAATGCACTTGTAAGTACATTACAACAAGATATCGTCTAAAGTCTGTCATACGACTCGGCTCCACACTAGAATTCTGAGTCAATGGATCCCCTCTTGACCATCGTTCGTTTCCGCATATGAACAACACATGACCAAATAGGCTTTATTGTACGAAACATGATTAGTCTCGTACTTATACACCGTATGAACCACACGCATCCATATCGGATCCGACTACAATGTCTCAGGTCAAAGGACTACATCGTGCACTGATATAACCAAAGGATAAATCATTGACTACATGCTTTTCCAAATGATTTGTCGTTATTCGGTCACATTCGAAAAACAGTTCACCAACCGTTAATCCATACCAATGCCCCAGTGACATGACTATCATCGTCATCCGTACTTATATCAACTCATGATATCTTTCAGAAGCATCCGGTATGCCTACTGTGCAATATAGTTGCCCAAATTATATTGCTTCTATAGGGAACCCTTTTCGATAATTCATTTACTGATTAAATGAATCATCTGGACAATTCATATACATACTTTATTTTAAATGCATGACTGAATAAAGGAAGCAATTTATATATATGAATTGAAGAACTCTTTCTTCCATTATTTATGATATATATAGATACAAGACAAAATGCTCGGAAACCGACAACACAAATGGTTTCTAGGGCATACACTAATATACACTAACAACCAAAACCTGACCAAATGCAACCACGTTTTCCAGGAATCTGCAACAATCAAAACCCAGCAAGAAACCACAAAAAAACTGCAGAAAATCACAACAAAAACACACCAAAATAGGTCCATGAAATGGGCAAAAAACCCAACCCAAACAGCACATTCCCGGGAAAAACAGTGAGTTTTTCTGGGAACCAGAGGTCAACAAGGTGCAAACATCTGCGGGGATTGTCGATCCTGCCCGGAAGAGTCAATCTTGGCACTCCATTGCAATTCTCGATCGAAAAACCCAGTGCGAAAGCAATTCTAGATCTGCAAATTCCGTGACTATTCATGGCCAAATCCCAGCGAACGAAGAAGCCAAACACAGGCGCTGATGAAACGATAGGAAAGCTGGCTGAACACTCTTTCCAACGGTGGATGGATCGTCCGATTCTGAGACCGTGAATATTTAACCCTAAACCTTAAACCCTAAACACTTAGGAAAATTTCCAGTCCCTCCCTAAACCCTAAACCCCAAAACCCAAAACCCAAGACCCAAAACCCAAATCCCTAAACCCTAAACCCAAAACCCAAAACCCTAAATTCTAAACCCTAAAGCCCAAAAACCCTAAACCCTAAACTCCAAACCCTAAAACCAAAAAACCCTAAATCCTAACCCCTAAACCCTAACCCCTAACCCCTAAACCCTAATCCCTAAACCCTAACCCCTAACCCCTAAACCCTAAACTCTTAAACCCTAAACCCTAATCCCTAACCCCTAAACCCTAAACCCTAACCCCTAAACCCAAACCTCAAACCCCAAACCCCAAACCTTAAACCCTAGACCCTAAACCCCAAACCCTAAACCCTAAACCCAAAAACCAAAAACCCAAAAAACCCAAAAACCCAAAAAACCCAAAAACCCAAAACCCCAAACCCCAAACCGTAAACCCCAAACTGTAAACTCCAAACCTCAAACCCTAAACCCTATACCCTAAATCTTAAAAACCCTAAAACCCTAAACACAAAACCCCTAAACCCTAACCCTGAAAACCCTGAACCTTGAACCCTAAACCCTGAACCTTGAACAGAAAACCCTAAACCCTAAACCCTGAACCTTGAACAGAAAACCCTAAACCCTAAACCCGAAAACCCAAAACCCTAAAACCCCTAACCCAAAACCCAAAACCCGAAATCCGAAATCCGAAACCCTAAAACCCAAAAAACCTTAAACCCTAAACCCAAAACCCGAAACCGAAATCGAAACCCTAAACTTTTTTTTTTTTTTGGAAAAAGTAAGTAATTTATTAAAGAGACAAAAATTGTACAAATACGAGGGGCATACCCCAAGAGGAAGTCAGATAATTTTCAGTCAAAAAACACATAGGAAACCCAACAAAGCCACGACAGCATAAAAAGAGCATTCAGGCTCCCCACAAATAAAGCAAGAAGATGCCATAAATCACAAAGCCACAAACTGGCATAAAAAAGCACACAGGCTCACCACAAACAAACCAAGAAGATGCCATGAATCACAAAGCCACAAACTAGTGCAAAAGAGCAAACAAGCTCCTTACAAAGCTAATTTGGAAGATGCCATATTGCACGGAGCTGAGTCGAGATCTCGTACCTAGGAGCTAAAAACCCTAAACCTTAACCCTAAACCCGTAAAACCCTAAAACCCTAAAACCTAAACCATAACCTTTTTTTTTTTTGGAAAAGGTAAGTAATTAATAAAAGAGACCAAAAATGTACAAATACGAGGGGCATACCCCAAGAGGAAGACCAATAATTTTTAGTAAAAAAAACACATGGGAAACCCCACAAAGCCACAACGACATAAAAAGAGTACACAAGCTCCCCACAAAATAAAACAAGAAGATGCCATAAATCACAAAGCCACAAACCGGCATAAAAAAGCGTGCAGGCTTACCACAAACAAACCAAGAAGATGCCATGAATCACAAAGCCACAAATAGGCACAAAAGAGCACATAGGCTTCTTAGAAAGCTAATCAGGAAGATGCCATATCGCACGGAGCTGACTCAAGATCTCGTACTTAGGTGCTAAACCCAAAATATTGGCTTGAAATAGATCACAAATAGCTAAGACTGTATCTCTGCGGGAGCAACAATGTTAACGAAACACATGATTATTCCGTTCAAACCATAGGAAATAAACTCTGGCTGAAAGGACCAACTAGGAAAGAAGGTGGCTGAAGTCACCTTTTTGTCGAAGATGCAAGCTAGCCCACTGGAGCAGAGGGAGCCAAGAGATAGTAGGCCATGTAGAGAGCACCCTAGTAGTGACCTCCCGCCAAGCATAACTTGAGAAGTCACAGCTGAAAAACAAATGGTCATGGGTCTCTATAGCTTAACTACACAAAACACACAGGGAGGACGTGATGACACCATGAGAGCTGAGCCGATCCATGGTGTGAAGTCGACCAAGAGAAGTGAGCCAGAGAATGAAAGAGTGGCGTGGAATATGCCCTGGAAACCACAAGAGATGATGAATCGAGTTCACATTCCATTTGACATTCCAGGTTGAATCAATAGAGAAACGTCAAGACGGGTGGCCCTTCCACACAAGATGGTCAGGATGACTCGTTGAAGGCTGCACTATAATGGAGTCCCAAATATGCTGAAGGTCTGCACTGCCCAAAGGAAAATCCCACAAACCATCCTGAATAATGTCTGAAACCCAAGCATCTCATGACAAGCCAGTGGAAGTCAAAGTTCTAAAAGGGAGCAAGTCACATAGAGGTCCCTGCGATAGCTAGGGATCTCGCCATAACATGGTGTCCCTACCATCACCAATACAAGTCACAATAAGACCCCGGCACCAAACCTTACTAAGTAAAATCTTCCTCCAAGCCCATGAAGCCCCAGAAGTAACTCGAATATGCCAAAAGGACTGACCATGGAGGAGAACCAAACGGGCCCAAGATGACCATACAGAAGATCTGTCATTAAGTAGTCTCCAAACGTGTTTAAGAATAGCTGCTCTATTCCAATCTTGGATTCTTTTAATCCCTAGACCACTCTCTTTCAATGGATAGCAAACAGAAGACCATGCAACCTTGGCCCTAGAAGGGGACAAAAAAGTACCCTTCCAGAGAAACGAGGCCAAAATACTTTCAATCCGTCAAACTATAGCTGCCGGCAAAAGAAACATGGATGACCAATATACCCGTATGGAGAAAAGCACCGACTTTATCAACTGTACTAAGCTTGCATAGGTCAAAGATGCCAATGTCCATAGCCTAATCTGAGACAGTATTTGCTCTAACAGAGGCCTACAATCAGAATGTCAATGACGGGCAGAGATCAGAGGAACCCCTAGATATTTGATTGGTAATTGGCCCAACTGGAAACCCATGATAGACTGTAACCCAATCTGCTTCTCATCTGTAACTCCAGAAAGAAACAACTGGCTCTTTTCTACATTAGTCACTAACCCAGAAACCTTGGCAAAATAATCCAAGGCCGACTTGATTAGGCTAATAGAGGAAGCATCTGCTCGACAAAACACAATCAAATCATCCGCAAAACATAAATGAGTAATAGCTGTCTGCCTACATCTCCAATGATAATGAAAACCAGGGCTGTGAGAGGTTTCTCAAAAGATACCAGCTAACCCCTCAATAGCCACCGCAAATAGGTAAGGAGAAAGAGGGTCCCCCTGCCGAACCCCTCGGGAGGACCTAAAAAGACAATGAAGCTCTCCGTTTAGGGCAATAGAAAAATACGTTGTAGAGATACATGTCATGATCCACCTCACCATACACTCAGGAAAACCCACAGTACGCAGTCCCAAAAGGATGAAATCCCAACTCATAGTATTAAAAGCTTTCTGAATATCAACTTTAAGGGCACATTGAGGTGAAGCACCGCCAAAATCATAATTCCACAAGAGCTCTTGAGTCAGTAGAATATTATCAGAAATCCTTCGACCCGGGACAAAAGCCCACCGGGAACTCCTAAACCCTAAATCCCTAAACCCCTAAAAACCCTAAAACCCTAAACCCAAAACCCAAAACCCAAAACCCTGAACCCTAAACCCTAAACCCTTAAACCCTAAACCCTAAACTTTTTTTTTTTTTTTTTTTTTTTTTGGAAAAGGGAANACACACTATTCTTTTTATAGGCAAACCAAGTTGCCCTATTCCCACATGGAATGGGCTTGGGCTCCAACCCAAACACCCCATGTTGCCAAACACTCCCAATTTGATATTTTAATTTAATTCATCATTATCTCAACTAAAATCAATTAATATTTAATTAACATTTAACAATAATGATGATTTAATTAAATATGTGTGAACACAAATTTAAACGTAATTTCACTTATTTAAGTTTTCTAACAAATTAAATAAAGGCTACGACCTTAGCAAATTTAATTGCACTGTGAAATTACCAAAATACCCTTTCTCCTAAAAAGACAAAAACGCCCTTCGTTCTTCTTGGCTCTTAAATTATCTTCTATGTGTGTGACCCATAGGCTCCTCACCATACCGACAGTGTATAGTATTGTGATTAACACCAATTAATCGTCTCACTAATACACAGACCAAGATTGGCCCCTAACAAGGCATCATGGCCACCCGATAGATTCAGATTCAGCAAAGTAGCTACCTGTCAACGATATGGTTACCATGCAATTCGATCCTTTTATCATTCGTTATCTATACGAGACGAAGGCATAGAAATAGTGTCAACCTTCAGTTACTCTCATTATTAAGTATTCAGTTTCTCGACCAATGACCCATATCATAAACTGGATAGAGCAACAACTCAATCCCACTGTGGCCACAGTTTTTGTGTCATTACCATATACTAAATTGCGCCATCAGATAACTTCTCCCGTACCCTGGAGTGATGAATCCTCTGTCGATCCACCATAGTCTTGATACACCCCTCGATATAGCCAATCACCACTGTATTGACAGCTCTGAAAAGAACTGCGTTAGGCTAGTGTCAAACTACACTAATCGGTGCACAAGGCACTCCGGTGATCTCAAGTCTAAGGATCACATGCACCACCATTCGTTAGAGGAATTGTTCTATAGACACTCGAGTTACCATTTACATGGAATCCTCTCGTGGGTTAGTCCAGTGAACTTTCTGCGGTGTAATCGCCTATAGCAAACAGCCATGTGTTACACCAGGTTGTCACCAAACAACCTTGACAAGTGAGATCTGTCACTGCCTTTCGACAAGGTCATTCAACACAATGATAGCCTTACTGTGTTATCTGTGCCCTTACTTCGGAATAATACTGCAGGTACGGACAGTTCTAGAATGGCCACCATATGTGCTCATAGGGTTCTCACTATCAAGATTTGAAACACTTGATACCCTCGTCACAGTTCTACTATTCTAAGGACATATATCAATACATATTGCAATAATAATGATTTACGCGATATAAAATAAAATGCCTTTTATTGATTAATGAACATTATTACAAAGAGTCAATTCTACAATAATTGATTGACTCTAAGGCATCTACTCTAACAATCTCCCACTTGTACTATAGCCAATCATTCATGTATTTGATACCAAATGATCTCAAGTGCTTTTCATGCTTCTGCTACGATAGAGGCTTTGTCAGTGGATCTACGAGATTGTCATCAGTATGCACTTTACTAATCTGCACATCTTTCCTCTCAACTATCTCTCTAATGAGATGGAAACGTCTGAGTATGTGTCTGGATTTCTAATGAGACTGTGGTTCCCTGGCTTGAGCAATTGCTCCATTGTTGTCACAATAGATGTCCATAGGATCAACAATCGTGGGAACCACACCAAGTTCAATAATGAATTTCTTAATCTAGACCGCCTTCTTGGCCGCATCTACTAATGCAATATACTCAGCCTCCATTGTAGAGTCCGCTACAGTGCTTTGCTTAGAGCTCTTCCAGCTCACTACACCTTCATTGAGACAAAATACAAACCTTGATTGTGATCGATAATCATCTTTGTCCGTTTGGAAACTAGCATCATTGCATCCTCTTATAGTGAGCTCATCTTCCCCTCCATAAACCAAGAACATATCTTTAGTCCTCTTCAGGTACTTAAGAATGTTTTTGATAGCCATCTAGTGATGCTCACCTGGATTCGATTGATATCTACTACAAGTGCTCAAAGCACACGAGACATCAATCCAAGTGCATAGCATGACATACATGATGGATCCAATTACTGATGCATATGGGATCCTCTTCATCCTATCTCTCTCATCTTGTGTTCTAGGACACAATTCCTTAGAGAGATAAACACCATGTTACATTGTAAGTAATCCCTTCTTGGATTTTTCCTTACTGAATCTTTTCAGTACTTTGTCTATATATGCACTCTGACTTAGGCCAAGCAACCTATGCGATCTATCACGATAGATCTTTATTCCAAGGATGTAGGCTGCTTCCCCTAAGTCCTTCATGGAGAAGCACTTGAATAACCAAGTCTTTACCGACTGCAAGTTCGGTACATCATTCCCGATCAAAAGTATGTCATCGACATACAACACTAGGAATGCTACTGCGCTCCCACTCACTTTCTTGTAAACACAGGGCTCATCTTCGTTCTTGATAAAATCGAATTCCTTTACGGCTTCATCAAAACGAATGTTCCAGCTCCTTGAAGCTTGCTTGAGACCATAAATGGATCTCTGCAACTTGCATACCTTATCAGCTTGTCCATCAAGAATGAAACCATCAAGTTGTGTCATATACACATCCTCCTCAAGGTTTCCATTCAGAAAAGCTGTTTTGACATCCATTTGCCAAATCTCATAGTCATGATATGCAGCAATCGCAAGCATAATCCGGATGGATTTAATCATAGCAACCGGCGAAAATGTTTCTTCATAGTCTATGCCATGAATTTGTTTGAAACCTTTGGCAACCAGTCGTGCTTTATAAGTATGCACGTTGCCATCCATGTCAGTCTTTTTCTTGAAGACCCATTTACACCCTATGGGTTTTACCCCTTCAGGTGGTTCCACCAGAGACCACACTTGGTTCTGGTACATGGAGTCCATCTCAGATTTCATGGCTTCAAGCCATTTAACGGAATTTGGATCTGATATAGCATCTTCGTAGGTTTTGGGTTCATCGTCTTGGTAGACTAGTACGTCACCATGTTGAGTCACGAGATAACTGTATCTCTTGGGCTCATGGTGTACTCTCCTAGATCTATGTAGCTCCTATGCTACCTGAGGTGGTTCACTTTGATCCACAGGTTGTGGAGTAACCTCCTTATGATTCTCAACCACTTCCTGTGGCACATTATCCCGTCTTTCGTCTAGTATATCTTGTGGTTCTAGAACTTCATCGAGTTCTACTTTTCTCCCACTAGTAATTCTTCGAAAATATTCCTTTTCAAGGAAGATACCAGAACGAGCAACAAAAATTTTGTGCTCTTCCAGGTGGTAGAAATAGTACCCTTTGGTCTTCTATGGATATCCCACAAATATACATTTACAGGATTTTGGGCCCAGCTTGTTCGAAGTCAATTTCTTAACATAAGCTTCGCAACCCCAAATCCTTAGATAAGACAAGTTGGGCTTTCGCCCACTCCATAATTCATATGGCGTCTTATATACAGACTTTGATGGCACACGGTTCAAAACGTGAGTTGTAGTCTCTAGGGCATAACCCTAGAAGGATGCAGGTAAATCACTAAAACTCATCATAGACCTAACCATATCAAGTAAGGTCCTATTTCTCCTTTCTAACACTTCATTGTGTTGGGGTGTATAAGGAGGAGTGAGTTGTGATACTATCCCACATTCCTTCAGGTACTCTGAAAACCCTGAGCTTAAGTATTCACCTCCTCGATCTGACCGAAGAGCTTTAATACTTTTGCCCAACATATTCTGTACTTCATTCCCGAATTCCTTGAATTTATCAAAGGCTTCAAATTTATGTCTCATAAGGTAGACATAACCATATCTACTGAAATCATCAGTAAATGTGATGAAGTATGAATATCCACCTCTGGCTTTAGCTGTTAGTGGATCACATACATCACTATGAATGATGCCTAATAGTTCAGTAGCTTTTTCACCTTGTCCTGTGAAAGGAGACTTGATCATCTTACCTAACAAGCATGACTCGCATACCTCAAATGACTAAAAGTCAAAAAGGGCCAAAACTCCATCCCTTTGAAGTTTTGCAATGCGAGTCTTATTAACATGACACAATCTACAATGCCAGAGATATGTTTGGTTTTGATCGCTATGTTTAGCTTTCTTGGTTTCAATATTGAGAATATCTTTATTGTTCAAATCAAGAACATACAATCCATTATATAACCTTGCAATTCCAAATAGAATACCATTCAAACTAAAGGACAACAATCCATTAGATATCTCAAAATGATACCCCATATTATCCAAAACGGATACTGAAATAATATTTCTAGAAATAGAAGGTACGTAATAACAGTTATGCAGTTCCAACAATAAGCCCGTAGACAAAGATAAACAATAAGTCCCTACAGCCAATGCAGCCACATGTGCTCCATTTCCAACTCGTCGGTCCACCTCTCCCTTGGTGAGCACTCTACTATACCTTAGTCCTTGCACATCAGTACAAATGTGAGTACCACATCCTGTGTCAATGACCCAAGATGTTGAGGGAGAGAAATTAATCTCAATCATAAAGATACCTAAAGTCGTAGCCTCTGACTTCTTCTTGCTTGCGAGGAAAGCCTTGCAGTGTTTCCTCCAATGGCTAGGCTTGCCACAAAAGAAGCAGACTACCTTGCCCTTTCCTATGCCACTCTTAGGACCAAGAGCAACCTATCCTTTAGGTTTGGGTTTGGGTTTGGGTTTGGGTTTAGCCTTGGCCTTACCCTTACCTTTACTTTTACTAGCATCAACCAGTAAAATAGGTTTGGACTTCTTCATGTCCGTCTTTGCAATCCTCAGCGTATTCAAGAGTTCTGACAGGGTTTTCTCCATTGTGTTCATATTGAAATTCGTTATGAACGGAGCATAAAAGTCAGGCAAGGATTGCAAAATTAAATCCACTTGTAATTCTGCATCCAAGCCATATCCCAAAGTCTCAAGCCTCTCAATGTGCTCGATCATCTTGAGCACATGAGGACCAACTTGGGCTCCCTTAGTCAGACGACTCCCAAATAGTGATTTTGACACCTTGTACCTCTCATGTCGAGCATTTGTTTCGAAAAACTCCTTGAGGTGTAGAATAATGGAAGCAGCGTCCATATTCTCATGCTGTTTTTGCAGCATAGGTGTCATCGATACTAAGATCAAGCACTGAACGCTATCAGCATCATCAAGTAACTTTTGATAAGTATCCTTTACTTCTTGAGTGGCATCAGGATCAGGCTCAGCCATGTATGGATTTTCAAGGATATACAATTTCTTTTCTGACTTGTGTATAATCCGAAGATTACAATACCAATCAGAGAAATTGGATCCATCCAACCTGTTTTCTTTCTCGATTATCGGTCGCAGGATCATAATGCTCATTTTTTATGAATATACAATTGTAGAAAAGATAAAGTTATTATAAAGTTCATTGTTGTTTAATATGGTCTTTTATTAAACGATGCTCCCACTATTTTACTTAAGTCAATAGCCCTCACTATTAACTCGGGAAAGCCTGTTGGCTTTCCTAGTGGACTAAGACCTCATCCTACCCATTTCAAACCTTCACTTTGGTGAACAAGCCAAAATGAGTTGATTAGGTAGGCCAACAAACTTAATCCACACCAGTTGATAGCTCCCACTATCAACTTCAAATGTGAAAAAGCCAACAAGCCAATCACACAATCCAATGGCTCCAACCATTGTCCTCAAGTGTGATTCTCAGTATCAGTAGAGTGGACACTACATGTCACCACATACATGTAATAAGTGTACTGCTCTATTATGCCTATAACGCGTTTATCAACCTTCGCTTTGGCAAACAAGCGAAACCGTCATTTTAGGTCGACCCATCACCATTAAGGAAAAACTCCAATGCATTTTAACCTCCCACTGGTAGAAGTGTACCCTTCGCTTTGGCGAACAAGGTTTCGACGAATAGTGGTTTGATTAAAACCATGGTGATGGAAGGCTTACGTGACTTAATATACTTTAGTTGAGGGTTTGTTATTTAATGTCTTATCAGAATATTATCTTTGTTAGAATGACATTGTTTGACATGTTATTCAACATTCAACCTTAGCATGCATTCTAAGCAAAAATTTAAGCATGCCGGTACATGGCCCAACTAAAACCGATTTCCTCGAGCCTAGAGGAATCGGTGGGTCACCTAAGGGTCCTATAATAAAAAACTTGAGTCTTCAAGTATAGTCGTGTCTTCAAGTACATTACAAAAGCACCATTCTAAATTTACAATAAAATAAAGCTAAAACTAATTTTACATCAACAAATTTAGAAACCTCGATTTACATTCGAGGGGAATGAGATGGGAAAGAATGTACATCGAGAAGAGGAGAGAAGGCAAGACACGCAGACCCTATTTAAAATATTACAGCCATACATTCCCAAAAAATAATTTAAAACATCCACCCTTAGGTCTAAGGCTGATGTACCGGACACCATGCAATATACAAGCAAGTACAAAGCATACATTTCAAAAACAATCAATTTTTGAATCGGGTGGATTATATATTAATTACCCTCTTAAATGTGCAGAATGTACATTGGCTTTACAAGTTATTAAAAACTACAGATTAGTCCCTTTGTAGAAAAATACAGAATTTGGGAAGGCTATAGACTTAGCCGCGACGAAACCTGGAAATCCCCAAATCGCAAGTTCGCCTTTTTTTTTTTTTTTTTTTTTTGTAGTTTTTGTGTATAAACACAAATCATGTCTGAAACCCGAGCATCCTATGGCAAACCAGTGGAAGTCAAAGTTCTGAAAGGGAGCAAGTCACACAAAGGTCCCTGCGGCAGCCAGTGATCTCACCATAACATTGTGTCCCTACCATCACCGATACAAGTCACAATAAGACCCTGGCACCAAGCCCTGCTAATTAAAATCTTCCTCCAAGCCCATAAAGCCCAGAAGTAACTCGAATATGCCAAAAGGACTGACCACAAAGGAGAACCAAACGGGCCCAAGAAGACCATACATAAGATTTATCATTAAGTAGTTGCCAAACGTGATTAAGAATAGCCGCTCTATTCCAATCTTGGATCTTCTTAATCCCAAGACCACCCTCTCTCAATGGATAGCAAACAGAAGACCATGCAACTTTGGCACTAGAAGGGGACAAAGAAGTACCCTTCCAAAGAAACGAGGCCAAAATACTCTCAATCCGTCTAACTGTAGCTATCGGCAAAAGAAACATGGATGATCAATATACCTGTATGGAGAAAGCACCAACTTCATCAACTGTAGTCAACCTGCATAGGTCAAAGATGCTGATGTCCATAGCCTAATCCAAGACACAATTTGCTCTAACAAAGGCCTACAATGAGAATATCAAAAACAGGTAGAGATCAGAGGAAGCCCTAGATATCTGACCGGTAACTGGCCTAACTGGAAACCCCATGATAGACTTTAACCCAATCTGCTCCTCATCTGTAACTCCAGAAAGAAACAAATGGCTCTTCTTTACATTAGTCACCAACCTAGAAACCTTTGTAAAATAATCCAAGGCCGATTTGGTCAGGCTAACAGAGGAAGGATCTACTCGACAAAACACCACCAAATCATCTACAAAACACAAATGAGTAATGGCTGTCTGCCTACACCTCTAATGATAATGAAAACTAGGGCTTTGAGAGGTTTCCCTAAAGATACTAGCTAACCCCTCCATAGCCAACACAAATAGGTAAGGAGAAAGAGTGTCCCCCTGCCGAACACCTATGAAGGATCTAAAAAAATAGTGAAGCTCTCTGTTCAGGACAACAGAGAAATACGGTGTAGAGATACATGTCATGATCTATGTCACCATACGCTCAAGGAACCCCACAGTACGCAGTCCCAAAAGGATGAAATCCCAGCTCACAGTATCAAAAGCTTTCCGAATATCAACTTTAAGGGCACATCGAGGTGAAGTACCCCTAAGATGATAACTCTGCAAAAGCTCTTGAGTCAGCAGAATATTATCAGAAATCCTTTGACCCGCGACAAAAGCTGACTGAGAACTCCCAATAACATCTGGAAGCACTACTTTAAACCGATTCACTATCACCTTAGTAATACACTTGTATAGTACATTACAACAAGATATCGGTCTAAAGTCCGTCATACGACTTGGGTTCCCCACCTTAAGACCTAGAGCAATCCTGCCGGCATTAACACATCTTGGCATTTCATTAGTAGCAAAAAAATGCCTCACTGCATCTTTGAAATCTGTACCAATAATATCCCATGCTCGCTTAAAAAACAAAGAAGTGTATCCATCCGGACTAGGGGCTTTATCATCTGGGATAAAGAATAAAGCAATCCTAATCTCATCATCAGTGATAGGAGCAGTCAAGGGAGAAATCATATCAGGAGAAATGCGCCCAAAAAAAAATACCTGGAAGCCTCTACAACCTGAGGTTGAGGAGGGGCAACAAGAAGATCTTAAAAAAAAACCCACCGCCAAATGCTTTAAACCCTGACTGTCGGAAATATGGGTACCATTCCCATCTGTCAAATAATGGATGTGGTTCTGAACCTGCCTATGGATCAATGACTTATGAAAGAACTTAGTATTTTGATCCCTTAAGTTCAGCCACTAAACATGAGACCACTGCTTAAAAAAAGTCTCTTTATCTCGACAAAGACTGAAATACAAGTTCGCAAGGTTCTTCTCTTGGGAGATACACTCAGTAGAAAGGGGGTCTCGGTCCAAATTTCCTTGGGCTGTTGCCCACTGGGCACGAGCCTTAATCACCCTGCTGGAGATATGGCTGGAGACCCTAGTATTAAAGATTTGGGCTTCCGTTTCAATAACCCCAATTTCTGCGTAAGATAGAACATAGGATTGCCCACAATAGGCTCATCTTAAACCGTCTAAACAGTATCCATAAAATTTACATATTCTGATTGGGGTTCCTTTTACTGGGCTTTTGTATACTTGGCATAACAGTCAATGAGGTGACAGAATTATTTTACGGAAGCTTGATTGGGTCTTTGCATCGCTTTCTTGGTTCCCTAATCGATTGACCGACCATAGTTTTAAAGTTTCGACCTTGGGATTGCCCAAAAATTTAGAAATTTAAAGAGGATGGTACCTTGCCACGGCGAGGACCAAACCAGACAACCATAAAGCTATGATCTGAGACATCCCAAGGTCGAAACTTTAAAACTATGGTCGGTCAATCGATCAGGGAACCAAGAAAGCGATGCAAAGACCCAATCAAGCTTCCGTAAAATAATTCTGTCACCTCATTGACTGTTATGCCAAGTATACAAAAGCCCAGTAAAAGGAACCCCAATCAACTCAGCATCATGGATATATTGGCCAAAATCATCCATATAACCATACCACTCAGGATCTCCACCCACTCTGCCAGAGGCTCCCAAAATGGCATTAAAATCACCCAACACAAGCCACAGAAGCCCCTCCGAATCAAACTCTACCGCCTAATCCCTAAGGAAATCGCATAGGTTGTGGCGATTCCCAAGGTCATTAGAACCATACGCGAAAGTAATCCCAAAGGAGAACCCCTTGGAGACATGTGTAACCCTGCAAGTAATCTCCTGAAGAGAGCAATGAAGGCTATTTACAGATTAAAGAGAAGGATCCTAACATACTAGAACTCGAGAGGCAATATAATCCATCGCATTTAACAAAAACTACTACGAAGGACAAACTATGGAGACCACTAATGGTAGATGAGACTACTCAACCTTAGTCTCCAACAAACCAATCAAACCCAAAGAAGAGTCAGAAATCCAATTCCTCAATGCACGTTGTTTCGAGAAGCCGTTAAGGCCTCTAATATTCCAACTCCCTATCATTGGAATTGGGATAGAAATAAGCTAAAAATCACTTGGGCCTAAGCCCCCGCCTTCCCCTTTTCTAGGGGTGGCAAGGAAACTGATCCAGATAAGGTGGCATCTGGTGTCTGGAGGTCATCACTATGTAGAACAAGCGAGGCAAACCTGTTGGAAGAAGTAGATTGCTTGCTCCCAGAACTCATAAAGGAAACCTGAGTGTTTTTCGTGCAATTTGTGAAGCCCATAATGTGGTCCTGCTTATCCTCAATAGGAAAATGCGTATCAAGATCCGACCCCAAATTAGAGCTAGAAAATTCACCTTTGCTAGCATAAACAGTCTACTGATACAGGACCCGAGCCAAAGAAACATCCCCAACTCTAACTATACTCGAAACTAAAACTCTAATTGGTGCTAAAACATCCCTCTCCCGCTCCCTCTCTCCAATGGGATCAATAGTGGCTGACTGCCTCAAAGGCTTGCAGTCCTCAGATCGCACTGCAATAGCTTTCCTCGGTGCCTTTTGGAAGCTAGTAACTATCTTACTCTTACCCTGAGCCATAACTATAGTAGGTGCCTCTGGTTGGTGACAAACATGGCCAAAAGCACAACACTTGGGGCACCTCTTGGGGGTCCACTCATATTCCACTGTAATTTGAATGGGTTCAGTAGATAACCGACATTTAAATTCAAAATGGCGCTTTAGAAGCTTTGTTGCATATATCTCAACACATACCCGAGCATAATCTAAACGATCTATTCAGAAGTTGTCTTATCACTTGACAACGGCCGACCCATCATAGAAGAAACCATGCAGAGTCCTTTGTGAGACCACAAAGGATAAGGCAAACCATGCAAACGAGCCCATATCGGAACCTTAGAGATGCGGCTTTTATCAAAAGAAAACTGAGCATGCCATTGTTGCAGAACAATAGACTTGCCCCCAAACATCCACGACCCTCTCTTTAGGATTGAATGCACTGCATCCTCATCCCTAAATTTGAAGATGAAGAAATTAGTACCAGTAGACATAACATCCTCCAACCCTGCAGCTTATCATGCACAGAAAACAATTGAGTGGGCAACATGAAAAGGCATAGAATACCTCGGGAAAAAACCCACAATACAGCAAAGCCATTCAACATCATTGTCATCAATAACATCATCCAGGATATGTAAGATGTCATCCTTAATATCAAAACAGTGGGGATTAGTGAAAAAAATGCTAGGGGTGAAGAGGTTTTGGTGTTGGGAAGGGGACGGTGGTGGGGATGGCCAAAGAGTAGGAAGGTAGCAGCAGGCGCGGGTGCTGTGGCACAGGGCGCTAGGAATTGGGGCGCTGTGCGCAGAAGGCCTGTAAAAAGGGGAGACTATTATCGAGCAGTTGGAGTGCACGATAAAAAACATCCTCAAGAATCGAACAAATTGAAACCACGCTTTCCAGGAATCTACAGCAAACAAAACCAGCGAGAAACCACAAAAAAACTGCTGAAAATCACACCAAAAATAGGTCTACAAAATGGCCAAAAGAAACGTAACCAAAATAGCATGTTCCTGGGAAAAAAAACAAAGGGTTTTACAAGGAACCAAAGGTCAACAAGGTGCAAAGAGCTGTGGGGATTGAAAAGCAAGCCTAGAAGAGTTAGTCATTGCACTCCATTGCAATTCCTGATTGAGAAACCGATCGCAAAAGCAACTCTAGATCTGCAGTTTCCATCAATTTGCACAGCCAAATCCTGGTGACCCGAGCCGCTAACATAGGCAGTGACAAGTTGAGAGCAAAACACTTGAGAAAATTTCTAGTTTTTTCCCCCCTAAACCCTAACAGGGATGGACGGTGTTTGGGTGATGGTGATAGGCTTGATAGGCTCTATGTGGAAATTTTGCTTGGGTTTTTTGGGCCAGGAGAGGAGGTCTACAAGAGTGTTTTGTTTTCCTTTAATGTGTTTGACATCAAATTGGTAGCGAGCAAACCATTGGGCCCAGCAAAGTCTCTAACCATCTGAAATTTCTTTTTGTTTAAACTCAAGCATCCATGGGAAGGCTGAGAAGATGGAATTCAAACTTTTAAATACCTCGTCTGGCAGCCAAAATTTCTTTGTATGTAGAGTGCTAATGTTCTTCACTAGGTTTAAAATGTCCACTCTTATACCCACAGATTTTCCTTTCTCCATCAATTTCTTTTAAGAGAACGGCTGACCAATGGGAATCACTAGCATCTATCTAGAGAATTCTTTTTTCCATTGAAAGGAATTTGCAGGGGAGGTAGTTGGGAGACTAACTCTTTCAAGGTTTTAACAGAGTTAGTTTGAGAAGGGCCCCATAAAGGTGGATTTTTCTTGAGCATTATCTAGAGAGGTCGGACCAGAAGTGACAGTTTTTTAATGAAGGGGGCCATGTAATTGACTATCCCAAGGACCTGTTGGACTTCTTTGAGACAGAGATGGGTGTCAGGAAACTTGAGAAGTTCCCGGCCAATATAAGGCTGAAGTTGTTAGGAAATGACCGGTTAACGCAGCGGAAAACAAAACAATAATTTCTAGGATCGTTCCCATTGAGCTAAGATCAAAGGTAAAAATTTTACAGTTTATAAAAAGAACAAGAATCTGCAAAAAATAAATCTCAAGTTTAGATTCATACCCACGTTGGAGGCTCCTCCAATATTGTCTCTGAACGTGTTTGCTACCGATCCAAGTGTAGGATCGAACCCACAAAGTCCACATGAAGACAATAACAAGGAACCAAGGAGGGATTTGCAAGATCCTCCTTAGCCTTAAAAATCAAGAAGAAGAAATCAAAGGAATTTTGATTTTGGCAAAAACCAAATTTGGCGTGAGAGAGAGATATGGGGGCTGTGTGTTTTTTTTCAAAGAGAAAAATCCATCATTTTTTCAATTCACAAACTTTTCTTTTTTATAGTTAAACTTTAATGCCTTATTCCCATATGGAATAGGCTTGGGCTTCAACCCAAACACCACATGTTACCAAACACTCTCAAATTAGATATTTTATTTATTTCATCATCATCTCAATTAAACTCAATTAACATATATTTAATCTATATATATATATTAACATTTAACAATACTGATGATTTAATTAAATATATGCGAACACATTTTTAAACGTAATTTCACTTATTTAATTTTTCTAATAAATTAAATAAAGGCTACGACCTCAGCAAATTTAATTGTATTATGAAATTACAAAAATATCCTTTCGCCTTAAAAAGATAAAAACGCCCTTCCTTCTTCTTGGATCTTAAATTATCTTCCATGTGTGTGACCCATAGGCTCCTCATCATACCGGCAGTGTATAGTATCGCGATTAACACCAATTAATTGTTGGAGTAGGTGCCCTAGAGCCAATCAATTATAGTAGAATTGACTCTTTGTAATAATATTCATTAATCAATAAACGACATTTTATTTCTATATCACGTAAATCATTATTATTGCAATATGTATTGATATATGTCCTTAGAATGGTAGAACCGTGACGAGGGTATCAAGTGTTTCAAATCTTGACAGTGAGAACCCTATGAGCACATATGGTGACTATTCTAGAAATGTCCGTAGCCCCAGTATTATTCTGAAGTAAGGGCACAGATAATACGGTAAGGCTATCATAGTGTTGAACGACCCTGTCGAAAGGCAGTGACTGATCTCACTTGTCAAGGTTGTTTGGTGACAACCTGGTGCAACACATGGGTGTTTGTTGTAGGCGAATATACCACAGCAAGTTCACTGGACTGACCCACCAGAGGATTCCATATGGATGGTAACCCTAGTGTCTATGGAATAAATCCTCTAACGAATGGTGGTGCATGTGATCCTTAGACTTGAGATCACCGGAGCGCCTTGTGCACCGATTGGTGTAGTTTGACACTAGCCTAACGCAGTTCTTTTCAGAGCTGTCAATACGGTGGTGATTGGCCGCATCAAGGAGTGTATCAAGACTATGGTGGATTGACATAGGATTCATCACTCCTGGGCACGGGAGAAGTTATCTCACGGCGCAATTCAGTATATGGCAATGACATTAAAACTGTGGCCACAGTGGGATTGAGTTATTGCTCTATCCAGTTTATAATACGAGTCCTTGATCTAGAAACTGAATACATAATATCGAGAGTAACCGAAGGTTGATACTATTTCTATGCCTTCGTCTCGTCAAGATAACATATGATGAAAGGATCGAATTGCATGATAACCATATCGTTGATAGGTAGCTACTTTGTTGAATCCGAATCTATCGGGTGGCCATGATGCCTTGCTAGGGGCCAATCTTGTCTGTGTATTAGTGAGACGATTAATTGGTGTTAATCGCGATACTATACACTGCCGGTATGATGAGGAGCCTATGGGTCACACACATAAAAGATAATTTAAGATCCAAGAAGAAAGAAGGGCGTTTTTGTCTTTTAAGGCGAATGGGTATTTTGGTAATTTCATAGTACAATTAAATTTGCTGAGGTCGTAACCTTTATTTAATTTGTTAGAAAAATTAAATAAGTGGAATTACGTTTAAATGTGTGTTCGCACATTTAAATATATATTATCATTATTGTCAAATGTTATATATATATATTTAAATATATATATTAATTGATTTTAATTGAGATAATGATAGAAAAATAAAATATTAAATTAGGAGTTTTTGACAACATGGGGCGTTTGGGTTGGAGCCTAAGCCTATTCTATATGGGATTAGGGCAAATTGATTAACTATAAAAAGAAAAATGTGTTAATTAAATGTAAGAGAATTTTTCTTTGAAAAACACACAGCCCCTCTCTTTCGCTCCCGCGGCAGTAACACTTTTTGGCCTAAAATCAATTCAATTGATTTTGCTTTCTTCTTAATCTTGAAGCCAAAGAGGATCTAGCAAATCCCTTTTTGGTTCTTTTGAGATTGTCTTCGTGTGGACTATGTGGGTTCAATCCTACACTTGGATCGGTAGCAAAACATTCGTTGACAAATTTGGAGGAGCCTCCAACGTGCGTTTGTTTTTCTTTAAACTCAGATTTATTTTTCTGTAGATTTTATTTAATATGAATTGTAAAATTAAACCCTTGATCTTGGCTCATGTAAACGATCCCTGAATTATTTTTTTTTGTTTTCGCTAGGTGTATGGGACCATTTACTAACAAGTTTGAGAAGGGCGCAACAGAAATGGATTTTTCTTGAGCATTATCTGGAGAGGTCGGACCAGAAGGGACAATTTTTTAATGAAGGGGGCCATGTAATTGACTATCCCAAGGAATTGTTGGACTTCTTTGAGAGAGAGATAGGTGTCAAGAAACTTGAGAAGTTCCTGGCCAATATAAGGCTGAAGTTGATATTAGCCATTGGCTATTTGCATGCCGAGGAAGTCAATTTTGGTAGTGTTGAGGACCATCTTCTTTTGTGAGAGCATGACTCCATATTTTTTAAGGATGGAATAAAACTGGTGTAATAAGGCTAGATGACTAGAATGATCTGGAGAGTAAAGTAAAATGACATCAATATAGACAAGAGCCTGCTTTAGGATGGGTTGGAAAATGTGGATCATGGCCTTTTGGAAAATGGATGGGGCTATTTTGAGCCCAAAAGGAAGGACAGTCCAATGGTAGTGAAGGTTTGGGATACAAAACCTAGTTTTTTCTTTGTCTGCAAGGTGAAGTCCGAGTTGCCAAAATCTTGCTTTCAGATCAAATTTGGAGAATACCCTGGCATTTGTGAGGTATCGAAACAGAAAATCTTTTCTGGGAAGAGGAAACTTGATGTCTGCAAGAAACCAATTTAATAGTTTATAGTTGATGACAAGATGAAGTTTTCCTCTGACTTGCTCAGCTCTTTTGTTAACATAAAAGGCTTGACAGGCCCATGGGGATTGAGTTGGCTCAATCAACTTTTCTTTTTCGAGTTGGGCTAATTCCTCTTGGGCTAGGGTTAAATGTTTAGGATTCATACCCGGATGGGTAGCTTTGGTAGGATTTATGTCCTCATTTTTCTTAAAGGGAAGGCTAACATAGAATTCCGGATTTAGCCATAAAGGATGAAAACACTTTGTGAGAAATTCTGTATGAGATTGGGCAGAACATTCAGTCAGTAGTTGTTTGGTTACGTTAGTGTCAGGGATAGTGGGTGGTAAGGTGGTGAAGTAATTGTGAGGTTGCTTGTATGGTTGGAAATAGGACTTGTGTTTGAGGCCTTGTGCGGTAAAGGTAAATTTGGCTTTGAGGAGTTGCTTCAAAAGATCCCATCCAACAACCATATCTTTACCAGGATGATGAGAGCCGAGACATTTATGTGTAAGGATTAAGTTGGGGAAAAACTGTATGTGGATTGGTTTACTGATTAAATTTGTGGAGAAGTGTTCGCCAATTACTGTAGTCAACCATCGAATGTGAGGACGCCAGAATGACGTTGGGAGGACGTCAGGATTGAAGATGGTTGAAGTAACACCAGTGTCAAAAAATGCCATGACCTTAATGGGCTGGTCATATTTAGAATGGAGATACAAAGTGAGTTCAACCATAGGTACTTGTACTAAGAGATTCATAGGAAAAAATCCAAACAAGAGGGACCCACCACTGGAATATCCATCAGTTTCTGTAGAATCTGGAAAATTCAAAAGGTCTACAGCAAAGACGGTGGAGGGTGTTTGTTCTTCTATTTCAGAATAGAGACTTTCCAGGTCATGTTCTGCAAGAGCCGATCAAGGACTATAAGCTACTTGGCAGACTTATGTTTTTTGGGACAGTTTTTGGCAAAATGATCGGGCTATTTACAGAAGAAACATCGTCTGGTTTTAGGAGAACCTCGTTTCTTTTTTTGAAAGTAGTGACGTTTCTTTTTTCTGAAACGAGTTTTTTTGTTCTTGTAGAATGACTTTCTAAAAGGTTTTCTATCTGAATGAAAAGTCTTGATTTTGTGAAAATGTTTTTTCTTTTTATTGCGACTATGACAGGAAGGATTTCTAGTGAGGCATTTGAGTAGGAGATCTGGTCTATGACGGGACTTTTCAATAGTATGGCCTGTCTGCTAAAAGTGTTGAATAAATGCCCATTTGTTACAAAAACCCTGGAGGGCTTTTTCAGTAAGTTGGCCCGAATGGCCAAATGTGATGGAGGCCAACATGTGGCCGTGTTGTTCAAGTAGCCTTTGTGCTTCTTGAGATAGAGATTCAGGAATGGAGCACAAAAAGGCTTGCTTAAGGTTGGGATCATCAAGTCCACCAATTTCATAAAACCAAAGGGAAACCCATCTAAAATGGGTTTGGAAATCCTTAAGCTTAAAGGAGCAGCATTTGAGCTTAAAGAATTCTTCTCTTAATTGGTCTTGGTGGTTTCTACTATCACTAATAAATTCTTGGACCAAAAATCTAGCGAATTGTTCAAGAGAAGCAACTTGGACTACTTGGAGTTGTCTAAAATGACCAAGATTATACCACCATTAGCGTAGAATACCTATAAACCGTGCTACAATAGGTTCAATTACTCTGATAAAGTTAGCATTGGGTTTAATGAGCTCAATTTGTCCCCAAGTGTAGATCTCATGGATCATTTCTCTCCACTTAGAAGGATGATGTGGATCCAGATTGAACCAAGGCCCATAAGAGGGAGGAACATAATAGGCTTGGTTATATGTGCCAAGAGGACCCATAGGTGAGGGAGGAGGAGTGTCCATGACATCAGGTTCACTAACAGGATCTTCAACAGCAGGTTCAGGATCAGGAGGGGTTTCATGAAAATGGTTCATGAAAATGATTGGTGTTTCTGAATCAGAGGAGGAGGATTCACTGGATGTATCAGAATCATCCTTGGAAGAGGAGGCTCCAATTGTGGCATAATGAATAGGCAGGTTTTGAATAGGAGTGTGGTCTGATAAGGTATGGTGTGTGAGGAATTCTGTAATGGGGTTAGGTGAGGAAGAGGAAGACATCATAAATTGTGATGGTAGTGGTGAATTTTCCTCTAAAAATGGCTCGTTCTGGAACCGTTTTTATGAAAATGAGTCCCTCTATACTCCAACTCTGATCTTTTCTATGTTCCTAACATTTTCCAACACTGACTTTATATTAGGCAACTTTTTGATCAAAAGTTTCTTGTCTTGTTTTATTTTATCCTTCTGGATGTCTTGTGCAGGACCTGGTGACTGGGAAGATGATTGGAAGGGGTAGAAATGTTGGTAGATTGTTCTTTCTTGACTTTTGTGTTTCGCCTTCTCATGTGTCTCTTGCCATTCTTCCAACATCTTAAGAAAGAAAAGAAGCGAATAAGAAGTGGGCTGCATGGCATAACAGGCTGGGCCATCTTGACTTTAGTCAGCTGAAGAGGAAGGTGAATCAGATGGTTTAGGTTGTGATGGTGTTTTGTTTAGAGGCTGGACAATAGGAGGAGGTAAAGTGGTAGGTGCAGGAGGTGGTTGTGGAGATTGTGAGGGAGTAGACGGTGGAGGTGTCTTTGGTAGAGATTTGGGTTTCCAGACCTTGGAAGGTGTGGAGGATGATAGTTGGGAGAAAACAGAGGGATATGTGGGTTGTTGGTGTTGTGGAAACAATGGCAAACTTTGTAACAGTTGTGTTACTTTGGGTGTGTGGAAAACAGAGGAATGGCCTATATGGGGTAGGGACCACATATAGGTTTAAGATTGTTTAATTGGTTGGATTGGAGCTTGTGGTGGTGTATTCTCAATATGAAATAGTTGATTCTTCAGAAATTTAATTTCCTGTTCCTGGTAGGAAAAATCTTGCTTGTATTGAATAAGAGAAAGAATCTCATTATGGAGAGATTCTATTCATCCATATAATTCTGTCAAACATTCTTCATGAGTTTTGAGCTTTGTGGTCAAATGAGTCTCAATGCACTGTAGACAATCATTTTGGGCTACCGCATTCTGAGACTACCAATTCAACACTGTTTCTGCTGGGGATGGTTTTTTGGTATTGCCAGTTGGATCAACGGTGATAAGATACTTGATCTTCCAAGAATGGGAAGTTTGGTCTGTGGTAAAAGGAGTGAGAGGAGGAAAAGCTTCAGGAGATGTGAGGCTAGGTGGCATTGTGGTAGGTGGAGATCCTGGGCTACTTGTATACATGGCACAAGGAGCTGCAACAAACGTTGTTGTCCTTCTGGAAGGAGAAATGTGTTTAAGGGCCTTTTTGTAGTACGGATTGAGATATGGATCATCATTCTTGCCAATAGGATGAGTAGGATACGAAGTAGCTGGAGTAGTACCATAGGAGACAAGATAGTCATATTTGCCAGAGGGTTGGCCTAAAGTACCAACTAAGGGATCTTCTTTGTCAAATCTGTCTTGAAACTCTTTACAAGAGTTGCGTTTCGTTGACTTCTTGACTCGCTTTTTATAGTGCACATCAAACTTAGCATTTTCATAGCAATCATTACAATCACAAAGATCCCAATATTTATGTCCTGTAATAGGATTAGAAAAAGCATATACTAGAGCACCTTGACTGTCAAAATAATTGATAGGAACATTATCATACTCTTGTTGTGGTGGTGGAGAGATGTGAAGAGGAGCGCTAATGGAAAAAGAGGATGGGAAACAAGATGGTGTAACTTGTAGAGGAGTTTCCCTTTCATAATGTGCTTCAACAGTACCATCAGGTAATGTCCTAAAAGTACAAGAAGTTGTCTAGATAGGCTGATTCTTCTCTGTAGTAGGATGAGGCTGTGAGCCACTTTTCTGGCATTAAAGTCAACAGTTCTAGGCATGGAATCTGACGTGGAACATATGTTTAACTAGGGGCACATTGGCTATTGACTTTAAGAAATAAAGCCTTACCAACCAAATCTAGGTCTTGAGGTGGAGCGAGATCAAAAGCATGATTCTGGACCCTGTAGACCAATTGGTAATGGAGAGTGGCCATAAATTCACTGGTTTTAGGGATATCACCAGCCACTTAAACCTGGATGTTGAGAGCATCAAACAAAACACTGTCTTTAAGAAGCATGTTGAAATTTGGGTAGAAAGTAACCATCACAGTACCAGCATTTAAAGTTGTTTCCATGCTGCCAATACAAGCATTAATGTATGTAGGGAAACGAGTGTCAAGGAGAGCAATTTGGGTAGAGGTTAGAAGACCTTTTCTGCCATGGAAGGTAAGAGCAAGATAAACAGCACCAAAATAAAGGTGGGTATATTCCTCAAGCTGCCATTGGGTCACCAATTCAGGAGGAAAGTGGAATGGGAAGAACTGCTCAGACATGGTAGTAGCAATACCATGTTGATCAAAACGGGAGCTGTACACATATTCTTTTATGTGATATTTGGGAGGTTTGACTAAGGTTTTGATTCTAGTAGTGACAGGTGGAGAGGGTTTTCTGTATGGAGAGGGTATAAGAAGATTATCCAACGGAATGTATGAAAGTTCAATAAAGACTCTACTTTATCTTTAAGATCTGTACGGAGTATGGCAGTAGAAGAACTAGAAGAACTGGAACTTCTTGGAGAAGAGAAAGAAGAAGATCAAGAAAGTACAAGTTTTGTTAACTATTTACTCAGGGTAAGTGGGTTGCATTGATTCGTACTAAGAAAATACACTAGCGAAATAAAGCTAAAACATTTCACAGAGCATGAAGTTTACTAGACCATATTAGCTGTGGCGTGGGCATAGATGATAACATACTGTGATGTCCACATAGAGACAGAAGGAGTTTCATATAAATACCGAAAAAATCTCCAGGTAGTCTGGTGCGGCACAAGCGGCCATCTTAAATACCAGCTGCCTTAGACACATAGTCTTGGTGACAAGGAGTTTCCAATACAATATGACTCAATCCAACTATCTATATTATGGAGCAGTATATTACCTTGCCTACAATTATTCATAGGCTTCATGACATATGACCCTAAACCCTAAACCCTAAACCCTGAACCCCTAAACCCTAGACCCCTAAAACCCTAAACCCTAAATCTTAAACCTTAAAACCTAAACCCTAAACCCTAAACTGAGTGTATCTCCTAGGAGAGGAACCTTGCCAACCTGTATTTCAGTCTTTGTCGAGATGAGGAGACTTTTTTTAAGCAGCGGTCTCGTGTTCAGTGGCTGAACTTAGGGGATCAGAATACTAAGTTCTTTCATAAGTCGTTGATCCATAGGCAGGTTCAGAACTGCATTCGTGGTTTGACTGATGGGAATGGTACCCATATTACCGACAGTCAGGGTTTAGGGCGTTTGGCAGTGGGGTTTTTTCAGGATCTTCTGGCTGCCCCTACTCAACCTTAGATCGCAGAGGCTTCTAGGTATTTTTCTAGGTGCATTTCTCCTGATATGATTTCTCCCTTGACTGCTCCTATCACTGATGATGAGATTAGGATTGTTTTATTCTCTATCCCGGATGATAAAGCCCCTAGTCTGGATGGATACACTTCTTTGTTTTTTAAGCGGGCATGGGATATTATTGGTACAGATTTCAGAGACGCAGTGAGACATTTTTTTGCTACTAATGAAATGCCAAGATGTGTTAATGCCACCTAGATTGCTTTGGTTCCTAAGGTGGAGAGCCCAAGTCGTATGACGGACTTTAGACCGATATCTTATTGTAATGTACTACATAAGTGCATTACTAAGGTGATAGTGAATTGGTTTAAAGTGGTGCTTCCAGATGTTATTAGGAGTTCTCAATCGACTTTTGTCCCAGGTCGAAGGATTTCTGATAATATTCTGCTGACTCAAGAGCTTTTGCAGAATTATCATCTTGGGGGTACTTCACCTCGATGTGCCCTTAAAGTTGATATTTGGAAAGCTTTTGATACAGTGAGCTAGGATTTCATCCTTTTGGGCATGCATACTGTGGGGTTCCCTGAGTATATGGTGAGGTGGATCAGACATGTATCTCTACACCGTATTTCTCTGTTGCCCTAAATAGAGAGCTTGACAGTTTTTTTAGGTCCTTCTGGGGTGTTCAGCAGGGGGACCCTCTTTTTCCTTACCTATTTGTGTTGGCTATGGAGGGGTTAGCTGGTATCTTTTGGGAAACCTCTTAAAGCCCTAGTTTTCATTATCATTGGAGGTGTAGGCAAGTAGCTATTACTCATTTGTGTCTTGTGGATGATTTGATGGTGTTTTGTCAAGTAGATGCTTCCTCTGTTAGCCTGATCAAATTGGCCTTGGATTATTTTGCAAAGGTTTCTGGGTTAGTGACTAATGTAGAGAAGAACCAGTTGTTTCTTTCTGAAGTTACAGATAAGGATCAGATTGGGTTACAGTCTATCATGGGTTTCTAGTTGGGCTAGTTACCAGTTAGATATCTAGGGGTTCCTCTTATCTCTACCCGTCTTCGACATTTTGATTGTAGGCCTCTATTAGAGCGAATTCTATCTCGGATTAGGCTATAGACATCGATTTCTTTGACCTATGCAGGCCAAGTACAGTTGATCAAGGCGATGCTTTTCTCCATACAGGTATATTGATCATCCATGTTTCTTTTGCTGGCAGCTATAGTTAGATGGATTGAGAGTATTTTGGTCTCGTTTCTTTGAAAGGATACTTCTTTGCCCCCTTTTGGTGCCAAGGTTGCATGGTCTTCTTTTTGCTACCCATTGAGAGATAGTGGTTTAGGGATTAAGAGGATCCAAGATTGGAATAGAGCGGCTATTCTTAAACATGTTTGAAGACTACTTAATGATAGATCTTCTGTATGGTCTTCTTAGGCCTGTTTGGTTCTCCTCCGTGGTCAGTCCTTTTGGCATATTCGAGTTACTTTTGGGGCTTCATGGGCTTAGAGGAAGATTTTACTTAGCAGGGTTTGGTGCCGGGGTCTTATTGTGACTTGTATTGGTGATGGTAAGGACACCATGTTATGGCGAGATCACTGGTTGCCGCAGGGACCTTTGTGTGACTTACTCCCTTTTAGAACTTTGACTTCCACTAGTTTGCCATGGGATGCTCAGGTTTCAGACATTATTGGAGATGGTTTGTGGGATTTTCCTTTGGCCAATGCACACCTTCAACATATCTGGGACTCCATTACAGTGCAGCCTTCAGTGAGTCATCCTGACCATCTTGTGTGAGAGGGCCAGCTGTCTGGACGTTTCTCTATTGATTCAGCCTGGAATGTGTTGCGAGACAAATGGGATGTGAACTCGATTCATCATCTCTTGTGGTTTCCAAGGCATATTCCATGCCACTCTTTCATTCTTTGGCTCGTTTCTCTTGGTCGGCTTCACACCATGGATTGGCTCAACTCTCATGGTGTCATTACGTCCTCCCTGTGTGTTTTATGCAGTTCAGCTACAGAGACCCATGACCATTTGTTTTTCAGCTGTGACTTCTGATGGGAATGCAAAATGTCATTTTTACCCCCCTTAATGTTTAGTATTTTATACGTATTTATTGCCTAAATGTACTCATTATTATTCTATTTTGATTTAGGATGCAAATGGAGGCGTTAATTGTAAAACGGAACTAATTAAGTGAATTCGGACAGTTTTGACATTGTTTCGTAATCTAGGCATAACTCTCTCATCCGAGCTTTGATTGAGATGATTCAAAATTCTGTGGAACGATAAGAAATTTATCTACAACTTTCATGTTTTGAGTTTGGAGAGATACTCACTGAATCAAGGTTGTAATCGAGCTTGAAGTTGACACATCTGCACTGGACGTCCTGGAGCATTCTGCCTTGTCATGCAAATCAATTGGGCAATTTATTATTGGAGACATGTGGCACGCAAGTTATCAGCTCAGAATCACCACTTTCCTATTTTATTTTAGGACTTTATCTTATTGTCAAGTAATTAGAATTAAATTAGGATTAATGTTATTTTAGGATATTAGAATATTTCTTTTAGGACATTGAGTGGGATTCAAATACTTAAACTGGATTTTTGTTAAGGGGATCAGATTAGGTTTTGGGAAGAACAGACCACGCCTCTCTCTCTTTTCTTCTCAGCAATTTTTCTTTCTTTTTGAGTTTTTGTTTATGGCCATGAGTGGCTAAACTTTTGTAACTTGGTCGAAGGAAACGGAGACCTCGGAATCAACCAACTGTGAGGTCTAATCTATTTATTTTAGTGTTTCAATTTTCATGTTTGAGTATTGAATGTTATTATATGCATATCTTCATGATTGATGCATTAATTACTAGGAGGCCTACTAGTGGATTATTTGTTGCAATCTACTGCTAAGTTTGATATCAAATCCGTATTGTTTGATCCCTCAACTTGTGAAGCAATTAGGGTTAAATTTGCTGCGTCAAGAATTAGTAATCTTAAGAGAACATTCAACTAAATTAATACAACCGCTTGTGTTTATGTTGTTTAGCTTCATCGATTTCTCTAATTCTTAAGGCTGCCATTAGATTAATCTTTAGCGCTTGTCTAGGGTTGTTTATGTGAGATTAATTAAGATCGCTTGTTTCTAATTAATTCAATTAAGGAGAGTAGGAAATAGTTCCAACGGTGAATATTCAAAGCAAGAATTGATTTATTTTTTGCATCAATGATCAGTTGTAAGATTCCGATGGTGGATGTTGATGGAGACCAAGTTTCGTTTTATTAATTGATTTCAATTTGAATTGTTTTTGTTTTTGTTTTTTTGTTTTTGCTAAGATTGTTTTCTGTTTTACTCAAAACCCCCCAGCCTTATTCACACATTGAAATTCGGCTAGACACTCTTCATGGGATCGACTCTTGGTTACCCTATTTACAATTCAGTAGTTAGGTTGGAGGTTTTAATCTTGGTTGCCTACGACAGCACACCAACTTCTCAAGTTATGTTTGGTGAGAGGTCACTACCAGGATGCTCTCTACATGGCCTACTCTCTCTTGGCTCCCTTTGCTCCAGTCAACCACCTCTTCTCGGTTGTGTCCTTTCAGTCATAATTTATTTCCTATGGTTTGAATGGAATAATCACGTGTTTCGTCAGCATTGTAGCTCTTGTAAGAACTGTCTTAGCTATTTATGATCTATCCGGGCCAAGATTTTGGTTTAGCACCTAAGTACAAGATGATGATGATGATGATGATGATGATGTGTGAGAAGTTGAAGCTCATAAATAATCTCTACTATAATGAAATAATCTGATGTTTTATCTTAGACTCTGTGTGGCTTTATATGCCTTTGCAACATTTGGAATCCCTGTGCATGTAATGAATAGAGGTTGCTACAAGTTCGAGGGTTTACATAGATTCTATTCTAGATAATATTTTTTGATGACTTTCTAAGGGCTCTCTTATCCATATTATGTGAACATTACTGGTAGACAGTGGCCGAATTTTGTTGAATATGGGGCTCCATTGAGTTTTAAACAATGTAAAAGCTGCATGTGGGTCTATCTTACCTAACTATAAGCTATAGTCCAAGTTTTAATGGTCAGTAGTCACCGCCATGTTATTGGCCACTACAGAACTAGAAACTTAGTTGTTAAACTATGAAATATAGGAATAAATACTCTAGATCCAAAACAATTTCTTTCTCAATAGATGTAAGATCCCTCTGCAAACAATGAAACATTACACAATTTTTCTAGAAAATGGAGGTAATTGTTTATTGATATATTCACTGATGTAGCATGACAGCATAGGACAAACTTCAGAACTGATTGGGCTTACTATATATATTGCCATGGACATGTGCTAATTACATGGTAGTACTTATCTATTTGTGTTCTATCTTCTGTCACTATATCTCTATATTGATGAGACTTCGCATTGAATCAGTCTGGTTCATCTGATTGTCCCATGAAAACAAAAGCGATCTTTAAAACTTTTATAAGATCTCATGGTATGATGAATCCTTTAACTGATCTTGGTTCTAACCTCTTGGTAAGCATATTCTTGTAACTTCATGGACTTGCTTAAAATGGCATTACCATTTTATGCTTTACAAATTCATCTTCGTAACTAGATTCCTCAAATGGTTGGTATGGATGTTTGCTTGGTATCATATTTGAAATTTGTGACATGGATTGCTTTGTAATGAGTAGTAATTCTAAACTTGGGGATGTAGCATTGGATTTGCTTGGTATCATAGTTGAAATTTGTGACATGGATTGCTCTATAATGGTGTCTTATTTTTCAATTGTAGGTATGGCCTCGGAGACAGTTCCTTAAGCACCCTTACATTGGATGACATCGATAATTGTGTCACAGTAAACAGTCGATTGCGTAAATTTATACAAGCATGGTACTAGTACGGAGCAAAGTGTGAGTAACCCCAAAAATGTAAGGACAATGACATCCACTACAGAGAAGAGAGAGCGAAGACATCAACTGTGTGGTCATAATTTAGGGAGTGTGTTCTTCCTTGGTACAAGGAAGACAGAGTGCATTCATTGTAAACAAAGCTAAAATGACTGCCACTGGAAGTACTACCACAATTCAATAGACATTTGAAACGGTGTGCAAAGAGAATAGCTAACTTGAGGCAACAACAAGTAAATTTCCCTATCCTGCCTGCTCTACGGGCCATTCGATATGATGAAGATAAGGGAGCTTATTGCATATTGGGTGCTGATGCATGAGTATACGTTTTTTATTGTGGGTAAGAGAGGTTGAACAACATGATGAAGTACAGGATTCCTCAGTGACTTCGATTTCCCGTAACACTTGTAAGAATGATTGTATGAGAGTGTTTGAAAATGAGAGCAGAAGTTGCTGACCCTATTGAAGGGTGTTAGAAAGATAAGTTTAACCATAGATCTATGGCATTTAGGCAACCAAATGATGGAATACATGGTCTTAACTGGGCATTAGATTGATGATAATTGGAAGTTTAATAGACTGGTGTTGAACTTTTATCATTTCCTTCCTCCCTGTTCTGGTGTGTCATTGCTGATGCAATTTCAATGTTTGATAGAGTGGAGAATTGAAGCTAAGTTCACACAATCTCGTTGGATAATGCTTCAAGCAATGATTTGCAGTAAAAGTGTTGAAAGACAATTTCCAAGCTACGGAAGCTCATATGCGGGGGCAAGTTTTCATGTGAGCTGTGGTACACGCATCTTGAACATAGTTTTTCAAGATGGTCTTTTCATTTAACACATCATTGAGGACTCCATGATGCGTGGTGTATATCAATTCATCATAGAGTACTAAACTAGTGTTTCGCAGAGATTGTTCACAGCGGCGATTGCTATTTTGCAAGCTATTCTTGATTGCAAAACACGGTGGAATTCAACATATGATATGTTGACAACGACATTTTCCTTGTTTGAAAGAGAGGGATTTGAGTTATCATTATTGTCCCAAGGAGGAGGATTGGGACAAAGTTAAGAAAATTTGTTCAATTTTGAAGGTGTTCAGTGGTGCATCGAATCTCATATCGAGGAGTGATTATTCACATCAAACTTGTTTCTAAAACAGTTTGTACAATCAAAATTATGTTGGATAGTAAGAGTTAGGTGAAGATCATTATACAGTCCATTATTGGAAATGAAAGAAATTTTGACAAATATTGGGGAGAATGTAATCTATTGATAGGTGTGTCTACTATTTTAGACCCCAAACTGAAGATGAGGGTGATTCAATGGGCGTTCCCTAAGATTATCCTGAGCATGAAGCGCAAGAAAATTGATGTGTTTCGAGATGCCTTGTATAAGGTATATAAGGAGTATGTTAATGACGTAAAGCATTGACTGCTGCCCACGGTTCTACATCTACAGGGGATGGAGTTAGGTTGTTGGTGAGGGGTCGGGGTAGCGGCAGAAAGGGCAGATGATTGGGATGATTTTATTCAGTTTTTGGATGTGGTTGAGACGGTTAAGCCAACAAAATCAGAGTTAGACTGTTACCTGGGAGAGGGATGCATAAATGTGTCAGGGACCCTACGGCATTTATGCTTTGACATGGTGGAAGGCTGATTCAACAAAGTTCCCTATCTTGCTACCATGACTGTGACATATTAGCCATCCCTATCATTATGGTTGCTTCTGAATCTGCTTTCAGTGCCGACGTAGGTTATTGACACGTACCATCGTCGTTGTCTCCCGACACAGTGGAGATGCTCTTATGTGGATGTGATTGGTGCAGGACTTTGAATGGGGTGAAGAAAGGATGTAAAGTAGGTTATATACTTATATTGAATATTGTTTTTATTAAATTTAATTATTACGTTATATTTATAATAACTAAACTTCAATTACTCTTTCTTTGTCATTTTCAGGAAGACCATCAACCCTTGGAGATCAACCTTCCTATCCCGTAAGTTCCTAGGATTCAGTGCATGGTTTGGCTGTGGTAGGAGGCATGCATAGGTAAAAGTTTGATTCCTTTTGCTTTTGTTTTATGATTATACCTATTTTTCTCTTGTCATAGTTACATTAAAAAATATTAACTAAATTGAACATTTTATACAGCTAGGGGGAAATTGTGGTTTTGGTCAAAGACAGGCCTACTGTAGACTATTGGTGGATAGTGATTTTGATTGGTGGATTGTATTTTTATATCTTGGAATGTTATTTGTATATATTTATAACTGCTTTTTTATTTTGTAAAGTAATAGACATTTTGTAAAGTCCGAAATTGTCGTGGTTATTATTTTTTCTGTAAATTCAACATTGGATGTAAAGAAGGAATATTGTACGCAGGAATACTGTAAGTAGGCTATTAAAAAGGAGACATTGGCTCAGTCAAACCTGGGTTTGATCAAGCCTTAACGAGCTGAAGCTCGATTGGGGCTCGCGAGCTCAAGTTTGAGTCGGCTTGCCAGCCGACTCGAGCTCAACTGGAGCTCGATCGAGTTCGAGTTCGAGTCTCATTTCTAAGGCTCGCCAGGCTTGAGCTCGACCTTGTTGTAAAGGAGCCGAGCATGATAAGCCAAAAGCTTGCTTGGCTTGACTCGTTTACAGTCCTACCTGCAATCTGTTTGGGTTTTGACTTTTCTGGCCAAATCCCAACTGATTTTGGTGGCCAAAATTCAATTCGACCCAACCACTTGAACCATCGTCTTTCACTCTACAAAACCCCTCTAATCTCGAAACTTGGTAGCCTCTCGTTCGCTGGTCGTGACTCACGTATTGGGTTGATTTTTTCGGTCAAATTTCGACTGATTTTGGTGTCCAAAATTCAATCTGACACCAACCTTTGAACCACCAGCCTTCCTTATAAAAAACCCCTCTAACCTTGGCACTTGATAGCCCCTCGTTCTCCGGTGGTAAGATTAGGGATTTGGGTGAACAGTAAAATTAGAAATTTAGACCGGAGAGGATGTTGGGTGACAGTCAGATCGATCGATCCAGTTTAGTTTTCAAAACATTGTTATGAGAAATTGACTTTTTCTATAAGTGTATCATATGCTTCTTTTTTCTTTTTCTTTTTTTTCTTTTTTTTTAACATTTTATTCATTTCTAATAACATGTAAATAAGACAATGGGGGAATTAAAGAAATTTTGTTGAAAATTTTCACCTGACTAGACTAAAATGTTTGTTCCTATGGTTTTGGAAGTAAGTTCAATATACTTCAAACCTTAAGGATGAAAAATAACCCAAGTTTTTTNGACATTTTGTAAAGTCCGAAATTGTCGTGGTTATTATTTTTTCTATAAATTCAACATTGGATGTAAAGAAGGAATGTTGTACGCAGGAAGACTGTAAGCAAGCTATAAAAAAGGGGAAATTGGCTTGGTCAAATCTGGGTTTGATCAAGCCTTAACGAGCTCAAGCTCAATTGGGGCTCGCGAGCTCAAGTTTGAGTCGGCTGGCAACTTGAGCTCGGTCAAGCTTGAGTTCGAGTATCATTTCTAAGGCTCTCCAGGCTCGAGCTCGACCCTGTTGTAAAGGAGCAGAGCACAATAAGCCAAAAGCTTGGCTCAGCTCGGCTCGACTCATTTACAGTCCTACCTGTGATTTGTTTGGGTTTCGACTTTTCTGGCCAAATTCCAACTGATTTTGGTGGCCAAAATTAAATTTGACACAACCACTTGAACCACCGTCTTTCACTCTACAAACCCCTATAATCTCGGAACTTGGTAGCCTCCGTTTGCTGGTCGTGACTCACGTATTGGGTTAATTTTTTCAGCCAAATTTCAGCTAATTTCAGCATCCAAAATTCAATCTGACACCAACCTTTGAACCACCAGCCTTCCCTATAAAAATCCCCTCTAACCTTGGCACTTGATAGCCCCTCGTTCTCCGGTGGTAAGATTAGGGATTTGGGTGAATAGTAAAATTAGAAATTTAGACCAAAGAGGACGTTGGTTGACAGTTAGACCGATCGATCCAGTTTAGTTTTCAAAACATTGTTATGAGAAATTGACTTTTTCTGTAAGTGTATCATATGCTTTTTAATTTATTTTTTTTTATTTTTTTTTAATAACATGTAAATAAGACAATGGGGGAATTAAAGAAATTTTGTTGAAAATTTTCACCTGACTAGACTAAATTGTTTGTTCCTATGGTTTTGGAAGTAAGTTCAATATACTTCAAACCTTAAGGATGAAAAATAACCCAAGTTTTTTTGGTTGAGGTTGCAAATATCACAGTCACATGTTACAAGGATAAGATATTTAATTTGTCAAATGCTTTGGTGTTTTGCGATATGAGAAAAAAATAAGTAAATAAAAATAAAAAATCCTTTTGGGAATTTCCTTTTATAACAAGTGGGAAGCTAGAAAGAGAGATTGTGTATAGAGAAACATATATATATTCATGCTCTTATATTAGAATAGTTTCTTTAGAATTGATTATGGCTTAGAGGTTGAGTTTGCTTGTGAGAATGTTACTATGTAGGGATGGCAAATTATGGGTTATGGGGCAACCCAACCTACTCCATTTCTTTTATCTAATATTGGTCTGGGTTGGGTAATTTATATTTGGGTTGTGGGTTTATCCACTCTGATCCGCTTTGAATGAATTCATTGTATTACTATTATCATGTTTAATATTATCACTAGGGTGGTTCAATAGAACCTGTTGGAATCGGAACCAGCGAGTACCCAGGGTTTAGTTCTGATTCCTACCCAGAACTGACCGTCAATAGGTAGGTTCTGGTTCCAAATTTTTGGAACTGTTAATGTACGGTTCTAGTTCTGATTCCTATAGTTAGGAACCAGGAACCGAGATTAATATAAAATAAAATTAAAGATTAAGGGGGTTAATAAAATTTTTTATAGAAAAAGTAATGTGAATACATTTATATTTATATTTCATAACATTTAAAGTAAGTTGGTTTGACTTTTGAGAATCTACCTTTACAAAGTAATGGAGTTTGTAATTTTGAATTCATAATTTGTAATTTTATTTTAGTTAATAAGTGCCAGGTGGGGGGATATTTGTAAATTTTTAAGGGTTTTTTTTTCCATTTTAAAAACTTTGGGGGGGTCATTGTAGTTTTACAGGGTACCCAGAACCAGAACCGTTGTTACAGGTTTTGGTTCTGGGTACCTAGGAACCGGAACTGTTTGTTCCGATTCTGGTTCCAAATTTCAAGGAACTGTCGGTTCCGGTTCTAGTTCCTTCAAAAAATATAGAGTACCCGGAACCGAACACCCCTAATTATCACCATAATATATTTTTTAAATAATTATTTCTACATATAATTATCATTAATATTATTACAAATAATTGAATTTTTTCTATTGTTTATCAAATTTATTTTAGAATAATTGTTTTGTGACATAATTAAAAATTAAATTTATGACATAATTAAATCTATTGCTTTAGTGATTGTCTTTTTTTTTTTAAAATAAAAATAAAAATTATATTTAATAAATCTCTTTTAAAAAGTGTTGTGAGAACTATTTTAATAAAATTATCTCAATTACGTTTCTATATAATCATTAAACAGAGCATTATCAAATATTATACCATTTATATATTCATCCGATGAAGTCATACTAATTACTAAGAGTTTGTGTGATTTTACCATTTATAAGTCAAATCTAATTAAACTTGGAGTTTTGATTGTTCATTTTTCTTTTTCAAATTGTCAATTAATTCTAGAAAAAAGATTTCTTGACTTGAATCTAAAATCTGCAAACTTTTTATAAACAAATGAACTTAATTACCTGAAATACCTCTAATCATAATAAAATTAAAACTTAAATAAAAATGTTAAAAAGTGTCCTATAATTTATTTTATGTATAACACTTTTTAATTAAATTTCCTTAATTAATTAATTAATTAATTAAGTTCCCAATTGCCAGAATCCAGTGTTAGTTATTAGATTCCGGTTGTTGGAAATTTTAGGTAATAATATTGGTATCAAAATGATCCACTCTGAATGCTCATCTATCTCTACAATTTCTTTTAGCAATATATAGCGGAGAAAATTCAAGTGGAAGCACTTTCTCAATTAGATCCCAACCAAAGACAATCTTTTTTAGTTTAAAATTATATAAAATAGAAATATTATTTAGAGATGTTTGTTTATATTTATGGTGAAAAATTAAACACTACACCATCCAACACATTTCTAGAACGTTTAGTTCTATTTTGCGATCGCAACTTACTTGACTATAACTTTTGCATAATCTAGGCAGCCAAAACTAACCAAATCCAGGGTTTATTGTTCAAAGACATGTATATATCATCTATTGAATTGTATAATGTTTTGGATGTTACTGTTTATGTATCTCTGAATGCTATTATATGTGTTTCAAAATTTATGGATTACTTCTAAAAAGAAAAAAAGAAAAAAAGAAAAAAAGAAAAAAAAAAGGTGTTCTAAAATGAGAGGGCCCTCACACAAATCTCCTGCTCATCTAGAAAATAAATGAATTTTCCTTTTTACCTTCAAAAGTATTATGAAGAACTTAACATAAAATTTGATAATACGATTTTAGTTGATAATAGTCATGCCATATTACAGCACATGTAAAACCTATCAAAAATATTATTTTATCACAAAATTTGCATAGAAACACAGGCTAATAGTAGGTATCAATTCATATTTCGATGGTACATAGGTTGATTGTACTGGATGGACAAGTGTCTGACACTTGAAAAGCACACAAACTGAACTGCTATCCCTTTGGAGAAGAGGAATGTCTATGATATGCCCATTTCTTTGCTATGCGGTCTGATAACCTGTATTTTTCCCTCTTAGATGTGTGTGGATCAAGCTTGGAAAGATTATTAACAAACGTGATTGCTTCATCTCGACGATCAATAACCATCTACAATGGAGTTGTATGTGTTCTGGTTTGGTTTACATCCTTGCTTGATCATGTATCCAACCACATCAATAGCCTCCACAAACAATGAATCGGCTGCAAACTTGAAACAAAGGTATTGTAGGTGATTACATCTAGAACAAGGCCAGAATCTCTCATTTCCGAAAATATCCTCAAAGCCTCTTTCATCCGACCATTTCTACAATAGGCATAAATGACAGTATTATATGATATTATATCAAGTTTCAATCCTTTGTTGAAAGTTTCCTTTAAAATCTCTTTGGACTTCTCAAAATTTTCAGAACGTCTATACATATACATCAACCTATTGTAGGTTGTCAACCAAGGAGTTAACCCACTTTCATTCATGAAGTTCAAGATCTCATTTGTCTTGGTACCCATCTGCCTCCTGCCATAAATCGAAATCATGGCATTTAGAGTGGATCTGTCAGGGGAAAATCCTTTTTTCTTCGACTCTAAGAAGGCATGCTCTGTTTCTATAAGGAGGTCACTTTTACTATTAACCAAAACAAGGGTCTTCAAGAGCACAGCATGAGGTTCAATCAGACCAGAGAATATATCTTTTGCAAGAGTAAGCATCCGCTCAATCTCCTTGCCATTGGCATAAGCATGAAGCAAAGAACAGTATGTTCCCTCATCACCATCCTTTATTTCAGCAAGTATTTTCTCAGATTGTTCCCACATCCCTCCCCGAGCCAATGCTGCCAAAATAGTATTGTAGGTGCAAAGATCCGGTGTAACCTCAGCTTCCAGCATTCTCTTATAAACAGCCATGGCTTGGTCAAAAGAACCACGGCGACTGAATACACTAATTAGGGTGTTGAAAGTGTCCCTCTCAGTAATCAACCCTGCCCTCTTCATCTCCTTGAATACACCTGACAATTCCAAGTCCATCCCATTCTGCCCAAATACTGCCAGAAGTGTGTTCCAAGTAACAATGTCCGGCTTACAATTTCATGTCTTGATCTCATCAAAATCCTTCATCATCTCCACAAACTTTCCCCTGTTTCCATGCATATTAATCAAAGCATTAAAAGTATAAATATCTTGCTTGCACCCTGTAGTTCTCATCTCCTCAAAAACCTTCATTGTGGACTCATCCTTCCTAGCTTTCTCAAACCCCGATAAGAGGGTGGTGTAAGTAAAAACATCAGTCTTAATCCCTATTTCCACCATCTGGTTTTTAAGCTCCATCGCCTCTTCCAACAAACCAACTCTGACATAAGCTGATATCAATGAAGTGTAAGTCACATTACTAGGTGAACAACCATTAAACTCCATCTCCCTTAATACCCCCATGGCTTCTTTAGGCTGCCTACACTTCCCATAAACATCCAACAAGGCATTATAAGTAACCTTATCTAGACTAAAACCCGCTAATTTCATTTCCTGAAAAACCCAAGCTGCTTCTTCATGCAAAGAACCTGCCGACAACAATTTATAAGCGTATTATAAGTGTTAAGATATATTAGGAAAATAGAGATATTATTTCCTAGATTGACTGTCAAGATATATTAGGAAAATAGAAATAGTATTTCCTAGATTGATTTGTGTAAATATGGTAGACTAATATTGTGTATATATCCTTGATTATTTAGGATCAATTCTTTCCTAATTCATGTAACTTGTACATTGTATAAATTCCCATCTTGCTTGGGGAAACAATCAAGCAACATATTTCATAAACACTGTTATTTCATGGTATCAGAGTCAGGTTAGTTCTTGGCCTTCTTCTTCTTCTTCTAAATCCATCTATTTCAAAAACCCTAAAACATATCTTTAAAGGAGACGCTCCTCTTTGCTTTTGGGGAGTTTATTTCTCGATTCTCCTAGTTCGTCAGCATCTTCTGGTTTTTCTCAGGCAATCGGTTTCCTCCACTTCCTCCTTGTTGGTGATTCAACTCTGACAGGGGGTGTTTCTACAGTTTTGGATTTATCTCTTACTTCTCTTGATTACAACAGAAGCATCAAAATTAGCTGTTCAAGCAAGAAATCAGCAAGGACAGAGTGGTTCTCGAAAGGGATCTAGACCACATTGCACCTATTGTGACAAGAATGGCCACAACCGAGACACTTGTTGGGCTTTGCATGGGAGGCCACCACTTCAATCTTCTAATTGATCCATCGCTCATGTGGCTCAAGCAACTGGAGATGGACTCCTTCCCTTACCCGATGCTAAAGACCAACAACCCAAATCCATTACATTGTCTGGGGCTGATTACAATGAGTATCTTCAATATCAAGCTGTCAAGCAGCAGTCATCCTTATCTGGCGCCTCCCAAACTGGTAATTCCTTTGCCTATCTGAGTCAGACCTCCTCTACTGGCCCATGGATTTTGGATTCCAGAGCATCTAATCACATTCTTGGTAATAAAAATCTTTTATCTCAAATTACCTCTTCTCCCACTATATCAAAAACTACTCTTGCTAATGGTTCATAGACTATGGTCAAAGGGATAGGAGAAGCTCGACCACTTCCTTCCATTTCTTTAATCTCAATCTTATTCTCCCCTAAATGTCCATACAATCTTATTTCTATTAATAAGTTAAACAAATATCTTAACTATTCTATCACCTTTTTTGCTTACTCTGTTGTGGTGCAGGATCGGAACATGGGTTAGACGATTGGAACAGGACATGAATCACGTGGACTGTACCACCTCTTCGATCCAAATCCACTAGTTGACTTTGCCTCCAATGCATCTACCGACATTCTTCATAGCCACCTTGGTCATCCAAGTCTTGCTAAATTTAAGAAATTAATACCTAGTCTGTCTACATTATCTTCTTTTAATTGTGAGTCATGTCAACTTGGAAAACAAACTAGAGCTTCCTTTCCCAAGTGAGTCAATAATAGGGCCATCTCAATGTTTGATATTGTTCACACCGACATCTGGGGTCCTAGTCTTGTCAGTTCAACTTTGGGTTTCTATTATTTTGTTACATTTATAGATGACTATTCTCGTAATACTTAGGTATTTTTAATGAAAACTTGTTCTGAGTTATTTTCTATCTTTCATAATTTTTATGCTGAGATTCGTAATCAATTTGGTGTTTCTATTAAGATATTGCATAGTGATAATGCTAGGGAATATCTATCTTCTCCCTTTACTAAGTATATGTCTTCTCAGGGTATTATTCACTAGACCTCATGTGCCTATACTCTCAGCAGAATGGGGTCGTCGAACGCAAAAATCGTCATCTTGTTGAAACAGCCCGTACGTTACTTATACATCATCATGTTCCTCTTTGATTTTGGGGGGATGCAGTTCTCACCATCTATTACTTGATTAACCATAAGCCTTCTTCTGTCTTGCAACATAAGAGTCCTCACTACTCCATTCTGTTTCTTGGTAAAGACACATACCCAATACATTTACGAGTGTTTGGTTGCATTTGCTTTGTTCATGATCATACTCCAAGCAAAGACAAATTACAGCCTAAATTCGTTAAGTGTATCTTCTTCGGATACTCTCATCTCCAGAAAGGTTATCGTTGCTATGACCAAACCACCAACAAATATTTTGTTTCTCCAGATGTAACTTTCTTTGAGACATCTCCATACTTTTTTGAAAACACCGTCAATAGCAATCTTATCCGTACCACCTTACCTATCCCCATCGCCATCCCTCTTTCCTCGTCGATGGATCGTCCTCCTTTCCAAGTTTATTCTCGTCATCCTTGTTCTCCTACTAATCCTAATGGTACTTCCCTTCTTGATACAGGTACCTCGGTCAATCCTGATGACCCATCTGTTGTTCCTCCGTCGCCTACTCCAGTCATGTCTCCTGTAGACGAGGCAACTCCTCTGCTTGCCCTTTGCAAAGGTATTCGATCTTCTCGAAACCTACATCCTATTTATAATTTTCTTAGTCATGATCATTTATCTCCATTTTATTCTGCCTTTATTTCAAACTTGTCTTCTATCCCTATACCTAACACTGTTAGCGAGGCAATGGCACATCCAGGGTGGAGAGCTGCCATGATTGAGGAGATGACTGCTCTAGATCATAATGGTACTTGGGAGTTGGTTTCCTTACTACTAGGCAAGACTGTTGTTAGGTGTCATTGGGTTTACACTGTTAAGATTGGTCCTAATGTCAAAGTTGATCGACTGAAGGCTCACCTTGTTGCAAAAGGGTACATTTAGATCTATGGGCTCGACTATAGTGATACCTTCTCTCCTGTTGCTAAGATTACTTTGGTACGGCTCCTTATTACTTTAGTGGCCATGTATCAATGGCCTCTTCATCAGTTGGATATTAAAAATTCCTTCTTGCATGGTCAACTTGCTGAGGAAGTGTGTATAGAGCAACCGCCGAGGTTTGTCGCTCAAGGGGAGTCAGGATTGGTGTGTCATCTACACTGGTCTTTATATGGTCTCAAGCAATCACCTAGAGCATGGTTTGGACGGTTCAGTTCTATGATTCAACAGTTTGGGATGTCACAAAGTACAGCTAATCATTTAGTTTTTTTTCGCCATAATGATCATGGTAAATTTATATACTTGGTTGTCTATGTTGATGACATTGTCATAACAGGTAATGACCAAGATGAGATTTCTCAATTAAAGCAGCATCTGTTTAGCCACTTTCAAGCCAAGGACTTGGCGAAGCTAAAGTATTTTCTAGGGATTTGAGGTAGCACAGTCTAAGGCTGGTATTGCTATATCACAAATGAAGTATGCCTTGGACATTCTTGAGGAGACAGGTATGTTAGACTATAAGCCTGTGGATTCTCCTATGGATCCCAATGTCAAACTTGTTCTTGGACAGGGGGAGCCATTGGAAGACCCTGGAAGGTATTGAAGATTGGTTGGTAAGCTGAATTATCTCAGGTAAGCTGAATTATCTCACGATCACCATACCAGATATCTCCTTTGCAGTTAGTGTGGTTAGCCAATTTCTCCAGGCCCCATGTAGTTGTCATTGGGACGCAGCAGTTCACATTCTCAAGTATATTAAAGGAGCTCCGAGACAAGGCTTGCTATATAAAAATAGGGGCCATTCTCAAATTGTTGGGTACTCTGATGCTAATTGGGTAGGGTCTCCATCAAATAGAAGATCTGCTTCTAGATATTGTATCATGATTGGAGGTAATCTAATATCTTGGAAGAGTAAGAAGCAAGATGTAGTAGCTAGATCAAGTGTAGAGGCAGAATATCGGGCTATGGCTCTCACGACTTGTGAGCTCATCTGGTTGAAACAACTTCTTCAAGAATTGGGGTGTAGTGAAGTGAAGCAGATGAAACTAATATGCGACAATCAAGCTACTCTGCATATTGCCTCAAATCCAGTCTTTCACAAAAGAACAAAGCATATGGAGGTTGATTGTCATTTTATCCAAGAGATGATTGAATCTGGATGCACTGTCACCAGTTTTGTCAACTCAAATGACCAGCTAGCAGATGTTCTTACTAAGTCTCTCAGAGGTTCCCGAATTGGATACATTTATAATAAGCTTGGAACATATGACATATATGCTCCAGCTTGAGGGGGAGTGCTAAGATATATTAGGAAACTAGAGATATTATTTCCTAGATTGACTGACTGTTAAGATATATTAAGAAAATAGAGATAGTATTTCCTAGATTGATTTGTGTAAATATGGTAGACTGATATTGTGTATATATCCTTGATTATTTAGGATCAATTCTTTCCTATTTCATGTAACTTGTACATTGTATAAATTCCCATCTTTCTTGGGGAAATAATCCATCAACATATTTCACAAACACTGTTGTTTCAATAAGTATAAGAATCTAGGGCAACTCCAGCATTCTTCATTCTCTCTACTAGAGTCATAAGCTTATTCNTAAGAAACACGCATCAGTGGCCAAGTTAACATCAATCAGGTATGTTCTATCTATTTCTGTTGTGTATGATCTTGAAATTGAGCAACTTGATGTAAAGACGACATTCTTACATGGAGATTTAGAGGAGGAAATTTACATGAGGCAACCTGAGGGGTTTGTAGTTAAAGGGAAGGAAGACTTGGTGTGTAGGTTAAGGAAGTCTCTGTATGGGCTTAAACAATCACCAAGGATGTGGTACCAAAAGTTCGACTCCTATGTCCTTCAGCATGGTTTTAGTTGCAGCAACGTGGATCACTGTGTGTACGTAAAAAGGTTAGAAAATTTATTTGTTATTTTAACCTTATATGTAGATGATATGATGTTGATACAGAATAGCAAGGAGTTGATAAATTCTGTAAAGGGCTTGTTGGCTACACAATTTGACATGAAGCATCTTGGGGGTGCAAATTTTATTTTGGGTATGCAAATTACTAGAGATCGTCAGAGTTGTAAATTGTGGTTAGGGTAGAGAAAGTACATCGAAGAGGTGTTGAAGAAATTTAACATGGTAGACTACAAACCTATGAAGATTCCTATGACTTTGGGAGTGAAATTGTCTACTGATCAATGTCCTAAGTCTGAGGAAGATGCTGAAGAAATGACACATGTGTCGTATGTGAGTGCTGTAGGTAGTTTGATGTATGTCATGGTGTGCATGCGACCTGATATTGCACAAGCAGTGGGAGTTTTGAGTCGCTTTATGTCAAATCCTAGTAAGGAGCACTGGAGTGCTGTAAAGAGGGTTCTTAGATATCTGCGTGGGACCTCGGATTTATCATTATGTTATGGAGGCATGGCAACTGGGGATGAGCTAGATGTGATAAGTTTTGTGGATGCTGATTGGGGAGGTGATCTCAATAGTAGGCGTTCCACAAGTGAGTATGTATTCTCTTTATTTGGTGCTGCTGTTTGTTGGATGAGTAAAAGGCAAAGTACTGTGGCTTTGTCATCGATTGAGGTAGAATACTTGGCATTGACACATGCTGGCAAGGAAGCTATGTGGCTTCAAAGATTGAGTTTAGAGCTTGGTTTCAAGCTTGATGTTGTGAAGATTGGGTGTGACAATCAAGGGGCTATTTACTTAGCCAAGAATCCTGCCTTTCATTCGCAATCAAAACACATTGACATACAATACCATTTCATCAGGCAAAAGGCGGAGGAAAAATTAGTGTTGTTAGAGAAGGTAGATACACTTGTTAATGCTGCATATTTTCTTACTAAGGCTGTGAGCTTAGCAAAGTTTACATGGTGTGTTGATGAGGTAGGCCTTCATTGTGTGAAGTATTCGCCAAGTGGGAGAATGTTGGATTTGTCGACTACTTCAACATTAATGGATAACGGAGATGCACTCGAGGGTCCCGCTGAGGATTTCTTTTAAGTTACTAATTCCTTTTTGGGTTGGGCTTAGGAATAGGAATCCTTGTAAAACTAGGTTTAGTCTCTTAAACCTAGTGTATAAACATACTTTTCTCTTCTTATGTGTGTGAGAGCAATTCATTCATTGTAAACGAGAGAGGTGAGGCATATTGCAATAATATTGACTCAGCTGGACGTAGCCCACATTGGCTGAACCAGGGTAAATTGCGCGTGTTATTTTCTTTGTTTAAGGTTTAATTTGTTTTACTATTATATTTTGTTCCTGTTGTTGTCTCTATTTCGTTCATTGATCTCATCAAAATCCTTCATCATCTCCACAAACTTTCCCCTGTTTCCATGCATCTTAATCAAAGCATTAAAAGTACAAATATCTGGCTTGCACCCTACACTTCTTATCTCCTCAAAAACCTTCATTACAGATTCATCCTTCCCAGCATTCTCAAACCCTGATAAGAGGGTGGTGTAAGTAAAAACATCAGGCTTAATCCCTATTTACACCATCTGGTTTTTAAGCTCCATCGCCTTTTCCAACAAACCAACTCTGACATAAGCTGATATCAATGAAGTGTAAGTCACAATACTAGGTGAACAACCATTAACCTCCATCTCCCTTAATACCTCCATGGCTTCTTTAGGCCGCCTACACTTCCTATAAACATCCAACAAGGCATTATAAGTAACCTTCTCTGGACTAAAACCCGCTAATTTCATTTCCTCAAAAACCCAAGCTGCTTCTTCATGCAAAGAACCCCCGCCGACAACAACTTATAAGCGTATTATAAGTATAAGAATCTGGGGCAACTCCAGCATTCTTCATTCTCTCTACTAGAGTCAATGATGATATTTGGGACATCCCGGCAATTACTTTCAACATGCGGCATGTTACAATGGCACATGCCCCAAATTTTAACCCTTTACATCAACTCTTAACAAAAAAATTTGTAAAGTTGTAGTAAGCGTTTATTTCATTTTCACCTATGAAATTATTTAGTATTAAATTTAACCATTTTATTATAAAGTATTAAAAAGTCTCTATAAATATCAAAGGCTGCATTGATGGCTATATCTTGGCCTTTGTTGATGGTCAAATTTGGTCATAGATTTGGTCGGAAAAGGCCCAATTGGTGTACGACCGACCAAATCTAGTCAGTTATGCATCATTCTGACGACTTTCAACCACTGCCTGACAATGGTGGCAGGCTGTTGGCAATTATCGGGTGGGTGAAGGTGTTTTAGTTAATTTATAAACTTTTATTGTAAAAGATATTTAGTTAAATTAACAAATGTAGGGGATTAAAAAAATAATCTAAATATTTTTAGAACATATTTTAAAAAAATGTATTAAACACATTCTCAGAATTCTATCCTATTTGATTAAATCCTATTCATAATAGAATACTATTCTAAAAAACTAAACAAACGGAGCCAAACACACTCTTACATGATGTTGATATGTCAAATACCTCTTCTCATATTATGTGCTATCTTATGTGACGTTGACATGTCAATGAAATAATTATTTGATAAATGAGATGTAAATATCACAGTAAGATGCATTTAGAATAAAGTACACAGGGTATTTTAACATACAAAACATCAAAATATAAATTTTGGGTAAATAATTTAATTTAGTGAATAGATCCATGTAGATTGAATATGTTTATATTTATATTTATATTCAAGAGTTTGAAATTTCATGACTTATTTAAAAAAAAAAAAAAAAAACAAGTTTAAGTAGGACTGTGCAAATCTAGATATCTGATTTGGTCTAGCTTATTTTTTATCTGATATAGATCCAGATCGGATAACCAGATATCCGAAGTTGATCCGAATTTTATCATGTTTTTTTCTTTTCCTCCCCATTCCTATTCTTTCTTTCTTTTAGTATTAGATGTTGATTCATCAAGTCTCCTTTCTTTTTCTTTTTTCTTTCCCTTATTTTTCTCGCTTTCTTTCTCATCTACTCTTTGTTTTTTTTTTTCCCTATTTCTGTCAACAAACTCATCCTTTCTCTCTATTTTTTTTTTTTTTTTGGGAAGAAGCTCACCAGCTGCTTCATTACGTGAACTTCCCTCATGCAATGCAAGCCTAACAAACTGCTAGTTGCATGAAGTTTGAACATGTCGTCCCTTTCAAGAGTGAGATTGAGAGATTGCTCACTTTCTCATTGGGCATTGGGTCGTGGGTGATGAGAGATCAGAGATGGAGAGATGAGAAGGTGAGATGGAGAGATTGGTCACTTTCTCAAGGGGGTATTAGGTGGTGGGTGTTGAGTTGAGAGATCAGAGATGGAGAGATGAGAGGGTGAGATTGAGAGATTGCTCACTTTCTTAAGGGGGCATTAGGTGGTGGGTGTTGAGTTGAGAGATCAAAGATGGAGAGATGACTCAGACGAGAGAGTGAGATTAAAATTTGAGAGATTTTAGTTTTAGGTTTAAGTTTTTAGTTTTAGATTTTAGATTTTAGTTTTAGGTTTTAGACTTTTATTTTTTAGTTATAGATTTTAATTAAACTTTTAAGTGTTCACTGTTCAGTGTTAAATATTAAGTTTTAAGGGGGAATTCTAAAGCGGTGCCGTTTTAATGAAATTTGGATTGGATATGGATATCCAATTGTTTGCAACAGCTGATCCGTATCTAATTCAAATATTCGGATTTATCTATTTTTACTATTCGAATCCGATCCAGATTTTCGAATATCCAATTTTTTCGGATTGGATTTCAAATTTCGGATAATTTTGCACATCCCTAAGTTTAAGAGTAAAAATTTTCACATATTCATAAAAGTACTAATTTCTTTTTAACTATTAATTCTCATAAAAAATTTAAAAAATTAAAGTTTAGTTGGGTGCGCTTAGCAATTCTAAAGATTACCTCATACAATATAACCGATACAATACTTGAGTGATTTGAAAATAAAATAATATAAAAACTTGTGCTAAATTATTAATAAAAACAATTATTTTAAATCAAAAGTAGTATTTAAAGAATATGGGTGAATAAATTAAGGTTTATTATATACGAGGGCATTATCGTTCTTTATATTTGTATAAAATGTCGTTTATCTATATGAGAATTTGCAAAAAATGCTATTTTTCAACTCCAACCTAAAATAATGTCATTTAATATAATGTAATTTATTTGATGTGCTAATAGGTATTCTAATTTATTGGGCTTATAGTGAGGTTTGAAATCGAATATTGTGAAGACAAAAGAGAAAATATATTTATTTTGTTTTATATTTCATTGTTTTTATTCAGTCAAACATGTAAAATCTCCCTACTTAATAATAAAAAAGATTTTTATGCTTGAGTATAAAATTTAGAGTTAACGGTTTGTTCCCACCCAAAAAATGGTCCATTGACACTTTTCCACCCTTAGACTTTTAAAATACCTTTTTACTACCTAAATAATATGTTTCCCTCTGATTTGGGTGGGATATATAGTGATTTACGAAGAAAAAACTCGGCTTCTTAGCCTCTTTCATTGCTTCTCTTCTTAGCCTCTTCCATTGTCAACAATTGCTGACACAGATGAAAGCAAGAATGGACCAAATATCATTCTGACGCTAACAATAACCTTGGAATCCACCAAAACTCTTTGAATCCACAACGGAAAGAAACTCTCAAAGAGATAAATATCTGACCCATTCTTGCTTTCGTTTGTGTCAATTGTCACCGGCGTTGGGGAGTGTCGGTGACCAGAAAATACTACAAACAAGCATTCATCAATTGTATTTCAACCCAACAAACACAAAAATTGAACAAATCAAACCCAATCGAAACAATTAAAACTCAAAAAACCCTAGGGTGGGGAAGCTTCAATCGCCAATGATTGGTGAGCAAACAGGATCAGGATGTTGGGGTTTTTGGAGAGAAAGATCCAAGGAGTTGATTGGTGGTGGCAGAGACAATTTCCAACATCAGAAACGACCAAAAATCAGCTTGGAAGTTGAAATGTTGCGCGGTGCACAACCGACGATCGGTGAGCAAGGGACGGTGATGGAGGTAAGGGTTTTGTAGAGTGGGTTTTGGAGAGTGTGATGGTGGTGTCTGGGGAAATTTATGGCAAAGAAATCGACTGGAAATTCGGCTTGAAGAGTTGGCCATGCGAATAGAGGTGGTGGTGGGAAATGGTGAGTGATGGTGGCAAATGGAGGCTTGGGCTTTGTAGAGTTGGTGATGGAGATTTTGTGAGTGGTCTCATAAGTGATTTTGAATGTTAGGATTAGCCAGAAAACGACAAAAACCATCGGTTGTGAATGCTACAAACGCGCGTCATCTCTTGCAAACGTGCACCATCCCTTTTGCTTTTATTTTTCTCTAACGGCCAATGTTTGTTGACCATGTTGCCCTCATTAATAATGGACTTTTGACTATTTTGCCCTTCCTCACAACAAAAATTACTAGTAAAATTATGTTTTAGATATTAAAGAGTATTTAATAAGTGGGTGGATATGAATTTATCAATGGGCCATTTTTTTGGTCGGAACATAACTGTAAAATTTATTTTAATTTTAATAATAAATATTGATATCAAAATTTTTTATGGTATTCTATAAATCTTGTATTCAATTATATTATAAGATTTATAATTATCTCCTCATATGTTTTGTATCGAATATTACAAGTTTAACATAAAAAATTATTACAAAAATATTTATTAAATATGACAAAAATTTTATTAAAAAGTTGTACTAATAAGTGATGTTTTAACCTTAATTATAGTAAAAAGTTTTAGTTATTACACTTTTGAACAATGTTTTAAAAACCGGACCAAACGCTGACTCGGTTAAGAGTCTGGTTTTCGGTTTAACCGGCCCAACCACCGGTTTTAACATCGTTAAAAAAAAAAATTGTATTGAATACATACAAACTTCAATCTTTTTCACTTTCTCCTTCTCACTTCTTTTCTTCACCATTCCTCTCTCTTTAATTAAGTTCTTTTCGTTGCATGTTCCCAAATCCCAAGTCCCAACACTTTTTCAATTTCAAATCTCCATTCTCCAGCCTCTTTCATCTACAAAAAGCCTATTTTTTTCCCTCCTTTTCTCCACCACTCCTTCTTCTTCTCTCTCATTAATTAATTTTTTCTCTTTTTCATATCCCAACACATTTCAATTTCAAATATCAAGCTTTCCCTTTTATCAATAAGTAAAAATAAAAAAAAAAGCAACAATTGTCATTAATTTTCATGAGGCAGACTAAAGAACGAAGAGGAAAGTGAGGAGAAATGAATAAAATCCATGGGAGAAGGAAGCCAGGGGAGGCGCATGGATAAAAAGGTGAGAGCAAAGTTAGGTTCATTTTACAACTTCTCTTTTATCAATCAATAAAAACAAAAAAACAGCAATTAGTTCTCACGGGGAAGACTAAAAGCAACAAACGGAGAGGGAAGAGAGGAAGAAATGAAAATAAAATCCATGGGAGAAAGAAGCTTAGGGAGGCATGTGGATAAAAAGGTGAGGGGAAAGTTGGGGGCCATTTTACAGATTTAGCGAAAATTTCCATGGGGAAGACTAAAATGGATAAGTTCTGAGAATTGGAGAGAGTTAGGAATGAAGATGAAGATGAAGGTGGGTATTTTCTTAGTGACCTGGTTTTTCTACTAGACTGGTTGGACCGACGGTTCGACACTGTTCGGATGGTCCAATCTGGACCAAATGATATAAACGGTTTTGATTATGTTTTAGACCGGATAGATGACCAGTCGATGGTCCAATCGGTTCAACCGGCCTGTCTAGTCTGTTTTTTAAAACACAGCTTTTGAACACTCCTCGCATGAAGTTCAAGATCTCAATTTGTTTGGGTAACCGTCTACCTCCTGCCATAAATCGAAATCATGACATTTAACCCCAAACTTTAAACTCCAAACCCGATCTTAAAACCTAACTCCCATAATTCGCATTCTGATAGGGGCCTTTGTATTTTCTCAAAATAAATGTGTAAAGAAAGTTCAGTATATAACTTACCATTCTACTATCTCCATCTGAATCATACACTAATTCTTGAACCATACACCAATTCCTAATCTGCTTGTGTGACTAGGGCTGGCAATGGGCCATGTTGGTAAAAAAGCCTAGCACGACAAGGCACGACATGAAAAGGCCTATTATAATTTGGACCATGCCAACGTGTTAAAAAAATGTTTTTTGGTTTTTTTTGTTTTTTCCTTTTTTAAAATTTTAAAAAAAAGTATATATTTTTATATGTTATATTTAGTGACATTTTATATTTGTATTAATTACAAATATATAATTACTATGAAATGTAATAAAATAATGAAGCGTTGAAATATTAATTAAATTATAACACTTTTTATTATTAACATTAGCAATTACATCTCCATTAGAAATATAAATATACAAATACAATACAACTATTTCAACTTTGATTCTAGTTTACAAATATTCAAAAAAATTAATAAAAATGATGATGTATATATATATATATTTATCAATCAGTTACTTTAAAACAAATTATGGACCACTATCAGCCAGTCACAAAGTCTCCCACTCAATTTTCATAAAGTTTGAGGTAAATTTTTAATTATCTCACGTATTAAGGCCTGACTCAACAAGTTAGCATCTCATAAGTTAGATGGGTTTCAATTTTATTCTATATATTCTCAACAGTCAATCTAGGCTCAGGTGGCCAACATGCATTCGAGCCATCATTTACCCATGCCACATTTACACCTACCTTTACTTGATACATCTCATACTTGAATAAAAGAAATACACATGGCACTTGGTCAAAGTAAGCCATCTTTGTATACCATAAAGATCATTGGTAAATCAAAAAGGTTAGGTAAATTGGGATTACAAATCCTACTTTGGACAAGTACGAAGCAAATCAGGAAAAGTGGAAAAGAATGTTACCAAATTACAGTCTCAAACAGTTGATTCTCACTTGAATCAAAAGTTGAAGTGATTTGTTGAGAACCAAACCAAACTATTTAGCAATTGAACTCACAAACTAAGCACAAGACTATAATATTCTCCCACAATGTCAGACAACAATGAGAAAACAGAAAAGTAGAGTAGCTTCAAATTGAAAATAGACAGCAATAATTACAAACAAGGCATGGAAAAAAGGTTGAACATTCTCTCAAATACCTGCCGAAAGTTTCCCTAGTTCCAAAATCTTAAACAACAAGAAAAAAACTACCCAACACCAGGGTTCAACTCCATATTATTCAATAAGTTTGAAACCACTTTAAGCTTTCAGGTCTCTTCAAAGGAAAAAAGGTAAAGAATGTAACAATACAATATCATACTAAAAAAAACTGTGGCCAATTAGAAGACCCCAACTAGAATGAAAGATACCCATCGAAGTGTCCATGACAAGCTCATTACTTGTCATCACAGATGTTCAATATCATCACAATACCTATCACATACATCAAATGTATCCAAATAGGCAAACAAGACAAAATAGATCTTGGTACAAAAATCTTTCAGAATACAAATTCCACAACTATAGCAATTATAACAAAGTTTGCAGGTTATACACCTCAGCCAAAGAAACTGAAAGTTCTAATAGATAAAATAATGGATTTTCAATGCTTGGCATTTCACTGGCTGCTTTCTAAAATGGAAAAAAAAAAAAAAGTATTTGCAACATCAGGCAAACTCCTACAGCAGATCATATACAAGTAGTACTTCACCAAAACCATAGAACAAAACACCAAAACCAGCATGGCTACTCTTATTTCACAAGAAAGCAAAAGAAGATAAGACGAAGCTGATACCTTTTAACAATGTCTTCAAGTTACAAATCTCTTGAAAGCCAATAAGAGCACATGCAACCCAAGAGGATAAATGCGAGGTTAAAGCAAAGATGAAATCCACATGACCTCATGCATTGAAGACATACTTACATTTAAAACTCTGGTTGGCCTCCTTCATGTCAATTATACAAAACGGAAAATTACATAAGAAACCATCCATCCTCCATCAGGTCCAGTTGTGACATCACAATATGAAATATTGAAAGATTTTATTAGGCATAAATAAAAAAAAAAAAAAAATTCCGCATGATCTCATGCAATGAAAACATACTTGCATCTAAAAATTTGGTTGTCCTCTCTCATGTTGATCATACAAAGGATTAAACTGGAAATAAAACAAAAACAACAAATGAAAATGAGTAACAGATCTGGCGTAAATGCTTAAGGATTTCATGATAATCCATTGAATTTGGAAGGCCTAGCAACTTTACCATCTTCGACCGTGAAATGCACGATTTGGCAGGAACATTTTGTTTTAACTGCCATAAATACTTTCAAACTCCAGGGTAATTTTTCTCTCTGAGACAGACAAATTTGCTCTATCTCAAAAGGAGGACACTTGTTCTAGAAATGGACAAAAATGGATACCAACTATGTGAAAAGGCAAAAAGAAAAAAAAAATCGAAATTCTGAATCATTATCTAACACTAAGTCAAGGCATAAAGGTAAATGAATGAATCTAGAGGAATAAGATATCAATTAATTAAATAATAAAGACCAATCTCAAAGCATATTATGACACGTCTCAAGTTGGTTAAAAGAAACGGTCATGGTAAGAAACCAAATTTGTCTGCCACCCACTTGTAGAATCAAACCTGCAATTCTCAAAGCAAATATCATATAAGCATACACTTGTGTTATGCCTGGGAAATCAAGGGCTGACATGGGAAGTCACGTGATGAAGTGTGACCTGCTCCCGTCAGAACAGTAAACACACGTCAGGCCTGCTAGACGCTATGGAGCTCCCACGTGTCCATCTCCCTGCTCCAAATCGCGTGAAATCAGCTTGGGACGTGGGCAATGTGATGTAAAGCCAGATTATGTCCTGACATTCACACCAACCCATGGATTTAGTGATGATTACTTGCATTCATCTTGTTATAAAAAGAGGAAGACCCCTTCATTAAAGGGATTCGACTATTTTTTACACTGGAACTCTCTCTAGAAAACTTTGTATTTATTTTTCCTAATCATTTGTAAGTCAGTCCGCTGTTGCGACCTGACCCACTACTCTAATACAAATCAGTAGATGTAGGACTTGCTACCTTAGCATCCGAACCACTTTAAAAAGCTCTCATTGTATTTACTCTACTTGCTATCCATAATCACGTGTGTCTCTTGACCAATCAACGTTACGCACGTGTGGATTAGTTGGTGTTAAAATCACGCATCAACAGTTTGGCGCTAGAAGGAGGGCCTGATTTAGTGTTCATCCTTCATCAGGAGAATCTCTAACCTACTGGTCCTACCGCAGCAAATGGCCGGCCAATCCGAACTGAGCAAGCCAACCAACGCGCTGAGGGAGTCCCCCTGATCTAAGGGGATACCTCTTCCAGGATACTTCCAGCTCTGCAAAATGCTACGGTAGATATCCCAGCAGCTTCACAGCTTGACCCCGCCATCAGAAGCTACCTGGAGATGTTCGACAACACCCTCCAAATGGTCAACGAAAGGCTAGACTGTTTGGACCAAGGCGTGTCATCCAGAATAGTTGGGGCGGTGCAACCGCCAAAAACGCCTGTAGGTCGCGCAAAAGCGCGACAGAGGGAAATAGCCCGTGCCGTGAGCACTGCAGCGCGTAGACGTAAGGGCAAGCAAGTGGCAAAAAACAAGCCTACGGGCTCCCAAGGACCAGTGAACACAAACCGTGCCCCAAGCAGGGTGCCGGCAAAGCTGAGACTCGATGAAAAAGTAAATCCCGAGCTGTCCCATGCCACGTCACAGGTGAACCCAAGCAAAAGTGTCGGGCGTGATGATCCCTATCACCGCCAGTGGAACGATCCTGATCGCTATCATGGGGGTGGTTCCCACACCTCGCAGGGCGGTTCGTACCACCACGAGGGTCGTGAAAATGCCCCGCACAATCCATTGCCTTCACACGCCTCTAGTCAGCGTGTGTCGAGAGCGGCCGAAAATGCCAGGCGAGGCGAAGAGGAGTCCGACCTCCGAACTTTCTTGAACCGTAATCACGAAAGCCGGACTCGCATGGGTGAAAGCAATCCCCAATTGGCTCCATTACCACAAATTAAGGAGCTCCAACGAGCTCTGGACAGGTTAAGGGAGCAGCAAAACTAGCAGGCCCAAGTCGCCTCTGCATCCCCTTTCTCTCCCGAAGTGCTAGCTGCTCCACTCCCACCGGGGTTTAGAATGCCTGACATGCAGCCGTTTGATGGGAACCATGACCCGCAGGATCATTTGTATGAGTTCAACGACCTGATGGAGCTCCACCAGGTTTCGGATCTTGCAAAATGCCGTTGTTTGGCCATGACGCTAACTTCTCATGCCAAGCGGTGGTTAAGGTCGCTCCCAGCGGGATCGATCAGTTCGTGGCCTCAGATGAGCACGACGTTCCTACGACATTTCCAAGCAAATCGGAAGTTTTCGATGCCTTTGAGCTACCTCAGTAACATAAGGCGAGAAAGAGACGAATCCCTGCAATCTTACATCGACCGTTTCCATAAGGAGCTCAACAAGGTGGCTCATGCCCCCAAAGAGTCCATCCGAACACTTATAATAGCTGGAGTTTGCCTGTAAACCGACCTATGGAGAATTGCAGGCTGAGGACGATGTTTCCCTCACCAGATTTTACAACCTTGCAGAAAAATATCTCCGAATAGAGAATTCATTGGCGGCACTCTGCCCGTCGCGATCACGGCACTTCGAGCAGTATGTCTGGTCGGGGAGAAAATAGGAGAGCTGATCGCAAAGGAGACATTGACGATTAGCGAAAAGAAAAGAAACCCCGCTACGAGCACAAGAAGTCATATGCTCTTGTTCCTCGTCGCGATCGCGACAGAATTCAATACACTCCGCTGAACATGTCCATATCTGCAATCCTTGACAAATCCGAGGAGGCTAGCCTGCTTGGTGAGCCAGAACCCATGAAAACCCTTGCTATGGCTAGAAACAGCAAAAAGTACTACCGTTTCCATCGGGATAACGGGCATCACACTGATGAATGCCGAGCTCTAAGGTAGGCAATCGAAGAGCTCATCAAGAAAGGGCACTTCAAGGAATATATTGATGACTCTGCTCCAAAGGAGAACCAAGAGGAACAAAAGAAAAAGTGTCGTGATCGCAGTGGATATAGTAGTGTTAACATAATCATCGGTGGCCCGTACCTCACGGGAAACACGCAAGGCGCACAGGAAAGGCACGCTCATAAAGCATATCACAACTCGATCACGGTAATGAACACTTTGCAGCGATCGCAAAAGGCTCGAAAGGAGGAGCCGATCACCTTCTGCGAAAAGGAAGCAGCTCGCTTGCACCATCCTCACGAGGACGCCCTGGTGATCACGCTCCTGATAGGGTGCCATAATGTCTGCAGAATGCTTCTGGACAATGGAAGTGATGTGAACATCCTATTCAAGACCGCTTTCAAAAGAATGAACCTAGACGAGGCCGACCTAAAGCCCGCCTCGATATCTCTTTACGGTTTTACAAGGGACCACCTGATCCCCAAAGGAACAATCTAGCTACCAGTCATGCTCGGGGACTACGACGAGGTGACTAGGGTTACCGAATTTTTGGTCGTGGATTGCCCATCGGCCTTCAATGGAATCTTGGGGCGACCTCTGTTGAGAAGCTTCAAGGCAGTCACTTCCATATACCATCTCAAAATGAAGTTCCCAACTCCAACGGGGATAGGGGAAGTGAGCGGATCGCAAAGCGCATCTCGCAAATGCTACGTAAAAGCGGTGTAGATGGCAGGCAAGGGAAAGGGCATTTCGCGATGTGTGCCTCCCCAGGCTATGGCGATCAGCCGGATCGAGCCACAGCCAGGTCCAGCGAAGGATAATATAGATCTTTGAATCCAGGAAATCCCTCCCAGCGGCCCGATTGAGGATCTGTCCGTGATTTTGGTTGATCCAAAAGAGCCGAGCCGAGCCGAGTGTTAAGGATTGGAAGCTGTCTCAACCCTCAGCTCGCTTCCGAATTGATAAGCTTCCTGGTTGACAATATCGATGTGTTCGCCTAGTCGCATGCAGATATGGTCAGGATCAGCCCGAACATCACTTGCCATGCGTTAAACATTGACAGTGAGGCCAAACCGGTTTACCAGAAAAGAAGAGCAATGGATCCGGAGCGGTATGCCGCATTAAAGTCAGAAGTGGAAAACCTCCTCCGGAATGGGTCCATCTGAGAGGCACTCTACCCGACCTGGGTCGCCAACCTGGTCCTGGTAAAGAAGCCAAACGGCAAGTGGCGGACCTGCATTGACTTCAGCGACCTCAACAAGGCTTGCCCGAAAGACAGCTTTCCTCTGCCGAGAATCGACCAGCTCGTTGATGCCACCTCGGGGCACGAGCTGCTAAGCTTCATGGATGCATACTCGGGATACAATCAAATCTCGATGTATGGGCTAGACGAGGAGTATACGTCCTTCATTATGAACCAGGGGCTCTATTGTTACAAAGTTATGCCTTTCAGCCTCAAGAACGCTGGCGTAACCTACCAGCGGCTGGTTAACCGAATGTTCTCTGACCAGATCAGAAAGACAATGGAGGTCTATGTGGATGACATGCTGGTCAAATCCCAGGTCGCCTCAGAACACATTGCACATCTCGCTGAGATGTTTGACATCCTCCGACTATACAGAATGAAGCTAAACCCTCTCAAGTGTTCGTTTGGGGCATCATCAAGAAAGTTCCTAGGGTATATGGTTAATCAGCGGGGGATAGAAATAAACCCCGAGAAGATCCAAGCTCTGCTCGATATGGAGAGCTCGACCAGCAAAAAGCAGGTCATGAGTCTAAATGGGCGAATAGCAGCACTTAGTCGCTTCATATCGAGACTAACAGACCGCTGCTTACCATTTTTCAATGTTCTAAAGGCCAAAAAGAAATTCGAATGGACTCCCAAATGTGAACAGGCGTTCCAGAGTATAAAAGAACACCTCGGGAAGCCGTCTCTCTTCTCTAAGCCTCTTCCACAGGAAATCCTGCTCATCTACCTGTCCGTCTCTCAGTTCGCGGTCAGTGCAGCTCTAGTACGGGAAGAGGAAAAGGCGCAATGGCTAGTGTACTATGCGAGCAAGCATCTGTCGGATGCCAAGATATGGTATCTGGAAATGGAACAATTAGCCTATGCTCTGCTGATCACGTCCAGAAAGTTGCGACCTTACTTCCACGCCCATACGATCCATGTAATGACTAATTACCCCCTCAGGTAGGTCCTCCAGAAACCAGAAGCCTCGGGTAAACTGCTCAAATGGGCCATGGAATTAAGCCAGTTCAACCTGAAGTACAAGCCCAGGTCGACCATTAAAGGGCAAGCTGTTGCTGACTTCATCTCAGAATTTTCTTATCTTCCGAGTGAGCAACAGCCTTTCGAAGCCATCCAAGAAAGTATTCGGAACCTATCGACCTGGAACCTTTATGTCGATGGGTCATCTAATAGGAAAAGAGCCGGTGCGGGTCTTCTCCTTGTAAGCCCCGAGGGGGCTCGAATTCATGGTATTCTCCGGTTCGGGTTTAAAGCAACCAATAATGAGGCTGAGTATGAAGCCCTGCTCACCGGATTGCGACTTGCCAAAGAAATGAGCGTGAGCGCGACCGCGATTAGCTTCTACAGCGACTCCATGCTGGTCATCAACTAAATTTTAGGGGAATATCAAGCAAAGGAAGAAAACATGGTCCGCTATCTGAAAAAAGCTAAGGCCGCCTTTGGGTCGTTCAAACACTTTGAAATCACTCAGATTCCCGGAGATAGCAATTCTATAGCAGACGCCCTAGCAAAGATAGCCTCGTCGTTGGATTTAGAGGCTCCAAATAACATTTCTATTCGTTTCATCGATGCTCCAACTATCAGCTGAAACGAACAGACCGTAAATATGACTCAACCGGATTCCTAGATGACTCCCATTTTCCAGTACCTCAAGGATGGGACCTTGCCAAGCGACAAGGTCGAGGCAAGGGTCCTGCGAGCAAGATCTGCTCGTTGCATACTTATCGGGGACTAACTGTATAGAAGAGGGTTCAGTGCCCATCTCCTCCGATGTGTAACCAGTGAAGAAGCAGACTACGTCATAAGGGAAATTCACGAAGGGATCTGCGGCAATCACATAGCTGCTCGATCTCTTGCGAACAAGGTTGTTCGTCATGTTAGAGTAGATGCCCTAGAGCCAATCAATTATTGTAGAATTGACTCTTTGTAATAATGTTCATTAATCAATAAAAGGCATTTTATTCTATATCGCGTAAATCATTATTATTGCAATATGTATTGATGTATGTCCTTAGAATGGTAAAACCGTGACTAGGGGTGAGCACGGTTAACGGGTAGAACCAGAACCTAGGGGTAGAACCAGAATCGGAACCAGAACCTACCCGGAACTGGCACTGTCCGGGTAGGTTCTGGTTCCATTTTATTGGAACCGACACTATACGATTCTGATTCCTGTTCTTATGTGTGGAGGAACTGGAACCTGGAAAAAGAACCGATTTTTGGAACCTGTTTGGAACATGTTTTGGAATCTGTTTAGAACCTATTTTGGAACCTATTTGGAACCTGGACTACAATGAAAATATGAAATATTTGTGAAATATGAATAAATTTTACACATAAAAAAAATTTAAAATAGAAAAAGTTAAATTTTTAGAATAGCCTAATTAAATAAATATACAATTATACTTATTACATATAAATTACACCATATTAAAAACTTTAATATATTATAATATATTAATATTAAAGTTTTGATTAATTAAGTGAATAATTGGAATTATGATCCAATTAAAAGTGTTTTAATGTTATTAAAAGAATTATTTTCGAATAAAATAGTATATTTGATTGAATAATAATATATTTAGTTATTTACTTCAATTATCAAGTTCTAAGTATATCTATAGTAAATTAGCAATTAATTAATTATATATGATAAATTGATAAACATTAATAAATTTAATTACTAGTTAAATATCATACTTAATCAATTATAACATTACATTATAGTTAAATGATTACTTAATTAATTATAATTTTATAACATTACNTTCTTAATCTTGAAGCCAAAGAGGATCTAGCAAATCCCTCTTTGGTTCTTTTAAGATTGTCTTCGTGTGGACTACGCAGGTTCGATCCTACACTTGGATCGGTAGCAAAACGTTCGACGACAAATTTGGAGGAGCCTTCAACGTGCGTTTGTTTCTCTTAACTCATGTTGAATATTTATGCAGATTTTATTTAATATAAATTGTAAAATCATACCCTTGATCTTGGCTCAAGTAAACGATCCTATTATATTATTTTTTTGTTTTCGCTGCGTATACGGGACCGTTTACTAACACGTCAGGGGTATTATTGGCCCCAGATACAAGAAGATATGCACAATTTTGTCAAGAAATGTGACAAGTGTCAACGGTTCGCAAACATTCTGCGAGCCCCCTCTCACGAGCTGATAACGATGTCTAGCCTCTGGCCATTTTCCATGTGGGGGATCGACCTTATCGGTCCCATGCCAGTCAGAAGAGGAGGAGTCAAATATGCCGTGGTCGCGGTAGATTATTTCACAAAATGGGTGGAAGCTGAACCGTTAGCCGCGATCATGACCAGAAAGCTAAAAGACTTCATTTTCAAGAACATAGTGTGCTGCTACGGAATTCCCGACACTCTCATCTCAGATAATGGAAAGCAATTCGATAACAAGGAGTTCAAGCAGTTCTGCGACGAGCTGGGCATTCATAAAAAATTTGCCTCAGTCGCCAGACCGCAAACAAATGGCCAAGTTGAAGCTGTTAATAAGACCATCAAGCACACTCTAGAGGCCAAACTTGGGGCAGCCAAAGGAAATTGGGCTGACAATCACCCCGAAGTCTTATGGGCGTACAGAACAACTCTGAGAACCTCCACCTCAGAAACGCCCTTTTCGCTAGCCTATGGCTGCGAAGCAATGATTCCTGTAGAGGTAGGAACTGGTTCTCTTCGGAGAGACTTGTACGACGAGGTTAAAAATGAAGTACTTATGAGGGAAAGTCTAGATCTTATTGAAGAGCACCGCAGCAAGGCTTCGCTAAGGATAGCAGCCTACCAGCAACGTGCGAAGAGGTTCTTTGATTCAAAGGTCAAGTGAAGAGACTTCCAGGTCAGAGACCTTGTGCTTGGAACCAGGGAGCCAAGTGCTGGGGTACTAGGACCTAACTGGGAAGGTCTGTACCGGGTTGACAAGGTGATCAGACTGGGGACTTGCCATCTCAAAAGGTTGAACGGTTCCAAAGTACCCCGAGCTTGGAATGCCGAGCACCTCTGGCCATACTATCAGTAATCCCGAACTCAGCTCTCAAATTAGTTTTTGATTTTGTTAATTCCCTCTTTGTTGTAAAATATTACTCTGTTCGCTAGAAATGGTTCGCATTTATTCTGTTCGCTTGTAACAATTCGCTGTAATATTGCCTATGTAAAACTGAATTGTAAACTGCACTTATGTATGATAAAGCGAACAGCAAGTGAAAGCAAAATGTATTTTCATTTATTTACAACAAAAGGTGTTAAGACCCTATTAAGTACAATGGAGTCGGTCTTATCGCACTATGCCTGGTCGGGGGGATCCTTCGAAGCAAGACCCAAACCCTCTGCCTAGTCAAATCCTTGGGTGATCGCTGCTGCTTGGTCATCTTCCTCCACCAAGATTCACAAGGTCTCTTGCCACCCCTCTGGGAGGTCGGAGATATCCAGATCTGGCTTCTTTGGTCGCAGGGTATAAATGTACCTGATTGCCCAGTCGGCGGCCTTGTCCTCGATCTCCTCTGACTGGATCCGCATTTCTTCAGTCAGTGAAGCAATTTTTCCCTGACTCTCCTGGAGTTCGGCCTCGAGAGCTAGCCTTTCCTTTTCAGAGGCCTCCCTTTCTTGTTCTGCTCGCTGAGACCAGATGCAGGTCGTCTGGAACTCTTGGTCCTTCTCTCCGACCTCCTTAGAGAGCCTAGCGGTTGTCCTCTGAAGCTCTTTTACTTCCTCCACACGACGTTCAAGCTCCGCCTTTTGGAAGTCGACTGTTCGCATAGCGGCCTCCTTTTGGTTCAGGTACCTGTTCGCCGCTTCAAATGCTTGCGTTCTTTCTGCTTCGATGGTCTCCAAGCTCTGTTTGAGCTTCGCAACCTCTTCTTTCAGATCATTTGCCCCCTTCGCGGCCCCTAGCTGAGCCTTCTCCATGGACATCCTCATCGCAAGCAAAGCCTACGAGCAAGAAGTGAATTAGAACGAAAATGGCGGACTAACTTTAAGAACAGTTTGTTTACCTTGCTTAGATGCTGGAACGACATGGTCATCAGGTCATCGCCTGTGTCGGCAAATTCATCATATGACTCTGATAGTCCACACTCAAGTAGAGAATAGACTATCGGCTGTAGGTATTTGGGCAGGCTCCCCAACGAGTCTAGCACTGGTGTGCCCTTCACCTTGTCGGCAGCAATCGTCTCGTCCGCGGGTTCCTTGCCCGACCTCCTTCTTGAGTCTTGTCGCGACCTTAAGGGTTCTTCCTCAGATTTGGTCTCTGACTCGTCGACCTGAATCTGCTTCCTCTTCTCTAACCGCTGGGCCGGAGCCTTCCGCCTCGGGCGAGCAGGTGGTGGCTGAGCGACCTGTTCTATCCTAGTCGTTTCTTGCTCAGGACGAGACTGGGAAGGAGCGGTTGTTTGCACCAGTTGTGCCGATATGGGGCCAGCAGCTTCGGCCGCCCTTTCTTTCCTCGATCGAGGGAAGATGAACGGTGCTCGCCGGGGCTGCTCGAACTCTTTTGGAGGCATGGTCGCTGCATGTAAGTACATTAGTAACTAAACAAAAATTATTCTACGACCAGAAGGGAATTAGTGTAACTTACCTTCTTCTGTGGACTCCAAAGACATGTTGTTACTGAAAAAATTGTACTTTCGCAAGTTCGCGGATGTCACTAGCTTTCTCGCATCCCGACTTTTCTTGGGAAGGACCCCAAAAGACACGAGCCTGTCTGGGTCGATGAGCAGATCTTGGCTGGTCGTCTTGTTAACTGCAAAAGAATGTAGGTCGTTATAATAAAGGAAGTGAACAGCCAATGCACCTAGCGATGAAGAACCTACTTGGTTTCTGAAAGCGGCAGTAGCCGTCGTAGTAGAAAAAGAAGAACTTCGTCTCGTAGGCCCCCGCGTTGCTGGGATAGCTATGTATCCCTTCGACGATGGTAGGTTGCCGGGACAAGTAATAGGAGTCCTTGTCCTTACTCTTTTTAAGATAATAGGTGGCGATGCCGAGCTCCACCGCAGTTAGCTCGCCCAATCCACTCTCGCGGCACGCGATGTACATCGCGACGGTGATGACATACGCGTTTGGCGTCAACTACATTGGTGCGATCCCGAAGTGATCCAGGACCGACCTAATGAAAGGATGGAAAGGAATCGTCCCCCACCCTTGAAGATCTCTTCGGAGATCGTAGCTACGCCATCAGAAGGATGCCACGACGACCGGGTGTCATCGAGGAACACCTCTACGTGGACGTCGAAATGTCTTTTTATCCTCTCAAACTCGTCTCAGGTGAGCACCGAGAAGACATCAAGGGATGCGTTCGCGGGAACGTCCTGCGAAGATGAACTGGCTCCTTCCTCGGGTTTGGACGTTGAAGGTTCCATTCCACAGTCTGTAACACCGACAAACAGGTCATTTTAGCCATCGCACGTTGCCCCGCACGGCGCCATGGGACAAATTCCTTAAACCCTAACAGTAACTCAAGCCGCCATCCATGGCTCGAATCCGACGCCAGCGTCGCGTCTCTGGTGAAACACCAGGAGACCCAACGCCATTGCCCCCCCCCCCCCCCAAAAAAAAAAGAGAAAGAAGAAAGAAAAAGACCTTACCTTCTCGGGCGCGTGACCGAGGATGGGTCTTGTTTCGGATATCGGAGAAATGCCAATTGGAAAAGAAGAACTTCCGGTTTGCAAAGGTTTTTCGCTCGAGGCAGAAGGGATTCTAGTGGCATCATCTAAAAAATTTGGGCTCTTATATGGACTACGAACCGACGGTTACCACCCCTCGGAATCGAAATGACAGCCTTCTCTCCCTCACCGCATTAAATACGCCCCACGTCGCATTCAATGTTGTGATGAGGGTTGTCGTTTCGAGTATGTCGTGCAATTAATGCTCTATCAAAACAACGCTGGGTCAGCACACAACACATTTAATGCACCTGCCAAACGCTTTAACACGTGCAAAGCGCCTGACAGCGTAGAAACAGGCCTATTGAATCTCCAACCTAAGGCACGGTAAGAAACGCCCGATGAATCCAAGTCGCTAGGATGATGATTTTCAGGTCGTTTGGGCAAAGATTAAGCGAGGTCATGTTCGCAAAAGGCCCAGTCCCAACCTGCTTCCATTCAGGTCGAAATTACCAGAACCTCCAATCGCAACCTATTGGAAACTACATGGCAAGCCAACCAATTGGAAGATTAATAAGGCTAGAGGCAAGGGATTTCATGCTGGGATAGAAGAATCTAGAGATCATCCAAGGTTTGTACCATTCAGCAAAGAATAGTTGGAAAACTTATAAGAATTATTCAATTAGTCCAATTCCGGTTCCTTTGATCGCTCCTGTTCATTTACTGAGACTGGTAATTCCCTTACAGCTTTGCATACCAGTGTAGGAGCAACCAATTCTTGGGTTATAGATTAGGGGGCCTCGGATCATATGTCAAGTAACTCAAGTGTGCTCGTATCCTACAACCCATGTTATGGTAATCTAAGGGTTAGAACAACTAATGATTCTTTATCAAAAGTAGTTGGTAAAGGGACTGTCAAACTTTCTAAAAATTTGTCTACAATCTGTCTTTCATGTGCCTAATCTAGCTTGTAAACTCCTTTCTATTAGCAAATTGACTAACGACTTAAAACATGTTAATTTTTCTTCTTCTCATGGTGAATTTCAGGACTCTCTCTTAGGCAGGATAATTGGCAATGCTAGAGAAGGACTCTAATATTTTGATGCTAGGGATTCTAAGAATAATCAAGCTATAACATCTAGGTGCAATTCTGTCTCTATGTTTGATAATTCAGAAATAATGTTGTGGCATCACCAATTAGGTCACCCTAGTTTCCCTTATTTACAAGGATTGTTTCTTGTGTTATTTTGAAATAAAAATCCAATATTATTTGAGTGTGAAATTTGCCAAATTGCAAAACATACCAGATCAATGTTTCCAATTAAATAATATAAGAGTTCTAGGCCATTTTCTATAATTCATACTGATATTTGGTGACCATCTAGAGTTTAAAATATTGTTGGATCAAAATTGTATATTGCTTTCATTGATGATCACACTAGACTATTTTAGGTTTACCTTATGAAAGAAAAATCTGAAACAGGTAGAGTCTTCCAGAATTTCCATTCCATGGTTAAGAATCAGTTTCACACGCATATTCAAGTCCTAAGAACAGATAATGTTAAGGAGTATTTCCATTGTAGCCTAGGAAACTATCTGCTTAGTCATAGAATAATACAACAAAGTTTTTGTGTAGAGAACCCATAGTCGAATGGTATTGTAGAAAGGAAAAATAGGCACCTTTTAAAGGTTGCCCAAGCACTTATGTTCACCATGAACGTGCCTAGTTATTTGTGGGGGGAGGCAATATTTATAGCAATTTATTTGATAAATCGATTGCCTACTAAGATTTTAGAGTTTCATACTCTTCTTTCCACGTTTCTTCAGACATTTCCAGATTTTAGAGCCTTAAACTCTCTACCTTTGAAAGTCTTTAGGTGTTCTACCTATGTTCATCTTCACTCTCATAACAGAGATAAGTTGGATCCTAGGGCCATTAAGTGTGTTGTTGTAGGGTACTCTCCCATTCAACAAGGATATCAACATTACTACCCCATAGGAACAAATTGTTTGTCGCTAAAGATGTGACCTTTTTTGAGTCACAACCTGATTTTCCCAAACCCTCTCTTCAGGGGGAGAACTCACCAATTGATAATGAAGATAGTTTTTGAGAAATAACATTACCCGCAAGTCAGACTCCTACATCCACTTCGAGACCTCTTAATCAGAACTCACCTTTAATTCAAATCCAACCTCTTACTAGTCCTAATTCCATCATAACAGAAAACACTAGTCCTAATTCCATCAGAATAGAAAATGTTGAAAACCTTACAGTAGAAGAGAATTTTGACACTTTGACTTAGGAACATATGAAGTCAGAGGGAGATTTGACTAGGCTAAAACAACCAAGCCTCAAAGTTTATTCTCGGAAACTTGGTTATCAAGATAGTGAGAATCCTTTTGACGATCTGCATGGCCAATCATCCTAGCTAAAAAAAGTCAATGAATCAAAACCTTCAGGTAAGAAAATTTTGCTTCCTAGGGAGCCTGAGTCAAATGTTGATCTTCCTATAGCTCTTAGAAAAGGGGTTAGGTCTTGTACTCTACATCATATTTTGCATTTTGTGTCCTGTGACAATCTAGTTGCTGATTTTTGAGTATTTGCTACTAATCTCACAACCATAGAGGTTCCTAAGTCAATATAGGAAGCATTTGATGATCCTAAATGGAGAGAAGCTATAATGGAAGAGATGAAGGCCCTTGAAAAAAATGGAACATGGGAATTGGTGAGCTTACCTGAGAGGAAGACTATTGTGTGTTAGGAAACGGTCCCGTATACGCAGCGGAAACAAAAAAAATAATATAATAGGATCGTTTACTTGAGCCAAGATCAAGGGTATGATTTTTAACAATTTATATTAAATTAAAATCTGCATAAATATTCAACATGAGTTAAGAGAAACAAACGCACGTTTTGAAGGCTCCTCCAAACATTTTTTTTGGTCGTCGGACCGTTTTGCTAACGATCCAAGTGTAGGATCGAACCTGCGTAGTCACACGAAGACAATCTTAAAAGAACCAAAGGGATTTGCTAGATCCTCTTTGGCTTCAAGTTAAGAAGAAGACAAAATCAATTGAATTGATTTTAGGCATGGTGTATACTGCCGTGGGAGAGGCAAAAATTGGGGCTGCTATGTCTTTTGGTTTTCAAAAAAAACCCTTAATAAAAAATCACACACTTTCCTTTATACTTAAAAAACAATTTGCCCTAATCCCATACGGAATAGGCTTGGGCTCCAACCCAAACGCCCCATGTTTCCAACACTCCCAATTTGATTTATTTTAATTTCCATCATTATCTCAATTAAAATCAATTATATATATTAAATATATATTAACATTTAACAATAATGATAATATATTAAATATGTGCGAACACACATTTAAACGTAATTTCACTTATTTAATTTTTCTAACAAATTAATAAAGGCTACGACCTCGGCAAATTTAATTACACTGTGAAATTACCCAAAATACCCTTTCCCTTAAAAGACGAACCCCTTTTTCTTCTTGCATCTTAAATTGTCTTCTATGTGTGTGACCCTTAGGCTCCTCATCATATCGGCAGTGTATAGTATTGCGTAACACCAATTAATCGTCTACTAATACACACGACCAAGATTGGCCCCTAGCAAGGCATCATGGCCACCCGATAGATTCGGATTCAGCAAAGTAGCTACATGTCACGATATGGTTGCCGTGCAATTCGATCCTTTCATCATACGTTATCTCGACGAGACGAAGGCATAGAAATAGTGTCAACCTTCGGTTACTCTCGATATTATTTATTCAGTTTCTGGACCAATGACCCGTATTAAAATGGATAGAGACAAACTCAATCCCACTGTGGCCACAGGTTTTAGTGTCATTGATATACTGAATTGGCCGTGAGATAACTTTCTCCCGTACCCGGGAGTGATGAATCCTTTGTCAATCCACCATAGTCTTGATACACTCCTTGATGCAGCCAATCACCACCGTATTGACAGCTCTGAAAAGAACTGCGTTAGGCTAGTGTCAAACACACCAATCGATGCACAAGGCGCTCCGGTGATCTCAAGTCTAAGGATCACATGCACCACCATTTGTTAGAGGATGTGTTCATAGACACTGGGGTTACCACCATATGGAATCCTCTGGTGGGTCAGTCCAGTGAACTTGCTGTGGTGTAATCGCCTCAATAAACACCCAGTGTTGCACCAGGTTGTCACCAAAACACTTGACAAGTAGGATCAGTCATGCCTTTGACGGGTCGTTCAACACTATGATATAGCCTTACCGTATTATCTGTGCCCTTAGTTCAGAATATACTGGGGCTACGGAGTTTCTAGAATGGCCACCATATGTGCTCATAGGGTTCCACTATCCAAGATTTGAAACACTTGATACCCTCGTCACGCTCTACCATTCTAAGGACATATACCAATACATATTGCCATAATAATGATTTACGCGATATAGAATAAAATGCCTTTTATTGATCAATGAACATTATTACAAAGAGTCAATTACAATAATTGATTGGTCTCTAGGGCATCTACTCTAACATCTCCCACTTGCACTATAGCCAATCATTCAGTATTTAATACCAAATGATCTCAAGTGCTGTCATGCTTCTGTTGTGACAGGGCTTTGTTAGTGGATCGCGAGATTGTCGTCAGTATGCACTTTACTAATCTGCACGTCTTTCCTTCAACTATCTCTTTGATGAGATGGAATCGTCAGAGTATGTGTCTGGATTTCTGATGAGACCTTGGTTCCTTGGCTTGAGCAATTGCTCCATTGTTGTCACAATAGATGTCTATAGGATCAACAATCGTAGGAACCACACCAAGTTCAGTAATGAACTTCTTAATCCAGACTGCCTCCTTGGCCGCATCCGACAATGCAATATACTCAGCCTCCATTGTAGAATCTGTACAGTGCTTTGCTTGGAGCTCTTCCAGCTCACTGCACCGCCATGAGACAAAATACAAACCCTGATTGCGATCGATAATCATCTTTGTCCGTTTGGAAACTAGCATCACTGTATCTCTTACAGTGAGCTCATCTTCCCCTCCATAAAACAAGAACATATCCTTAGTTCCTCTTCAGGTACTTAAGAATATTCTTGAAAGCCATCCAGTGACGCTCACCTGGATCCGATTGATATCTACTACAAGTGCCAAGGCACATGAGACATCAATCCGAGTACATAGCATGGCATACATGATGGATCCTATTGCTGATGCATATGGGATCCTCTTCATCCTACTCTCTCATCTTGTGTTTTTAGGACACAATTCCTTAGAGAGATAAATACCCATGTGACACGGAAGAAACTTTCTTGGATTCTTCCATACTGAATCGTTTAGTACTTTGTCAATATATGCACTCTGACTTAGGCCAAGCAACCTACGCGATCTATCACGATAGATCTGTATACCAAGGATGTAGGCCGCTTCCCCTACGTCCTTCATGGAGAAGCACTTGGATAACCAAGTCTTTACCGACAGCAAGTTCGGTATAAACATTCCCGATCAGAAGTATGTCATCGACATACAACACTAGGAATGCTACTGCGCTCCCACTCACTTTCTTGTAAACACAGGGCTCATCTTCGTTCTTAATAAAACCGAATACTTTACGGTTTCATCAAAAACGAATGTTCCAGCTCCTTGAAGCTTGCTTGAGTCCATAAATGGATCTCTGTAACTTGCATACCTTATTTGCTGGACTATCAAGAACGAAACCATCAGGTTGTGTCATAACACATCTTCCTCAAGGTTTCCGTTCAGGAAAGCAGTTTTGACATCCATTTGCCAAATCTCATAGTCATGATATGCAGCAATTGCAAGCATAATCCGGATGGATTAATCATGGCAACCGGCGAAAAGGTTTCTTCATAGTCAATGCCATGAATTTGTTTGAAACCTTTGGCAACCAGTCGTGCTTTATAAGTATGCACGTTGCCATCCATGTCAGTCTTCTTCTTGAAGACCCATTTACACCCTATGGGTTTAACCCCTTTAGGTGGTTCCACCAGAGACCACACCTTGGTTCTGGTACATGGAGTCCATCTCAGATTTCATGGCTTCAAGCCATTAACGGAATCTGGATCCGATATAGCGTCTTCGTGGGTTCTGGGTTCATCGTCTTGGTAGACCAGTACGTCACCATGTTGAGTCAGAGATAACCGTATCTCTCGGGCTCATGGGCGTACTCTCCCAGATCTACGTAGCTCCTGTGCTACTTGAGGTAGTTCACTTGATCCACAAGTTGTGGAGTAACCTCCTCATGATGCTCAACCACTTCTTGTGGCACATCATCCGTCCTTCGTCTAGTAAACCTTGTGGTTTTAGAACTTCATCGAGTTCTACTTTCTCCCACTAGTACTTCTTAGAAAATATTCCTTTCTAGGAAGACACCAGATCGAGAACAAAAATTTTGCGCTTTCTAGGTGGTAGAAATAGTATCCTTTGGTCTCCTTTGGATACCCCACAAATATACATTTACAGGATTTTAGGCCCAGCTGTTCGAAGTCAATTTCTTAACATAAGCTTAGCAACCCCAAATCCTTAGATAAGACAAGTTGGGTTTTCGCCCACTCCATAGCTCATATGGAGTCTTATTATAGACTTTGACGGCACCCGGTTCAAAACGTGAGTCGCAGTCTCTAGGCATAACCCCAGAACGATGCAGGTAAATCACTAAAACTCATCATGGACCTACCATGTCAAGTAAGGTTTATTCCTCCTTTGACACTCCATTGTGTTGGGGTGTATAAGGAGGGTGAGTTGTGATACTATCCCACATTCCTTCAGGTACTCTGAAAACCCTGAGCTTAAGTATTCACCTCCTCGATCCGACCGAAGAGCTTAATACTTTTGGCCAACATATTCTGTACTTCATTCCTGAATTCCTTGAATTTATCAAAGGCTTCAGATTATGTCTCATAAGGTAGACATAACCAACTACTGAAATCATCAGTAAAGTGATGAAGTATGAATATCCACCTCTGCTTCAACTGTTAGTGGACCACATACATCGCTATGGATGATGCCTAACAGTTCAGTAGCCTTTCACTTTGTCCTGTGAAAGGGGACTTGGTCATCTTGCCTAAAAGGCATGACTCGCATACCTCAAATGACTGGAAGTCAAAAGGGGCCAAACTCCATCCTTTGAAGTTTTGCAATGCGAGTCTTATTAACGACAAATCTACAATGCCAGAGATATGTTTGGTTTTGATCGCTATGTTAGCTTTCTTGTTTCAATATTGAGAATATCTTTATTGTTTAAATCAAGAACATATAATCCATTATAACCTTGCAATTCCAAATAGAATACCATTCAAACTAAAGGACAACAATCCATTAGATATCTCAAAATGATATCCCATATTATCCAAAGCGGATACTGAAATATATTTCTAGAAATAGAAGGTACATGATAACATTAGTAGTTCCAATAATAAGCCGTAGGCAAGATAAACAATAAGTCCCTACAGCCAATGCAGCCACATGTGCTCCATTTCCAACTCGTAGGTCCACCTCCCCTTGGCGAGCACTCTACTCTGCCTTAGACCCTGCACATCAGTAAAAAGTGAGTACCACATCCTGTGTCAATGACCCAGATGTTGAGGGAGAGAAGTTAATCTCAATCATAAAATACCTAAAGTCGTGAGCCTCTAACTTCTTCTTGCTTGCGAGGAAAGCCTTGCGTGTTTCCTCCAGGGCCAGGCTTGCCACAAAAGAAGCAGACTACCTTACCTCCCTATGCCACTCAAGCCCAAGAGCAACCTGTCCTTTGGGCTTGGGCTTGGTTTGGCCTTGGCCTTACCCTTGCCGTAACCCTTTGGTTTACTGGCAGCAACCAGCAAAACAGGCTTGGACTTTTTCAAGTCCTGCTCTGCAGTCCTAAGCATGTTCAGAAGCTCTGACAGGGTTTTCTCCACGTGTTCATATTGAAATTCATTATGAACGGAGCAATAAGAGTCAGGCAAGGATTGCAGAATTAAATCCATTTGTAATTCTGCATCCAAGCCACATCCCAAGTCTCAAGCCTCTCTATGTGCTCGATCATCTTGAGACACTGAGGACCAATTGGGCTCCCTCAGTCAGACGACTCCCAACAGTGCTTTCGACACCTTGTACCTTCATATCGAGCATTTGTTTCGTAAAGCTCCTTGAGATGTAGAATAATAGAAGAAGCATCCATATTTCTCATGCTGCTTTTGCAGCATAGGTGTCATCGATGCTAACATCAAGCATTGAACGCTATCAGCATCATCAAGGAACTTTTGATAAGTATCCTTAACTTCCGAGTGCATCAGGATCAGGCTCGCATGTATGGCTTTTCAAGGAATACAATTTCTTTTCTGACTTGAGTATAATCCGAAGATTACGATACCAGTCTGAGAAATTGGATCCATCCAACCTGTTTTCTTTCTCGATTATCGGTCGCAGGGTATAATGCTCCATTTTGGTGAATCTACAATTGCAGAAAATATAAAGTTAATATAAAGTTCATTGTTGTTTAATATGGTTTTTATTAAACGATGCTCCCACTATTTTACTCAAGTCAATAGCCCTCACTATTAACTCGGGAAAGCCCGTTGACTTCTAGTGGCCGAGATCCATCCTGCCCATTTCAAACCTTCGCTTTGGCGAACAAGCCAAAATGAGTTGATTAGGTAGGCCAACAAACTTAATTCACACCAGTTGATAGCTCCCACTATCAACCTCAAATTGTGAGAAGCCAACAAGCCAATCACACAATCCAGTGGCTCCACATTTTCCTCAAGTGTGATTCTCAGTATCAGTAGAGTGGACACTACATGTCACCACGTACCATAATATGTGTACTGCTTACTATGCCTATGACGCGTTTATCAACCTTCGCTTGGCGAACAAGCAAAACCGTCATTTTAAGTCGACCCATCACCATTAAGGAAAACTCCAATGTATTTAACCTCCCACTGGTAGAAGTGTACCCTTCGCTTGGCGAACAAGGTTTCGACGAACAGTGGTTTGATTAAACCATGGTGATGGAAGGCTAGTGACTTAATATAATTCGGTTGAGGGGTTTGTTATTTAATGTCTCATCAGATTATTATCTTTGTTAGAATGACATTATTTGGCATGTTATCAAACATTCAACCTTAGCATGCATTCTAAACAAAAATTAAACGTGCCGTACATGGCCCCAACTAAAACCGATTTCCTCGGCCTAGAGGAATCGGTGGGTCACCTAGGGGTCCTGTAATAAACATCTCGAGTCTTCAAGTAGGTTGCCTCGTTCTTTGCTCCATCTTCAAGTCATTACATAAAATATCGTCTAAATTTACAAATAATTATACAAACTTCTTACATCAATAAATTTGAAACCTCGATTTACATTCGGGGGAATTAGATGAGAAGAGAATACATCGAGAAGAGGAGAAAGGCGGACACGCAGGCCCTATTTAATAAATAATACAACCATACATACCCAAATATTTAAAACATTCACCCTTAGGTCTAAGGCTCATGTACTGGACACATGCAATATACAAACATTACAAAGCATACATTTCAAAAACAATCAATTCTGAAATTTTTGGGTTAATTACAATTTACCCTGACAATTTGCAGATTTACAGTTTGGTCCCAAAGTTTTGAAACTTTGCATTTTACCCCCTCACACACTTGGGAAGTGCGCTCGCTGCAGCGATGAGTTAGATCGCCGCGGCGTGCATTGGTTTTGGTACAGCGCACGTCCGAAGGACGATCGCCGCGGCGATGGGTTATATCGCCGCTGCGAGCGCTGTTTTCATACAGCGCCGTCCAAAGGACGATCGCTGCGGCGATGAGTTATTCGCCGCGGCAATGGTTATATCGCCGCGGCGAGCGTACACAGATTCTGTAGCTCGGATCTGTTCATCAGCAACCCAAAAACACTCTAACCGGATTTTGCAATCAATCAAACACATTGATCTCAAAAAAATTCATCATGCATTAAACCAAACCAGAGATCATCAACAAATTAAATTAATCGATTAATCAGTTTCTAAAAACATATTTCAAGACAGATTTACACAGATTCAATATGGCAACATATTATCATCAAATACATGTTATCAACCATACACATAAAAATTGTAAAATTCAGTACCCTAGGCTCTGATACCACTGTAGGAAACGTCCCGTATACGCAGCGGAAACAAAAAAAATAATATAATAGGATCGTTTACTTGAGCCAAGATCAAGGGTATGAATTAACAATTTATTAAATTAAAATCTGCATAAAATATTCAACATGAGTTAAGAGAAACAAACGCACGTTGAAGGCTCCTCCAAATTTGTCGTGAACGTTTTGCTACCGATCCAGTGTAGGATCGAACCTGCGTAGTCCACACGAAGACAATCTTAAAAGAACCAAAGAGGGATTTGCTAGATCCTCTTTGGCTTCAAGATTAAGAAGAAGACAAAATCAATTGATGATTTTAGGCAATGGTGTTACTGCCGTGGGAGAGGCAAAAATTGGGGCTGCTAGTCTTTTGGTTTTCAAAAAAAAACCCTTAATTAAAAAATCACACACTTTTCCTTTTATACTTAAAAACAATTTGCCCTAATCATACGGAATAGGCTTGGGCTCCAACCCAAACGCCCCATGTTTCCAAACACTCCCAATTTGTATTTTAATTTCCATCATTATCTCAATTAAAATCAATAAAATTATTAAATATATATTAACATTTAACAATAATGATAATATATTTAAATATGTGCGAAAACACATTTAAAACGTAATTTCACTATTTAATTTTTCTAACAAATTAATAAAGGCTACGACCTCAGCAAATTTAATTACACTGTGAAATTACCAAAATACCCTTTCGCTTAAAGACGACAAAACGCCCTTCTTTCTTCTTGCATCTTAAATTGTCTTCTATGTGTGACCCTTAGGCTCCTCATCATATCGGCAGTGTATAGTATTGCGATTAACACCAATTAATCGTCTCATAATAACAGACCAAGATTGGCCCTAGCAGGCATCATGGCCACCCGATAGATTCGGATTCAGCAAAGTAGCTACCTGCCAACGATATGGTTACGTGCAATTCGTCCTTTCATCATACGTTATCTCGACGAGACGAAGGATAGAAATAGTGGTCAACCTTCGGTTACTCTCGATATATTTATTCAGTTTCTGGACCAATGACCCGTATTATAAATTGGATAGAGCAACAAATCAATCCCACTTGTGGCCACAGTTTTAGTGTCATTGCCATATATGAATTGCGCCGTGAGATAACTTTCTCCCGTACCGGGAGTGATGAATCTTGTCAATCCCCATAGTCTTGATACACTCCTTGTAGCAGCCAATCACCACCGTATTGACAGCTCTGAAAAGAACTGCGTTAGGCTAGTGTCAAACTACACCAATCGGTGCACAAGGCGCTCCGGTGATCTCAGTCTAAGGATCACATGCACCACCATTTGTTAGAGGATTTGTTCCATAGACACGGGGTTACCATCCATATGGAATCTCTGGTGGGTCAGTCCAGTGAACTTGCTGTGGTGTAATCGCCTACAACAAACACCCATGTGTTGCACCAGGTTGTCACCAAACAACCTTGACAAGTGAGATCAGTCACTGCCTTTCGACAGGGTCGTTCAACACTATGATAGCTTACCGTATTATCTGTGCCCTTAGTTAGAATAATACTGGGGCTACGGACGTTTCTAGAATGGCCACCATATGTGCTCATAGGGTTCTCACTATCAAGATTTGAAACACTTGATACCCTCGTCACGGCTCTACCATTCTAAGGACATATACCAATACTATTGCAATAATAATGATTTACGCGATATAGAATAAAATGTCTTTATTGATCAATGAACATTATTACAAAGAGTCAATTCTACAATAATTGATTGGCTTAGGGCATACTACTCAACAATCTCCCCTTGCACTATAGCCAATCATTCATGTATTTAATACCAATGATCTCAAGTGCCTGTATGCTTCTGCTGGACAGAGGTGTGTAGTGGATTGCGAGATTGTGTCAGTATGCACTTACTAATCTGCACGTCTTTCCTCTCAACTATCTCTTGATGAGATGGAATCGTCTGAGTATGTGTTGGATTTCTGATGAGACCTTGGTTCCTTGGCTTGAGCAATGCCCATTGTTGTCACAATAGATGTATAGGATCAACAATCGTAGGAACCACACCAAGTGCAGTAATGAAATTCTTAATCCAGACTGCCTCTTGGCCGCATCGACAATGCAATATACCAGCCCCATGTAGAATCTGCTACAGTGCTTTGCTTGGAGCTCTTCCAGCTCACTGCACCGCCATTGAGAAAAAATACAAACCCTGATTGCGATCGATAATCATCTTTGTCCGTTTGGAAACTAGCATCACTGTATCCTTTACAGTGAGCTCATCTTCCCCTCCATAAACCAAGAACATATCTTAGTCCTCTTCAGGTACTTAAGAATATCTTGACAGCCATCCAGTGACGCTCACCTGGATCCGATTGATATCTACTACAAGTGCTCAAGGCACATGAGACATCAATCGAGTACATAGCATGGCATAATGATGGATCCTATTGTGATGCATATGGGATCCTCTTCATCCTATCTCTCTATCTTGTGTTTTAGGACACATTCCTTAGAGAGATAATACCATGTGACATCGGAAGAAATCTTTCTTGGATTCTTCCATACTGAATCGTTTCAGTACTTTGTCAATATATGCACTTGACTTAGGCCAAACGAACCTACGCGATCTATCACGATAGATGTATATCCAAGGATGTAGGCGCTTCCCTAAGTCCTTCCTGGAGAAGCACTTGAAACCAAGTCTTTACCGACAGCAAGTTCGGTTAACATTCCCGATCAGAAGTATGTCATCGACATACAACATAGGAATGCTACTGCGCTCCCACTCACTTTCTTGTTAAACACAGGGCTATCTCGTTCTATAAAAACCGAATACTTTTACGGTTTCACAAAAAAAGAATGTTCCAGCTCCTTGAAGCTGCTGGTCCATAAAGGATCGTGACTTGCATACCTTATTGCTTGACTATAAGAACAACCATATTGTGCATAACATCTTCCTCAAGGTTTCGTTCAGGAAAGCATTGACTCCATTGCAATCTCATAGCTGATAGTTTGCTGACATCAAGACGAAAACATCAGGTTGTTCATATACACACTTCCTCAAGGTTTCCGTTCAGGAAGCAGTTTTGACATCCATTTGCCAAATCTCTAGTCATGATAGGCAGCAATGCAAGCATAACGGAGGATTAATCATGGCAAACCGGCGAAAGGTTTCTTATAGTCAATCCATGAATTTGTTGAAACCTTGGCAACAGTCGTGCTTTATAAAGTATGCACGTTCCATCCATGTCAGTCTTTTCTTGAAGACCCATTACACCCTATGGGTTTTACCCCTTTAGGTGGTTTTCACCAGAGACCACACTTGGTTCTTGGTACATGGAGTCCATCTCAGATTTCATGGCTTCAAGCCATTTAAAGGAATCTGGATCGATTATAGCGGTCTTCGTGGGTTCTGGGTTCATGTCTTGGTAACCAGTATCGTCACCATGTTGAGTCACGAGATAACCGTATCTCTGGGCTCATGGCTACTCTCCCGATCTACGTACTCCGGTGCTACTTGAGGTAGTTCACTTTGATCCACAAGTTGTGGAGGTAACCTCCTCCATGTGCTCAACCCATCTTGTGGCACCACATCCCGTCCTTCGCTTAGTATACCTTGGTTTTAGAACTTCATCGAGTTCTATTTCACACTAGTACTTCTTGAAAATATTCCTTTTCTAGGAAGACACCAGATCGAGCACAAAATTTGCGCTCTCTAGGTGGTAGAAATAGTATCCTTTGGTCTCCTTTGGATACCCACCAAAATACATTTACAGTTTTAGGCCAGCTTGTTCGAAGTCAATTTCTTAACATAAGATTCGCAACCCAAATCCTTAGATAAGACAGTTGGGCTTTCGCCCATCCATAGCTCATATGGAGTCTTATCTTAAGACTTTGACGGCACCCGGTTCAAAACGTGAGTCGCAGTTCTAGGCATAACCCCAGAACGGCAGGTAAATCACAAAACTCATCATGGACCTACACATGCAAGTAAGGTCATATTCCTCCTTTGACACTCCATTGTGTTGGGGTGTATAAGGAGGGGTGAGTTGTGATACTATCCCACATTCCTTCAGGTACTCTGAAAACCTGAGCTTAAGTATCACTCCTCGATCGACCGAAGAGCTTAATACTTTTGGCCAACATATTCTGTACTTCATTCCTGAATTCCTTGAATTTATCAAAGGCTTCAGATTTATGTTCTAAGGTAGACATAACCATATCTACTGAAATCATCAGTAAATGTGATGAAGTATGAATATCCACCTCTGGCTTCAACTGTTAGTGGACCACATACATCGCTTGGATGATGCCTAACAGTTCAGTAGCCCTTTCACTTTGTCCTGTGAAAGGGGACTTGGTCATCTTGCCTAAAGGCATGACTCGCATACCTCAAATGAATGGAAGTCAAAAGGGGCAAAACTCCATCCCTTTGAAATTTTGCAATGGAGTCTTATAACATGACACAATCTACAATGCCAGAGATATGTTTGGTTTGATCGCTATGTTTAGCTTCTTGGTTTACTATTAGAATTCTTTATTGTTAATCAAGAACATAAATCAAATCTAACCTTGCAATTCAAATAGAATACATTCAAACTAAAGGACAACATCCATTAGATATCTCAAAATGATATCCATATTATCAAAGGGATACTGAAATAATATTTCAGAAATAGAAGGTACATGATAACAATTATGTAGTCCAATAATAAGCCGTAGGCAAAGATAAACAATAAGTCCTACAGCCAATGCAGCCACATGTGCTCCATTTCCAACTCGTAGTCCACCTCCCCCTTGGCGAGCACTCTACTCTGCCTTAGACCCTGCACATCAGTACAAATGTGAGTACCACATCCGTGTCAAGACCCAAGTGTTGAGGGAGAGAATTTAATCTCAATCATAAAAATACCTGAGTCGTAGCCTCTAGCTTCTTCTTGCTTGCGAGGAAAGCCTTGCAGTGTTTCCTCCAGTGGCCAGGCTTGCCACAAAAGAAAGAGACTACCTACCTTCCCTATGTCCACATCTCAGGCCCCAAGAGCAACCTGTCCTTGGGCTTGGGCTTGGGTTTGGCCTTGGCCTTACCCTTGCCGTAACCCTTTGGTTTACTGGCAGCAACCAGCAAAACAGGCTTGGACTTTTCAAGTCCGGCTCTGCAGCCTAAGCATGTTCAGAAGCTCTGACAGGGTTTTCTCCATCGTGGTTCATATTGAAATTCATTATGAACGGAGCATAAGAGTCAGGCAAGGATTGCAGAATTAAATCCATTTGTAATTCTGCATCCAAGCCACATCCCAAGTCTCAAGCTCTCTATGTGCTCGATATCTTGAGCACATGAGACCAACTTGGGCTCCCTCAGTCAGAAGGACTCCCAAACAGTGCTTTCGACCACCTTGTACCTCTACTCGTCGAGCATTTGTTTCGTAAAGCTCCTTGAGTAGAATAATGAAGAAGCATCCATATTCTCATGCGCTTTTGCAGCATAGGTGTCACGATGCTAACATCAAGCATTGAACGCTACGCATCATCAAGGAACTTTTGTAAGTATCATCTAACTCCTGAGTGGCATCAGGATCAGTGCAGCCATGTATGGCTTTTCAAGGATATAAAATTTTTTCTGACTTGAGTATAATCCGAAGATTACGATAACCAGTCTGAGAAATTGGATCCATCCAAACCTGTTTTCTTTCTCGATTATCGGTCGCAGGTTCATAATGCTCATTTTGGTAATCTACAATTGCAGAAAATATAAAGTTAATATAAAGTTCATTGTTTTTTATATGATCTTTTATTAAACGAGCTCCCACTTTTTACTCAGTCAATAGCCCTCACTATTAACTCGGGAAAGCCCGTTGACTTTCCTAGTGGGACGATCCCATCCTGCCCATTCACACTTCGCTTTGGCGAACAAGCCAAATGAGTTGATTAGGTAGGCCAACAAACTTAATTCACACCAGTTGATAGCTCCCACATTCAACCCAAATGTGAGAAAGCCAACAAGCCAATCACACAATCCAGTGGCTCCAACCATTTTCCTCAAGGTTGATTCTCCAGTACAGTAGAGTGGACACTACATGTCACCACGTACACAAATATGTGTACTGCTACTATGCCTATGACGCGTTTATCAACCTTCGCTTTGGCGAACACAGCAAAACGTCATTTTAAGTCGACCCATACCATTAAGGAAACTCCAATGTATTTTAACCTCCCACGGTAGAAGTGTACCCTTCGCTTTGGCGAACAAGGTTTCGACGAACAGTGGTTGATTAAAACCATGGTGATGGAAGGATCTACGTGACTTAATATAATTCGGGTTAGGGGTTTGTATTTAATGTCTCATCAGATTATTATCTTTGTTAGAATGACATTATTTGGCATGTTATCAAACATTCAACCTTAGCATGCATTCTAAACAAAAATTAAACGTGCCGGTACATGGCCCCACCTAAAAACCGATTTCCTCGAGCCTAGAGGAATCGGTGGGTCACCTAGGGGTCCTGTAATAAACATCTCGAGTCTTCAAGTATGGTTGCCTCGTCTTTGCTCCATCTTCAAGTACATTACATAAAAATATCGTTCTAAATTTACAATAAATAATATACAAATTCTTTACATCAATAAATTTAGAAACCTGATTTACATTCGAGGGGAATTAGATGAGAAGAGAAATACATCGAGAAGAGGAGAAAGGCAGGACACGCAGGCCCTATTTAATAAATATACAACCATACATACCCAAATATTTTAAAACATTCACCCTTAGGTCTAAGGTCATGTACTGGACACCATGCAATATACAAACATGTACAAAGCATACATTCAAAAACAATCAATTTCTGAAATTTTTGGGTTAATTACAATTTACCCCCTGACAATTTGCAGATTTAAGTTGGTCCAAAAGTTTTGAAACTTTGCATTTTACCCCTACACACTTGGAAGTGCGCTCGCTGCAGCGATGAGTTAGATCGCCGCGGCGTGCATTGGTTTTGGTACAGCGCACGTCCGAAGGCACGATCGCCGCGGCGATGGGTTATATCGACGCTGCGAGCGCTGTTTTATACAGCGCTCGTCCAAAAGACGATCGCCGCGGCGATGAGTTTATACGCCGCGGCGATGGATATATCGCCGCGGCGAGCGTACACAGATCTGTAGCTCGGATCTGTTTCATACAGCAACCAAAAACACTCTAAAAACGGATTTTGCAATCAATAACACATTGATCTCAACAAAAAAGCCATCATGCATTAAACAAACCAGCAGCATCATCAACAAATTAAATAATCGATTAATCAGTTTCTTAAAAACATATTTCAAGGCAGATTTACACAGATTCAATATGGCAACATCTTACATCAAATACATGTTATCAACCATACACATAAAAATTGTAAAATTCAGTACCCTAGGCTCTGATACCACTGGTAGGAAACGGTCCCGTATACGCAGCGGAAACAAAAAAAATAATATAATAGGATCGTTACTTGAGCCAAGATCAAGGGTATGAATTTAACAATTTATATTAAATAAAATCTGCATAAATATTCAACATGAGTTTAAGAGAAAAAAAACGCACGTTGAAGGCTCCTCCAAATTTGTCGCGAACGTTTGCTACCGATCCAAGGTAGGATCGAACCTGCGTAGTCCACACGAAGACAATCTAAAAGAACCAAAGAGGGATTTGCTAGATCCTTGTTTGCTTCAAGATTAAGAAGAAGCAAAATCAATTGAATTGATTTTAGGCAAATGGTGTTACTGCGTGGGAGAGGCGAAATTGGGGCTGCTATGTGTTTTGGTTTCAAAAAAAAAACCCTTAATTAAAAAATACACACTTTTCCTTTTATACTTAAAAACAATTTGCCCTAATCCCATACGGAATAGGCTTGGGCTCCAAACCAAACGCCCCATGTTGTCAAACACTCCCAATTTGATTTATTTTAATCCAGCATTATCTCAATTAAAATCAATTAATATATATTAAATATATATTAACATTTACAATAATGATAATATATTTAATATGTGCGAAACACACATTTAAACGTAATTTCATCCCTATCTTAATTTTTCTAACAAATTCATAAAGGTCTACGACCTCAGCAAATTTACACTGGAAAATACCAAAATACCCTTTCGCTTAAAAGACGAAAACGCACTTCTTTTCTTCTTGCATCTTAAATTGTCTTCTATGTGTGTGACCCTTAGGCTCTCATCATATCGGCAGTTGTTAGTATTGCGATAACACATAAGCTCTACACATCACAGACAAGATGGCCCTAGGAAAGGCATCATGGCCACCCGATAGATTCGGATCAGCAAAGTAGCTACCGTCAAGATATGGTACCGTGCAATTCGATACTTTCATCATTCACGTTATCTCGACGAGACGAAGGCATAGAATAGTGTCAACCTTTCGGTACTCTCGATATTATTTATTCAGTTTGGACCAATGACCCGTATATTATAAATTGGATAGAGCAACAAATCAATCACTGTGGCCACAGTTTTAGTGTCATGCATATGCTGAATTGTGCGTGAGATAACTTCTCCCGTACCGGGAGGTGATGAATTCCTTGGCAATCCACCATAGTCTTGATACACTCCTTGATGCAGCCAACACCACCGTATTGACAGCTCGAAAAGAAGACTGCGTTAGGCTGTGTCAAATACACCAATCGTGCACAAGGCGCTCCGTGATCTCAAGTCTAAGGATCACATGCACCACCATTCGTAGAGGATTTGTCCATAGACACTGGGGTTACCATCCATAGGAATCCCTCGGGTGGGTCAGTACCAGTGAACTTGCTGTGGTGTAATCGCTACAAAACAAACACCCATGTGTTGCAACCAGGTTGTCACCAAACAACCTTGACAGTGAGATCAGGCACGCCTTTAGACAGGGCGTTTCAACAATATGATAGCCTTACCCGTATTATTCTGTGCCCTTAGTTCAGAGTAATACTGGGGCTACGGGACGTTTCTAGAATGGCCACCATAGTGCTCATAGGGTTCTCACTATCTAAGATTTGAAACACTTGATCCCTCTCACGGCTCTACCATTCTAAGGGGACATATACCAATACATATGCAATAATAATGATTTACGCGACATAGAATAAAATGCCTGTTATGATCAATGATCATGATACAAAGATTCAATTCTACAATAATTGATTGGCTCTAGGGCATCTACTCTAACATTGTGGGCTGTAAATGGGTGTTTACAGTATAATATGAGGCAGATGGTTCAGTTGAGAGATACAAGGCAAGGTTGGTAGCTAAGGGACTGACACAAACCAATGGAGTAGATTACGAGGAAACCTTCACCCCCGTAGCCAAGCTGAATACTATTCAAGTTTTCCTTTCCTTGGCTGCAAACTTAGACTGGCCCTTGCAACAACTGGATGTAAAGAATGTTTTCTTGAATGGTGATCTAGCAGAAGAGGTGTATATGGAGTTGCCACCAAGTTTTGAAGGTAATCAGATAGGGAGGAACATTTGTAAGCTAAAGAAATCCTTGTATGGTTTGAAACAGTCTCCTAAGGCCTGGTTTGAAAAATTTACCATGGCTATTAGAAGTTATGGGTTCACACAAGGTCAGACTGGTCACACTTTGTTTTTCAAGAATAATGGGGGTAAGATTACTGTCTTAATAGTATATGTAGATGATATTATTTTTACATGAAACAATTTGGAAGAAATGGAAATGGTAAAAAAGGTTTTGCCAGGGAGTTTGAGATAAAGGATCTAGGACAGTTAAGATATTTTTTAGGGATAGAGGTTGCTAAGAGTAAGAAGGAAATCTCTGTTTCTCAAAGAAAATATGTTTTGAATTTGTTAAAAGATACTGGAATGTTAGGGTGTAGGCCTGCTGAGACTCCTATAGAGCCAAATGTGAAGTTTGACCATGAGAAGAGAGATACACCAATTGAAAAAGGTAGGTATCAATGACTAGTTGGGAGGCTGATATACTTGGCTCATACAAGGCCTAACATAGCCTTCTCTGTAAGTGTATAAAGCCAACACATGCACAACCCACAGGAGAAGCATCTTGAAGTTGTAATTAGAATCTTAAGGTACCTGAAGATGACACTTAGGAAAGGATTGTTTTTTGAGAAAACTAATGAAAGAAATCTAGAAGCATTCACGGATGCAGACTGGGCAGGTTCAGTGAGTGATAGAAGGTTAACTTTAGGGTATTGTACCTTCGTTTGGGGAAATTTGGTGACTTGGAGAAGCAAGAAGCAAACTGTGGTTGCAAGGAGTAGTCTAGAAGCTGAATTTCAGGCAATAGCACAATGTATTTGTGAGCTGATGTGGTTAAAAAACTCTTGGCAGAACTAAGAATCAAGAGTGAAGATCCTATGAAGCTCTATTGTGATGACAAGGTGATTGGGATTGTGCATAATCCAATACATCATGATAAAATCAAGCATGTGGAGATTGATAGACACTTTATTAAAGAGAAGATTGACCACAAGCTACTATGTGTTATCTATCTACCTATGAGCCAACAGACTGTGGACATTCTTACAAAAGGATTGTTTAGACAAAGTTTCGAAGTTAAGAATGCTAAATATTTTCTCACCAGCTTGAGGGGAAATGTAGATGTTCTTGATAAGCATAGTAAGGGTTCTTTAAACTTGGGATTTATCTTAATTTTATCTGTTTGAATAAAGGGGTAATCCTGGACCTAAGAGTTATCAGGATATCCTGATAAAGTCTAAATAACTAGACTACTGTAAACTATGCTAAAGTAGAATACAATAATAAAAATTATCAGGTGTTTTCTTCCTGATTTCACATAGATTATTCAATCTTTACCAAATAACAGTAATTCAATAAAATATTAAGCTAACAAAAAACTGAGAATAATCGTTAAGTACTTCACTCATTCTCCAAGAAGAGCTCTCCATAAGGGATTTCATACGTATAAGTACTTCTCTAAAAGCGATCAACTTCCTACATAAATATTCCAAATATCTGTAGGAAAACTTTATGAAACTAACAGAATATGATAAAGAAAATCCTAAAATCATGTGACCTAAAACAAACATTTGATACACTCACGACCATGAATAATTTTAGCAGACATTGGTGATGAATGAAGACTTCCAGCCTAGAGAGATAGAGACAGCGAAAATTGAACACATCAATCAAAAAAAAAAAAAAAAAAAAAAATACACTGAGAATTTACATGCTTTTTAATGATAAACACATAAGCCTAAGTGTAAAACAACATATCTGCTAGGAGTGGGTGAATTTTGTGACGTCCATCCCATCCATCAAGACTTCCAAGCCAAAACCCCATGTATCAAATTCTTGTTCAAGAAGAAGAAAGCAATCCTCAATCGATATTAGGCAATTCAGATCATTAGGGGAAACTAAATAGCTGATTTATAATGCCCATAACTAAAAGCATGGAGGAATCCAGCAAAAAAACCAATGATTACATGAAATCCACCAAAAAAGAAATTAAAATTTGCAATAACTGCTTCATACTAGGATACTCATACAAATACATAAATTAAAATACATTTATATCGGCAAAAGTAGATGGGCCCAAAATTTTCTTTTATTACATATAAACATTCTTACTACCAAGTAAGGTATCATTTACAAAATGTTGTCAAAAAACCAGTGGACAGTGTAGCTATTGCTCCTCGCATGCCGACGCCAATCCGACCGTGTCCTTACCTAGATCCTGCAAACACAAAGAAAAACAACGGGGTGAGCACAAAAATAATGCTCAGTAAGTAAATCCTCTACTCGTTTGTCCCCGTAACTCTTTCTCTTAATTCTTTCCTTACATTTTTTCTCATCTCATTTATTTTCTCTTTATGTTTTTCTTTCACATAGCTCTTTTATTAACTTTCTGTTGTATGTCACGGCCTCATCTTACCGGAGGCAGGGCCGGGTGGAGTCCACAAAGCACCAACCCACTCTTCGTGACTTTTACTCATTTTCTGTCTCTATTCTTTCTCACGTGAATGTCACGACCTCATCTTATCGGAGGCATGGCTAAGTGGAGTTCACAAAGCACCAACCCACTCTTCGTGACTTCCGGGTGGAGTTCACAAAGCACTAACCCATTCTTCATAACTTTCGGGTGGAGTTCACAAAGCACCAACCCATTCTTAGATTTTTCTCATTCTCTTTACTTTTAGAGTAGCTCATTCACAAAGTTCTCTATTCTTTCTCAAACTACTTCTCAATGCACAATTAATGCATAAGGATGGTTCATGTTAAAATTTCTTACTTAATGCACTTATGAAATGCACAAATGCAATATTGCATCAAGATAGTCATTCTGCACAGATCACATTCAAAAAGGGATAACTTGAGTTATACACATCTAATTGCTATGATTTTGATCTCGTTTTAAAGCTTAGAGACAAAGCTACAACTTTTATGTTTTGGTCTCAGCCCAGTTCAATCGGTAAAATTCCCAAAAATCACTCAGAAAGTCACGGCTGTGACAAGACAGTTTTCACTTAGGCATTTCATCAAACAACAATTGTGCATATACAAACCCTAATTCAATTATCATTCTATTTATTTCTCAAACCATCCAAAATGAGAGAAAAACTCTCTTGTAGCATCACATACCTACATGGCAAACACACTCCCAAAAAATTTCTCCAATTCTTCCAATTTCAACCCATCATCAAATCATCACATATACNAGTATAAGGAAAGAATTAAGAGTTATACATACGGGGACAGACAGATAGAGGGTTTTACTTACTGAGCATTATTTTGTGCTCACCCCGTTATTTTCCTTTGTGGATGCAGGATCTAGGTGATGATGCAGTCGGAGGGGCGTCGGCAAGCGAAGAGGAATAGCTACACTGTTTCCCCTGTTTTGTCTTTTAAAACAAATTTTTGTAAACAGTACTCTTTGTGTATAAAAGACATATGAATTATAATAAAAAGAAATTTTTGGGGCCCAATTTTACATTGTTATTATGCATGCATTATACTAGTTTTCAGCAGATGTTACATTTTCCCTCAGCCGTTGCAACACTATTCTCAAATGTTCCTCATGCTCTTCTCTTGACTTGGAATAAATCAGGATATTTTTAATGAAAACCACTATAAACTAATCCAAATAATCATGGAATATCCAATTCATCAAGTCCATAAAAACTGCTGGGGCATTAGTCAAGCCAAACGACATCACTACAAACTCATAATGTCCATACCTTGTATGAAAGGCAGTCTTAGCTACATCTTGCTTGGCCACTCTTACCTGATGATACCTTGACCTCAAATCAATTTTAGAGAACACTGCGGCTCCTTTCATCTGATCAAACAAATCATCAATACGAGGTAGCGGGTACTTATTCTTCACTGTCACTTTATTCAATTCTCTATAATCAATACACATCCGTAGTGACCCATCTTTCTTTTTCATAAACAAAATTGGAGCTCTCTAGGGAGAATGACTTGGTCGGATGAAGCCTTTATCCAGAAGCTATTCGATAAGGGGCTTTAGATATTGGTGCTGTTCCTGGTGCTAGTTCAATACTAAACTCAACCTCCCTTTCTGGAGGCAAACCTGGTAACTCTTCCGGAAACACATCTAGAAAATCTCGAACTACTGGCACCTTTTGAATCTTTGGCTGTGAAACATCACCACTCTGCACTACATGGGCAATATATCTCGAACACCCTTTTCTCAACATCTTTCTAGCCTTCACACTGCTAATCAATAAACTCAACTGATGGCCCTCTCAAAACTAAACTTGTCTCCACTATCGAGATTGAATCTCGCTTTCTTTTTCTGACAATCAATTTCTACTCCATACCTCCCTAGGAAATCCATGCCCAATATCACATCAAAGTCGGGGATATCAAAAACTATTAGATCAACTGTTAACTCTCTACCCTGGATCACCACGGACTCTCATGACAATATCTCTTGCATTAAAACACTAACCCCATCGGGTAACTCTATCTTAATGGGTTGAGTCACTTTAGTAGGTTTCAAGCCTAACCTCTCTATCATCCCATAAGATACAAAAGAATGAGTGCTCCTGAATCAATTAAGGCATATAAAGGAACAACATGAAATAATAACTGACCAGTAACGGCTGATGGACTAGCCTCTGCTTCACCCTGTGCCACTGTAAACACTCTAGCATTGGTAATATCTCTAGAACTCTGTGCTGGTGGTGGAAGAGGAGCTTTACAATCTCTCATCAAGTGCCCTGGATGTCGGCACCTATACCACACCCTCTAGTCCCTCAGACACTTTCCTGGGTGGTTCCTCCCAAAATTAGGGCAAAGAGGAAACCCTTCTGTCCTAGGTCGCTTACTCCTCCAATCTCTTCTATTCTGCCTAGACTGAAACTTCTTCTTATTATTCTTCATTTCTTTGCTTTTCACACCCTCCAATTTCTCTCTCTGCGGGGCGGAGGATGGCTCACTTGGTCCTCCTATCGAGGAACCTACTGGGGGAATTTTATTCTCAAATATTTTCGCCCTCATTGCTTGCCTCAAGGCCTCACTATAAGTTTGAGGGGGATCAGAACTCATCATTATATCCCAAGCTATCTCTGGCTTCAACCCATGTACAAACTTGTCTCTTCTCAATGCCGGGGTACTAACTATTCCAGGTGCAAATCTTACAAGGGAGTTGAATTTCACTGAGTACTCTTTCACAGTACTAGACCCCTACTGCAAGCTGATAAATTCTTGGACCTTCTCATGAACTCGGTCCTCTATTCTGTACTCGGCCTCAAACTCTTGTCTGAATTCTTCCCAAGTCATCACTGCCACATCATGGGTATCTTCTATTAATTCCCACCAAATTCGGGCATCACCCCGAAATAAGAAACTCGCATACCGGATCTTCTCTCGGTCTGTCATGGGAAACAAAGCTGTGATATGTTCTACGGATCTAAACCTCTGCTACTACCAGGTCTGTAGTACCCTTAAACTCTAAGGGTTGATGTTGACTGGGAAGACCATAAATCGGTTCAACTCTATTCTGTACTGGGGGAGGTACCGATTGTTCTCTTTCTACATTAGTGGTTGGTGGTACCTGTAAGGGGGTCCTAACTCTCCCTTGGCTTTCTGCCATAACTTGTTATACAATTCCCCAAATTCTAGCTTCATCCAAGGGAGGGGGCATAGCTTTTGGTGGGTTAGAAGGTTCTCCCTCATTCATCACACTTTTACCGTGCTTTCGGGCACTACGCCTCATCTACAAAACAACCACATTTAATCAATTCGAGAAACACTCATAGTAAGGAAAGAATTAACTCACACAGTCGGTTATCGGACGTCAGGGCGATGAGCATAGTACACTATCAAATCCCAAAAATCTTGGCTCCGATACCAAAATGTAATAACTGCTTCATACTAGGATACTCATAGAAATATATAAAGTAAAATACATTTATATCAGCAAAAGTAGATGGGCCCAAAATTTTCTTTTATTACATATAAACATTCTTACTACCAAGTAAGGTGTCATTTACAAAAAAGTTGTCAAAAAAACAGTGGACAGTGTAGCTATTGCTCCTCGCATGCCGACGCCAATCCGACCGCGTCCTCACCTAGATCCTGCAAACACAAAGAAAAACAACGGGGTGAGCACAAAAATAATGCTCAGTAAGTAAATCTTCTACTCGTCTGTCCCCGTAACTCTTTCTCTTAATTCTTTCCTCACATTTTTTCTCATCTCATTTATTTTCTCTTTTTGTTTCTCTTTCATATAGCTCTTTTATTAACTTTCTGTTGTATGTCATGGCCTCATCTTACCAGAGGCACGGCCGGGTGGAGTCCACAAAGCACCAACCCACTCTTCGTGACTTCTACTCAGTCTCTGTCTCTATTCTTTCTCACGTGAATGTCATGACCTCATCTTACTGGAGGCACGGCTGAGTGGAGTTCACAAAGCACCAACCTACTCTTCGTGACTTCCGGGTGGAGTTCACAAAGCACTAACCCATTCTTCATAACTTTCGGGTGGAGTTCACAAAGCACCAACCCATTCTTAGATTCTTCTCATTCTCTTTACTTTTAGAGTAGCTCATTCACAAAGTTCTCTATTCTTTCTCAAACTACTTCTCAATGCACAATTAATGCATAAGGACGGTTCATGTTAAAATTTCTTACTTAATGCACTTATGAAATGCACAAATGCAATATTGCATCAAGATAGTCATTCTGCACAAATCACATTCAAAAAGGCATAAATTGAGTTATGCACATCAGATTGCTACGATTTTGATCTCGTTTTAAAGCTTAGAGAGAAAGCTACAACTTTTACGTTTTGGTCTCAGCCCAGTTCAATCGGTAAAATTCCCAAAAATCACTCAGAAAGTCATGGCTATGACAGGGCAATTTTCACTTAGGCATTTCATCAAACAACAATTGTGCATAAACAAACCCTAATTCAATTATCATTCTATTTATTTCTCAAACCATCCAAAATGAGAGAAAAACTCTCTTGTAGAAATCAATACTAAATGGCAAACAACACTCCCAAAAAATTTCTCCAATTCTCCAATTTAAACCATCACAAATCATCATAGATACTTCTCATATGCAAATTATGCCAAACAATAGCAAATGTCAGCTACAGCTCATCTCAATGTCTCAATTAAGCACACATTGCATATTTAAAAGAAATATTAACTCACTCCTGAATTCTACAGTTTTAGCTTGAGTTGATTTTGAGTGGTATTTACACTACCTTGGCGTTGCGTAGTCTACTGCTAATCTCTACTCGATGTTTAGATCCAATCTCTCTTAACCCGTAAGTCAAACTAATAAACTCAACCTTTACGCAAATAAATCTAAATAAGAGCATGGAATCTACACTTTTAATGCCTAACATCAAAACCCTAGAAAAACCACTTAAAAGCCCTCAAAATCCTGTGGAGGATGAAATTGAAATTTAGAGAAAAGAAAATGGGGGAGTAGTTTGGTGGCGGTGGATGACAAGAAAATACAGGTTTCAAACCCTTAATACTGTTAGTTTATAAACACACTTTCCCATTATGCCTTATCTTTCTTACGAAATCCATCTTATAGGGCCTTATTATCAATGACCCTATGCCCTTATTTTTGATGCATTCTTATGAATTTCTATCGGTTTTCAACTTCCACAATTTCATCACCTATTTTGAATAAAAGACATTTTACCCTAATGAAAATTTTAGGATTTCTTCAAATTTTGCTCAAAAAACTTTACAAAAAATTCAACTAAGGGCACAACCACATATTATAATATAGCAATACCCAAATAAAACAGACAATAACACATTCAAGCATACACCAATACTGTAGCTACGTCCTCAAGGGGACGTTACAAACTTACATTGGCTCAAGCCTCAGCGAAGCAGAAAAACAGACAATGACTACCAATCTGCATGTAAATTAATAAGAGCATCAGCTTGGGAATTGTTAGTTCGTAACTTATTGAGATAGCCTCTTTCCCATTACATATCAATAATCATCATTGAGATAACTCTTCCTATCACAGATACTTCAACAATTCTTCTAACCACAAAAAAAACAAAAAAAAAAAAAATTCAGTCTATATCAGGTTTATGATAGTAGAACAAAATTGTGCAAAATTAAGAAATGCAGATATAACTTGATGCGCGACTATAGAGTATGTCTACAATTCAAAAAATAAACATAGTTCTTAAGAGAGACCAAAAAAAAAGGTATTAGTAACCTTAACCACTATTAGTTGTACAAAAGCTTGCACTTCAACTAGCTGCTACTGGACAATCACTAAAAGCCATCATTAAGATAAATATCAGAGTACTAACTACATTCGAGGCTGAACTTTTCAAGACTGGATTTTTTGAGCCCCAAGTTCAATAAAAAACAACCTGTGAGTCTTTGTTAAACTAATCCGAAACATTGTATGGACTATCATCTGGCTCCAAATACTTCATCCAGAAATTTAACACAATGCAAACCCTAAAAGCAAAGTACAAGTTGAAGAATGATTTAGAAATTGTAATCTTTGAAAGAAATAGTTCGAAAAGATTTATCCAACTATACCTACAAACCTTTATAGATAGGTGCATATTCATCATTGAGAATGTTGGGTGATAAAATACCTAAGAAAAGGTAGAAAGCAAATTATCCCAAGAAATTGAAAACTTCTACAGCGAAGTAACATAATTTTTACAAACGCACTTGGGAGATCAAATTTACTCAGTAAGAAAGTTTCAGGTGAAAAAAATAAAAAAATAAAGAAATGCATGGCAAGAAATACCTTTATCATTTCCAGATCATCAAAGGTTCGAAAAGGAAAGACATCAAACCTGAAAATTATTCGAGCCTGCTTTTGCCAAGACTTCAAAAACAACATAAAGCAATATCATACAAATGGCTAACTATCTTTAACAATGACGAAGTTGAAGGAAATTGTCATAAGGCTAAGAACAAATAAAATCAAATTGACAACAAGTTCAAAAGAGGAATAAAATAGTTTGCACAGTGGTCAAGGTGTACCAAAAGTCATGACTTCCCATGGCTCAACCACAATATAATTACCAGGTTCCCCCAGTTGTACTCACAAATCATATCCATGCTACCATCCCCATATAGTCAAGCATCCATCAGCAAACCAATGAACACAATAAAAAAGAGTAGAAGAATTTAAACGATTAAGAGAACAAAATTCAGTATGCAATACATCAATATTGCTAGTATAGCATTGTAAAAACAACCAATTCCCCGTATTCCAAAATATCCATAAAAAAAATCACATAATAAGGAAAACATGGGAAAAAAAGAAAAGAAAGAAACATCAACCAAAAAAGAAACAAGACAACTGTTTCAAGAAGTCTTGAACTATAATTCACAGAGTCTAATTGTTGTTGAAAAGCAACAATGGAAGAGGAATTGCTGTGAAGCACAACACAGTTAATACATAAAACAAGGCAGATCATAAGGAAATAGGAAAGTACATGGTAATGTTAAGAATATCACATGACACAAATAAGGAAAACTAAATTTACACATATGATGGATTATTTTCTCTCCCAAGTTAGATTCTTCACATGCCTACTTTGCAGAAGAATCATGAAAATTTCTCTCTGAACCGATTATGCATGCCTTAGACCAACTCAACTACAATCCTTCTAAAGAACAATGGGACACATACAACATTTGTATGCAGGACATACTTATTTGAATATCGTTACAGTAAAGGTGTAGTGAAAACTCTAAACCAACACAGCATGCAATATTCGCAAAGCAACTAATCTTTCCATAATCATCATTGAGACAACTCCTTTATCAGAAACTTCAAATAACCTTTTCTAATTAACAACAAAACTTCAAGTTATCTCAAGGTTTATGATAGTAGAAGAAAATTGTACAAATTAAAGCAATACAGATAAACTTGATGTGCAAAGCTATTAGAGTATGTCATACAATTCAACATAATAACATAATAGTTTGTCAAGAGACCAAAAAAAAAGGTGTATTAATAACCTTACCATAGTTGAGTGGGATCAAAAGCTTGCACTTCAACATGCTACTACAGGACCGTCACTAAAAAGCAACTAAATTAAGATGAATTTTAGAAAAGAAAAAGCAGCATAGTTAAGATAAATATCAGAGTGCTAACCACCTTCAGAGGCTTCACTTTTCAGAGAGCACTTTTGAGCCCCAAGTTCAATAACAAAACACTGTTTAGTGAGTCTTTGTAAACCTAATCCAGAAACATGGTACAGACCATCATCTGGCTCCAAATTACCTTCTACAGAATTTTAACCATGTCAAACCCTAACAGGTTCATGATTGGAAATTGAATCTGATGCTTGTTTCCTCTCCTAGGTTTTTAATTCACTAGACACCTAGTCCACTGAAGAATTATGAACCTAGTTTGACAAAATTAACCCGTCTTAGCATGCATAAGTTATAAGGACTGGACTCACCTTACATCCTTTAAAGGACAAGTACCAATATTTCGGTTGAGACCCTCAGAAAAACTGGCAGGAAATACTTGAGTGCAAAGTTACCGTCTGATATGAGCATCTTACAATTTGGTGATAAACTCCAATACTACTAGGCATGCAATGTTGAGACAAAGCGAAAAAATATATTGTATTCTCAAAGTCAAGCACAAGCAGATGCAAAAAAAACATTAGAGAAAAAAGCTTAGATGAAAAAAAATGCTTTCCATAAATTAATTAAGGTCTGCTGAAAAGTAAATGTGACCATTGACATTTCTGCTACAACATCCGGAGCTCCAAAATTGTTTTCTTTCACACTGAAACAACCAGGTATTTACAACGAAGTCAATTGAGAGTTAACATTGAATTAAAGACAGTAAAATAACATTATGCTACCTAATTTCAATACTAGTTTCAGCATTCTTGTAAATCTGCAAAAGATCTGCACTTTCCACCAGTGAAAAGCTCACAAATTCGCTGCCAAAACTGCCTTAAAAAATAAAAAATCCATACTTAATAATATACTAATTAAACCAAATGAGGTCTAACAATTAGATATTTATTGGAAATTGTGGCACAAATTGGAGGCTAATAGATCAGGTTCCTCTTGTATGTCTTAGTAATGGTCCGATGTTATGGTTGGCGAGAGGCATTTTTGGAACGTAAGGACATACAACTATACACTAAGAGACTTTTTATTAGGATGTGTCACGACCCCAATCTAACGTGGGACGATGGGCCAGATCACAAAGCAGGTCCACTATCGTGACCATGCTACTCACAAAGCAGCTCACAAATTCGCTGCAAAAACTGCTTAAAAAATAAAAAAATCCAATACTTAATAAATATAAATTAAACCAAAAGAAGGGTCTAACAATTAGATATATATTGGAAATTGTGGCACAAATTGGAGGCTAAATAGATAGGTTCCTTCTCTTGTATGTTCCTTATAATGGTCCGATGTTAGTGGTTGGCGAGGAGGCATTTTTGGAACGTAAGGACATAAACTATACCTAAGAGTTTTATTAGGATAGTGTCAGACCCAATCTAACGTGGGCACGACTGGGCCCGATCAAAAAGCCGCCCACTATGATGACCATTCTACTCAGTACATGCCCCCCCCCCCCCTCCCCCCTTCTAAGGGATCTTTCGTCTCCCCCACCACGAACCCAGACCAAGGGGCTATAGTCAATTGGGAAGCATGGTGAGTACCATCAGGCTAGCTCGGTGGTAAGGGAGGCAAAAGAAATCCCAAAAAGGGGGGGGGGGGGGGCACAGTACGAGTAGAATGATCCCGATAGTGGGGCTACTTGTGATCTGGCCAACCGTGCCCATGGTTAGATTGCGTCATGACATTTAAAAGGCGCCTTTAATGTAACGGACCGCCTGGCTCTGACACCTTGACTAGTGGCCACGGAGTTCACCAGCTCCTAGTGAAGGTATTGTCCCTCCGCCCCCCCCCCCCCCCCCCCCCCCCCCCCCCCCCCCCCACCTTTTTAAGGGATTTCTTCGCCTCCCCATGGCTCGAATCCATGCCCAAGGGGTAAAGGCAAATGGAAGCACCATGAGTCCCATCAGGCTAGCCACGTGGGAGCTGTGAACCCCATGGCCGGGGCCCAATCAGGGTGTCAGAGCCAGCGGTCCATTATAGATAGGTTGCATATCATCATTGCAGAATGCTGGGTGATAGAACATAGCTTTGAGAATAGGTAGAAAGAAAATTATCACCAAGAAATTGATACTTCTACAGCAGAAGCTAACATAATTTTACATAAACTGCTGCACTTGGGAGATCAAATTTTACTTCAGCTAAGAAAGTTTCAGGTGAAAAAAATAAAAATAAAGGATAACTGCATGGCAAGAAATACCTTATTTCATTTTCAGATCATCAAAGGTTTTCGAAAAGGAAGACATCAAACCTGAAAATCATCGCAGCCTGCCTTTTGCCAAGACTCTCAAAAACAACTCTAAAAGCAATATCATACAAAATGGCTTAATATTTCTTTTAAACAGACGAAGTTGAAGGAAATTGTCATAAGGCTCAAGAACAATATAAACATCAAATTGACAACAAGTTCAAACAGAGGGTAATAATAATAGGTATGCACCTAGGTTGAAGGTTGTACCAAAAGTCCGCACTTCCCCATGGCCAACCACAATATAATGTTACCAGGTTCTCCCAGTTGTACTCACAAAATCATATCTCATGCTACCATCTCCCCATATAGTCAAGCATCCAATCAGCAAACCAAATGAACACATAAAAAGAGTAGAAGAATTTAAAAACGATGAGAGAACAAAAATCCAGTATGCAATACATCAATATTGCTAGTATAGCATCGTGTAAAAACTAACCATTTCCCCGATTCCAAAATACCAATAAAAATCACATAAATAAGGGAAACACATGGGAAAAAAGAAAAGAAAGAAAACATCAACCAGAAAAAAGAAACAAGAACTGTTTCAAGAGTCTTGAAACTATACTCAAGAGTCTTTAATTGGTGTTGAAAAGCAACAATGGAAGAGGAATTGCGTGAATGACACAACATCAGTTAATACATAAAACAAGGCAGATGCATCAAGGAAATAGGAATAGTACATGATAATGTTAAGAATATCACATGACACAAATAAGGATAACTAAATTGTTACACATATGATGGATTATTTTCTCTCCCCAGGTCTTTAGATTCTTCACATGCTTACTCTACAGAAGAATCATGAACCAAAATTTCATTCCTGAACCTAGATTTATGCATGCCTATAGACCAAACTCACCTACAATCCTTCTAAAGAACAATGGGACAGCATACAAACATTTGTACCGGCAGGACATACTTATTTGAATATCTGTTTACAGTAAAGGTGTCAGTGAAAACTCTAACACTACACAAGCATGCAATATTTACGCAAAGCAACTAATTCTTATCCATAATCATCATTGAGACAACTCCTTCTTATCACAGATACTTCAAATAACTCTTCTAAGTTCTAAAAACAAAAACTTCAAGTATATCTCAAGGTTTATGATAGTAGAACGAAAATTGTGCAAAATTAAAGCAATACAGATATAACATTGATGTGCAAAGCTATTAGAGTATGTCATACAATTCAACATAATGAACATTAATTAGTTTGTCAGGAAGACCAAAAAAAAAGGTGTATTAATAACCTTACCACTAGTTGAGTGGGATCAAAAGCTTGCACTTCAACATAGCTACTACAAGACCGTCACTAAAAAGCAACTAAATTAAGATGTAATTTTAGAAAGAAAAAGCAGCCATAGTTAAGATAAATATCAGAGTGCTAACTACCTTCAGAGGCTACATCTTTTCAGAGACTGCATCTTTTGAGCCCCAAGTTCAATAACAAACACCTGTTTAGTGAGTCTTTGTAAACCTAATCCAGAAACATGGTACAGACTATCATCTGGCTCCAAATTACCTTCTATCCAGAATTTTAACGCCATGTCAAACCCTAACAGGTTCATGATTTGGAAATTGAATGCTGATGACTTGTTTCCTCTCCTAGGTGTTTTAATTCCTCATAGACACCTAGTCCACTAAAGAATTATGAACCTAGTTTGACAAAATTAACCTAGTCTTATGCATGCATAAGTTATAAGGACTGGACTCACCTTCAATCCTTCTAAAGGACAACAATACAGCATATTTACGGTTGAACCTTCAGAAAACTGGAAGGAAATACTTTAGTAGTGCACAATTACCATCTTGATCTAAGCATCTATTCACAATTTGGTGAAATAAAAACTCCAACACTATACTATGCATGCAATGTTGAGCCAAAGCAGAGAAATATTATATATTTATTCATCAAAGTCACAGCACAAGCCTGGATGCAAAAATACATTAGAGAAAAAAAGCTTTCAATGAACAAAAAAATGTTTTTCCATAATATTAATTAAGGTCTGCTGAAAAGTAAACGTGACCATTGCACTTTCTGCTATAGCATCCGGGAGCTCCAAAATTGTTTTCTTTCAACCTTGCAAACACATGTAATTTTTACAATCAAGAAGTCCATTATTGAGAGTTAAACATTGAATTAAAGACAATAAAATAGCATTATACTGCCTCAATTTCAATATAGTTTCAGCATTCCTTGCGACATCTACAAAAGATCTTGCGCTTTCAACCAGTGAAAAGCTCACAAGTTACACTGCCAAAAAATTTCCTTAAAAAATCAACGAATCCAATACTTAATAAATTACTAATTAAACCACAATGAAGATCTAACAATTAGATATTATATTGGAAGCTGTGGCACAAATTGGAGGCAAAAGAGAATAGGTTCCTTCTCTTGTATGGTTCCTTAGTAATGGTCCGATGTTAATGGTTGGCGAGGAGGCATTTTTGGAAAGTAAGGACATACAACTATACCTACGAGACTTTTTATCAGGATAGGTTGCGTATTCATCATTGCAGAATGTTGGGTGATAGAACATAGCTCTGAGAAAAAGGCGGACTTTTACTATTATCACTTGTGGGATGCTTTTATTATTTGTTGATTTGAAGTTTTTTCTTATTGAGTATGTATATCTATTGCCCATTTAATAACAATTTATTAAATTATTGTATATTTTAATTGGTCTTGTTTAATTAATGTTTATGCTGCTAAATTTGATAATTGAGAAAAAACAAAAATCATTTTATGCAGGTAACCCGCGGGTTGACCCGTACCCGTACCCGTACCCGTACGGGCGGGTGCAGGGTCATGCATATGGCTACCCATACAAAAAAATTACTTGTGCCCGTTTCACCAGTGACCCATTACTACTCGGTCCATACCCGCCCGACCTACCCGTTTGCCAGGTCTAAATACGACTAGTGATGTCAATGAAAATGAGAATAAGAACGAGTATGTAAATCCAGATAAGAGTAGGAATTAGAGTAAGAACAAGAATTGAAACTGAAATAAGAACGAGAATTAAAATCGGAATATATAATAAAATAAGAGTAGGAATTGGAATTGGAATTTGAATAATAAATAGAACAAGAACAATAATAGAAATAGAAATTTAAACTGAAATTAAATTTAAGAATTCAAAATTAAAATTTAGATTTCAATAATGAATTTGAAATCCACTTTATTAGTCTTCCTAAAAATTATTAGTACCAACATTATAAATTCTAAATACACCTTTATTCTATTTAACATTTTGTTTTAATTTTTTGAAATATTCCCAAATATAGTTATTTTTACTAATCTTAATTCTCAAAATGTTTAAAGGATATATTTAACTATAAAATCATACGACTTAACTTAATTTCCGTAATGAAAATAACAAGGACAAAAATGGCTAGAATTCGCTAGACTACCAAGTCTAGCACTATCTAACGTAGTCGAGCGTGTTTTAACTAAACTATTAAATTGTACAATTAAATGATAGAATTGAGTTAAACTATCAAGTCTAACATATTTTAACATTATATATTAGGAATGTATCGTTTGTTGTTTTATTAAGTGTATAATAGGTAAATTATTGGATTTTTTTACTAAATTTGTCATTTAAATAAATTTAAATTTGAAGAAGAAATAGTAAAGAAGAAAATTAAGTTCAAATTTGATATTGGAAAAGATGTGTAAACAAAAAAATCTAATTAAATTTATAATTTTAATATATTTAAATAAATATTTAGCGTTACTATTTGGTGTATTTTTTGTCATTTCAGCAGAGAATTTACAAGTTGGCAATAATAGACCGAAACCAAGGGGAAAAATAGTGAACTTATCTGCATGATACAATTTAAATTTGTGACACTAATTTATAAAGATCCGTTAAGTTGTTAAAATTGAGTAAATGACTTTTTTTCCTACCTAAGGTTTGCCTTAATGACATTTTTCACCAAAAAAGTTTCAAAATATCACTTTTCTACCTACAGTTTATATTCTGTTAATACCCAAAATATACTTCAGTTTCTTAGTCGATGTTCGACGAGTTACCAAGACAGGGTAAGAGAGATTTTGTTAAGTAGAGGCTGGTAGATCGAATGGTTGTGACTAATTGAATATTCGTTGTTGGAATCAACCAAAAATCGACTAAGAACAGGAACCCTAACTTTGCAGTGGCCAGCAATAGGTGAGAAATCAAATGCCGGAGTGAGAGGGGTTTTGTAGAAAGGAGACTGAAGGTTCAAATGATGGTGACGAAGAGAATTCTTGCCACCGGAATTGGCTTTCGGTAGTAATGGAATATTAAAGTGGTATTTTTAAACTTTTTTTAGTTTTTGTGGAAAAGTGTCATTAAGGTAACCCTTGGGTGGGAAAAAGTCATATACTCTGTTAAAATTCTTATGGACTCCAATTATTTAAGGATAAACGTTAAGGATGTCAGTGTTATTTTCCCATTAGTTTAACATAATTCCTACTCTTTATAACAATATCTGCCAAACTATTTGTCATCCTTGCATCAAAAAAAGGATTTTGGTACTTCATTCCACTGGAAGAATAAGAATGGGCATCTGGGTAGTGAGGGCTCCCCTTCCTCTTGGTGTATGAGCATTGAATTGTAATAATAAGAGTTTGTATTTGCAACAGAGAAGAAAGAGACTTAACATTATCACTTGTACTACTAGCACCAGCACCAATACTAGTGTATTGAAGGTTAATGAGATACAAAAAATATGCAAAAAATGGCAATGGAAGGGCCAGTACTCAATTAATTACTTGGTTTCTTCTAATCCTAATTCACTTTCCAATTCTTCCCTACTGCTTGTTCATGGCTTCGGCGCCTCTATTCCTCACTAGCGCATGTTACTTTTCAATATTATCATTCTTATAATTTTTTTTATATGCAATACCAACCACACATTTCATTGTCCGAATACATATCTATTGTGTGTGATTCTTCCATCAAGCTCAAAGAGTTATGAGGTAATAGCTCAACCCAGATCAGTCTGACTTTATTGATTGTCCGACCCAACATAAGCTCATCGAGATATAGCTCGACCTAGCACAATCTAGTCGCAAACGATCTGAGTGATCATTCAATCAATTCCCAGATAATTTTAGATCCAGGATATCTCAAGAATGATCAGATTGATAATAATCCTTGCGCAATCACAGCGCCCAATCTCGAGAATATCGGAGTCGCATTTCAATTTAATTGTAATCCCTTAATTTTGCTTTCCTTTGTACAAACTTCGTATATAAGCCCCCTCAAACTCTGAGGAAAGGGTTGGAAAATACTCCTAGAATTACCACTGTAAGCTCACACAACAAATACAAAGAACAATGGATGTAGGCTTAAGAGTTCATCTCACCGAACCATTTTAAAATCCTTTTTTGCCATTTACATTACATCATTCATTTTTTATCCATTGCTAGGTATCCGGAATCATGCACACACTGGTTCTAATCCTGCCAAGGTCGATCGGATCACTCTAGTTGGTGTAGATTTTTGTATCAACAATATATATCTATCAACTAAATTAGGATTTTTCTATCAGGAACATTACTATACTGGAAAAGAACTACACTGTTTATGCCATTGACCTTCTTGGGTTTGGTGCTTCAAATAAGCCTGCAGGTTTCTCATATACCATGGAGGCATGGGCTCAAGTAACCTACATCATATCCACATTTTTATGGGCTCATGTTTTTATCTGTTCTTTGGATAATTGAGTTTTATCTTATATTTTGTTTTGAAAGTTGTTGATTATTTGTTTTGAGTAATGAGGTCTGTGAGTTTTGGTGACAAATCTTGGAATCATGGAAATTTTTATCATTAAATTATTTATCCTTTGTTTAACCCATATCAATTTCTTATCCACTGGGAATATTCCTGCTAATTAACCTCAGACTCATTACATACAGTTAATATTTGATTTCTTGGCCGAAGTTGTTCGGAAGCCAATTGTGCTTATAGGGAACTTTGTTGGAGGTCTTGCTTGTGTGATTGCTACCTTAGGTATGCTTGGTTGCAAAGAAAATAGTTGCTCCTAATATTAGCCTTTTTGTCATCTGGGGTTTTGCATTTATGCTTATTTTACTTCCCCTACAAGAGTCCAATCAAAATCTTGTTCAAGGGCTTGTGTTGTTGAATTGTGTTGGTGGCATGAACAATAATGTAATTGTTGACGATTGGAGGATCAAGCTGTTACTACCTTTGCTTTGGTTCTTTGATTTTTTTGTTGAAGCAAAGGGTGATTGCTTTCACAATCTTTGAGCATGTGAAACAAAAGTATTATTAGTATATCAATATCCAATCCGGTGATCATTGTTCAAAAGTGTCTGAGAGAATGAAAAAAATTATTCTAAAATTTATGGCTCGGCTATGCAGAGATAGTCTGAGGAATGTTTTACTGTCGATCTATGGAAATAAGGAATATGTGGATGATGTACTTGTGGAGGTATATATTGTTGTTTTATCAATGCCACTGCCATTTTAATATAATCTCTCACAAAACATCTTCTCAGGATTAATCTATTTACTTGAAAACTGTAGATTGTTATGCGTTGTCAAGCTATTGATAGTACACGTTACTATATTTTAATAAGTGTCATTTCTCTTAGCTGTAATTTGACTTGGCTTGGTCAAAGTGGTTGTTGATTGAATAAGTCTTTGGACTATTGAGGCACGTGGCCTTTGTTCCTCTATTTTAGTAATAATTTTAGAAGTTAGTTTCGACAATTAGCTCACTCTTTTATGTATAAAAGCTGTTGATGCTTTAAATAATGTTGGAGGACTTTGGCACCTCGAAGCACCAAAACTTTCTTTTTATTTTTATTTTCCTTTCCAGTAGCTATCATTTGGTGTCAGAGCCTTGTTCCTACGACATGGCTGATAGGACCTGCAATGCTCAACTAACAGAAGGTATATCCACTTTAAGAGGTGAAACAACTTAATTAAAGGTAGAACAAGAATGCCAAGGAACTCTACTGGAAGCCGTTTTACAATAGATTAACCAACTTGCCACAAGCTACGATCAGCTAGCTGCTACCTTGGGAAATTCAAAAATTGGTGAGGAATCTTCTAAGGATGAGGTTTTGTAACTCAAGGAAAATCCATTATTTGAGGGAGGTGAAGCCATCCAAGCCAGAACTTTGCGATTGGAGTTTCTGAAGTTTGATGGATCGGGATCAACTGAATGGATTCTCAAAGCTAAACAATTCTTTTCATACAGTAATACTCCAAATGAACAAGGTTTCAAATTGCAGCATTCCACATGGAAGGTAAGACTCTCACTTGGTATTGCTGGCTCATGAATGCAACCCCTATTCATACTTGAGAAGAATTCGTCAAGGCGCTTAAAGTCAACTTTAGACCGACGACATATGAGGATCCTATCGGAGCATTCACCAAACTCAAAAAAACTACTAGCGTAAAAGGATCATCAGACCCAATTCGAAATTCTGTCCAATAAAATTTCTAGGCTCATTGAAGAATTCAGGATTAGAACATTTCTTAGTGGCTTATGGGATGACTTGTGAAATACCGTCTCTATGTTTAAACCAACCACTTTGTCAAACACATTTGGGCTTGCTCGATTACAAGAAGAAAAGGTTTTATTAAAAACCTAAGGTAAACCCATTCTTGTAACTACAACAAACCCCTCCTCAAGAATTAATGCTTTTGGGCTGCCTACTCAAACTCCTCCTTTACAACTACCCCCTCCATCGTCATAAATTAGAAACACACCAAAAACACTTGCCTCTAATCCTATAAATCGTAAGCCCGCCTTACCTGTCAAATGCATTTCAACAACTCAAATGCAAGAAATGAGAGACTAAGGTCTTTATTATTATTTTGATGACAAGTACCAACACGGACATAGATGCACTCAACCTAGAATCTAATTTCTGATAGCATCCTTGAGGAGATCCAAGTTGAAGCTAAGAGTCTGATTCAAACGCAAGAAGAAGAACTCTTGGGGATTTCACTTCATGCCATCTTGGGAGCTCCTACTTTGAAGACTGTGAGATTGAAGGGAAGAATACATTCTCAGACAATAATGGTTCTCATTAAACCGGTAGCACCCATAGTTTTGTTGATCCCAGTATAGCTAGAAAGGCGAAGCTACCAATAATAGATAGCCAATTAAATGTTCAGATCACTAACGGTGACAATCTTCCTTGCCATGGTTGTTGCAAAGCTGTTCCTATCCAATTGCTAGGCTTCCAAATTTAGGCTACTTTGCATCTTTTAACTATTGGAGGTTATGATTTGGTGTTAGGAGTGGATTGGTTGAGACGTCTTGGACCAATCTTATGGAATTTATAGATCTTACCATGCAGTTTCCTTTTAATGGTTCCACTATTAGACTACAAGGTATAAGGCCCTCTGAGACAATTTGGAAGAAGAGGAAAAAATTAGTAAGTGCACCAGATACTTTGGGAAAGAAGTATGGCCCCAATTGCTAGAAGTTAACAAACCAAAATCCAAGATTCCCACTCTACTAGGTATTCAAGAACTTTTACAAGAATTTGCAGGAGTTTCCTCTGAGCCAACTAGTTTACCCCTACCTAGAAGCCATGACCATAAAATTCCATTGAAGGAGGGAGCTCAACCCACGTGTGTACGACCCTATAGATATCTGTATTATCAGAAGGAAGAAATTGAAAAGATAGTTCGAGAGATGTTGTCTAGTGAAGTCATCCAAACAAGTCAACCCTTACTCCTCTCTGGTGTTACTGGTGCGAAAAGCTGGTGGTGGTTGGCAAATATGTGTGGAATATCGGGCACTGAACAAGGATACTGTTAAAGATAAGTACCCTATCCCTAATGTCGAGGAATTATTAGATGAATTGCATGAGGGCTATTATTTTTTCTAAATTAGATTTATGATCCGGGTATCACCAAATTCAGATGAATTCTGATGATATCCACAAAACTACCTTCAGAACCCATGAGGGACACTACGAGTTTTTGGTTATGCCCTTTGGGCTTACCAATGCTCCATCTACTTTCCCAGCATTAATCAATTAAATATTTAGAGCTTATCTTTGAAAGTTTGTGCTTATGTTTTTTGATGACATTCTCATATATAGTGCAACTTTGGAAGACCACTTGTGTCATTTAAAAATTGTTTTGGAAATTCTAAAAACATATCAATTGTATGAAAAGGCTTCAAAATATGTATATGCCAGCCTAGAGGTGGAGTATTTGGAACAACTAATTTCCAAGGATGAGGTTAAAGCAGATCCTTACAAAATCTTTGCTATGTTGAATTGGCCAATACCTACAAGTCTTAAGGCTTTAAGCGGGTTTTTGGGACTCACTGGATACTATAGAAAATTTGTCAAGGGATATGGTGAGATTGCGGCACCCCTTAAGAATTTGCTTAAAAAAAAACTCTTTTATTTGGACTGAACAGGTACTCAAGCTTTTAATCAATTAAAGGAAGCAATAACAAAACCACCAGTGTGAAGGTTACCAAATTGTTCAAAAAATTTTATTATAGAGTGTGACGCGTCTAGAGATGGTTTAGGAGCAGTTCTTATGTAGGAAGGAAGACCGTTAGCCTATTTCACCTAGGCACTGAAGGGGAAAAGTTTGTTTCTCTCTACCTATGAGAAAGAACTAATGGCATTATTTATGGCTTTTTGGAAATGGAGGCATTATTTGTTTGGTTACACATTCATGATACGCACGGATCAACAAGCCTTGAAACATTTGTTAGAGTAGAAGGTGGGTACTCCAGCTCAACAAAAATGGGTCTCTTACTTATTAGGGTATGATTTCATAGTGTAATATCATAGTGGCAAGACAAATAAAGTGGCAGATGCTCTCTCATGGATACATTCCGTAGAAGGTCTAAGTATCACAAGCATAGTGCTGATGCAAAGTCACACAGTTAGTGAAATAAGGGCCACATGGATGGATAAGCTACACAAGACTTACTGTAACGCCCCACTTGACGTACGTAGTTAAATTATTGTTGCATTACTTGAATGTTTATTGATTTATTCTCAATTGAGCTTGTATATTGTTAATATTGGTTGGTTGGCCCTTAGTTGAATTTTGTTGAAGTTATTTTGAGAAAAAATGTGAAGAAAATCCCTTAAACTTGCATTAAGGGTAAAATGGTCTTTTCACTGAAAATTAGTTGAAATTGTGGGGAGTGAAAAGAGATAGAATTTCATGGAGAATGCAATAAAAATGAGGGCATTATGGTAATTGACTAAGGGACATAGATGAAATTTTAGCGAAAGTGCAAGGGCAAAATGGGAAAGTGTGGTTCTTAATTAAAGTGTTAAGGGTTTGAAACCCTTATTTTCGTTCATTCCACCCCCCCACACTCCTCCTTTTTTCCTCAAATTTTCATTCACTTCTCCAAGAAATTTGAGGGCTTTTGAGTAGATTTTCATAGGGTTTTGATTCAAGGCATCAAAAGGTAAGGATTCAAGCTCTTTATCTATGATTATTTGTGTAAAGGTTGAATCTTATGAGTTTAGATTAGGGTTAAGAGAAGATGGAATCCAACAAGAGTAGAGAGCTTAGGAGAGACTACTCAAAGTAAGAGTAGAGAGCTTAGGAGAGACTACTCAAGCACAGGTAAGTAAATCCAAACTAAATTGAGATTTAAGAATTTATTTGAGTAGAAATTGTGTATGTATATGTATGTATTATGCTGAGAAATTGAGATGTTATGAGTATGTATCTATGTTGATATGAATTTAATTGAGTTATGAGAAGTGTTGTGATTGTATGATGATGAGTTGAGTTTGATTGAAGTTGGAGGGAGTTATGAGCAAACCCTATGGGAGTGTTTTGCCTTGACAGGAAATTAGAGTGTATGAGGGAGTTTTCCTCTCATTTTGGATGATTAAAGAGAAGAGTAGAGTTAGAGATAAGTAGAGCTTGGGTATGCACATGAGTTGTTTGAGGAAATGCCTAAGTGAAATCTGCCCTGTCACAGCCGTGACTTTCTAAGTGAATTTTGGGCATCTTAAGGATTTAACTGGGCTGAGACCAAAACATAAAAGTTGTATCCCTGTTTTTAAGCTTTAAAACAAGACCAAAACCGTTGCAATCTGATGTGTATAACACAAGTTACGCCCTTTTTAGTGTGACCTGTGCAGAATGACTGTTTTGATGCAATATTGCATTTGGCATTTCATAAGTGCATTAATGAGTATGAACCATCCATATGCATTAATTGTGCATTGAGAAGTAGTTTGAGAAAGAATAGAGAATGTTGAGTATAAGCTATACTATGAGTAATAGTTTGAGTGAGGAAGAGTAGAAAATGTTGAGAATAGCAACTCTTAAGAGTAAAGAGAATGAGGACACTCTAATAGTAAAGAGAAAGAGAGATTGAGCACTAGCGAATAAAAGAGAGAAAAGTGCTACAGAAGAGAATAGAGTAGGTTGTGCGATGGGGAACCCGTGAGTGATGAGTAAAGTCACGAGAGTGGGTGCTTTGTGATCCCCAGCCGTGCCTCTGGTTAGATGGGGCCGTGACTGTCACGAAGAGTGGAACATGAGGTTCCAGCCGTGCCTCCGGTTAGATGGGGCCGTGACATTCACAGAGAGAGAGAGTACACTCATGTGGCCAAGGGTTTCAAATCCATGCATGACCGAGTCCGATCGGCAGAGAATGAGTAGTCATGAAGAGTGGGTTGGTGCTTTGTGATCTCCACCCAGCCGTGCCTCCGGTAAGATAAGGCTATGACATGCAAGTGAGGAAGAATTAGCAAACATGAGAAAGAATAAAAAGAGACAATGAGTAGGGTTACTAAGAGTGGGACGAGTACCCAGCCGTGCCTCCGGTAAGACCTACAACATGAAGTTAACAGAAAAGAGTTATGAGAAAAAGAGATAGAAAGAGAATCAGTAGAAGTCACGTAGAGCGGGATAAGTCCCGGCCGTGCCTCCGGTAAGATGGGGCCGTGACATTCAAAGAGCGAGTTAATAGAAAAGAATTATGAGAAATGAGAAAGAGATAATAGGAGAATTAAAGGATGAGAAAGCTTGAGAAAGAATGAGATAGAATAAGAGGTTTTGAGCTAGTAAGAATAGAGAGTAGAAGAAAAAAACATGCAGTTCTCTTGCATTAATTGCATATACATCTCATACATGCATGCACCATGATTTCTTCCATGGTTAGTGAGAGTATGATGAGCATAAGAGAGAACCATGATTTTTCTTTATGGTGAGTATGATGAGCATAAGAGAGAACCATGATTTTCCTTCATGGTGAGTATGATGAGAATAAGAGAGAACCATGATTTTCCTTCATGGTGAGTATGATGAGAATAAGAGAGAACCATGATTTTCCTTCATGGTGAGTATGATGACAATAAGAGAGAACCAGGATTTTCCTTCATGGTGAGTAAGCATAAGCGAAGAAGAAAAGAGAATGAGAACAGAAAGAAAGAAAGAATAAAAAGAGCAGAATAGAGTTAAAGGAGAATAAAGGTATTAGCAAGAAAGAGAAAAACAGTGAGAATTAGAAATAGAAGAACGGTAGAGTAAGGAAAGAATCAAAGAGTGAGTTGTAGGGACAGGTAGTAGAGGATTTACTTACTCAGCATTGTTGTACTCACCCCACTTTTCTTCCTTGTTTTGGAGGAATTAGGAGCAGCAATCGGATGGACGTCGAGGAGCGGAGAGTATTGGACACTACTGTCCACCAGTTATGATATTTTGTATTAAGTAGAAAGTTTTTAATATAGAGTACTTTGTACATGTAGAAAATTATATTTTATGAGTAAAGAAAAGTTTGAGCCCACTATCTTCCACACGCTATGTATGTCTATAATTTGCATAGTATGCATTATCTGAATAGTAGTAGAGAGCAGGTGTTACACTTGCCCACAAGATCCCCGATTGCATGATATGATTTATTGCTTCCGACAGGGGAACTTGGATTCCACCAAATATCAATACCGAAATGGGTTGTTTTTCTATAAAGGAAAACTGCATTTAGGAATCATGGTACCAATCCAACAGTAGATCTTATGTCAATTTCACAACAGTCCATTGAGAGGTCACTTGGTGCTTCTAAAAACATATTCTAGAATTAAAAGAGAATTCTTCTGGCATGGGTTAAAACAAGATGTTCAGGCTTATGTGAGGGGGTGTGATACTTGTCAATGAAACAAAATAGAAACTCTCCATCCTATTGGTCTTCTTCAACCCTTGCTTATTCCTGCTCAAAACTAGACTGCTATCAACATGGATTTTGTTGAAGGACTACCACTTTTAAGAGGGCATAATGTTATCATGGTAGCAGTGGACAGGTTTAGCAAATATGCACACTTTGTGTCTCTTTCACATCCATATATTGCCATAACTATAGCCCACATTTTTATGGAAAATGTTTTCAAATTACATGGCCTACCCCAGTCCATAGCCGGTGATCGAGATCCTGTTTTCAAAAGTCAATTTTGGAGGGAGCTGTTTGGAATTTGTGGAACTAAACTGCTTCTCAATTCTTCATATCATTTGCAGACTAACGGGCAGACAGGGGTGATGAATCGAGGCATGTTATCTACGTTGTTTTTCTAGAGATAGGCCAAAAGATTGGGCTCGCAGTCTTTTTTTGGTAGAATATTCTTACAATACTTTAGTCCATACTTCAACCCAAATTACTCCTTTTGAAGCAGTGTATGGATTTCCTCCACCTTGGATGCTTCCCTTTGAACCAGGCTCTACCCGCGTGCAAGCTGTGGAAGATGAATCAAGTAGACGAGACTTTGTAATGACCTTACTTCAAGAGAATTTACAAGAAGCCTAAGCCAAATTGAAATTTCTTGCTGAAAAGAAAAAAGAACTGAGAGGGAGTTTGTGGTATGAGATTGGGTTTATTTGAGGTTGAGGCCACATCAACAGAAGTCATGCTGAGGAATATTAAACTTTCTCCCTAGTATTATGGTCCATTTCAGGTGCTCCAAAGAATTGGAAATGTTGCATAGAAGCTAGATCTACCAAAGGAATCTCGAATACATCATGTATTCCATGTCTCATGTCTTAAGAAGAAGTTGGGATCTCATGTTGTTCCATCCTTAGATTTACCTCTTTTTGCTACCAGTGGAGCCCTAATACCTGAACCTGATAAGATCTTACAAAGGAGATTGAAGAAAAAGGGGAATCAACCTGGTGTGGAGGTTTTAATTCAATGGAAATGGACTACAGTTGAGGATGCGACATGGGAGGATTTCGAAGAAATTCAAAAAAAAAGTTCCCTGACCTTGTGGGCAAGGTCCTTTGAAGAAAGGAGTTGTGTTATGTGTTGTCAAGCTATTGATAGTACACGTTACTATATTTTTAATAAGTGTCATTTCTCTTAACTGTAATTTGACTTGGCATGGTCAAAATGGTTGTTGATTGAAAATAGAAACAATAATTCACAAGTCATCCTGCAAGTGGAGCCCTAAAACTTTCTAAATTTCTTCCTTTTGATAATACAAATATCTATAGGGTCATACACATGTGGGTTGAGCTCCCTGCTTCAATGGAATTTTATGGTCATGGCTTCTAGGTGGGAGTAAACTAGGTGGGGGGAATGATCGCACTGTAAGAGGATACAATGATGCCAGTTTTCAAACTGACAAGGATGACTATAAATTGTAGTCAGGATATGTGTTCTATCTAAATGGGGCTGCAATGAGTTGGAAACGTTCAAAACAAAGCATTGTAGTAGATTCTACAATGGAAGTTGAGTGCATAGCATTGAATGATGCAGCCAAAGAGGTTCTTTGGATCAAAAAGTTCATCATAGAACTTGAAGTGGTTCCGAGCATTGTTGATCCAGTCGTGCTTTACTTTGACAACAATGGTGCCATAGCTCTGGATTTTCCACACCACTCAATCGCTCTACTCTCTACACTCTACTCCAAATCTCCAATCAAATTCTCATTCAATTTATATTTATACTTATAATTTATTTATATTATTCAATTTTTTCTATTTTTCAATATCCTCTTATTCATATTATTATTTAATTTTTTTTCATTTTAATTATTTATTATTTTATCATAAATTCATAATGGATTTCCGAAATGATGCATTTGGATGATAATCCCCAAATGCGTTTTACGTTCCATCTACCAAAGAAATTGAAGGGTTCAATCCATTTTCACCATTTCCTCCAGAGGCAGCAACTGCAATTCAACAACCACATTCGATCGGAACGAGGTGCAGCCAAACACAAGCGAGCTACGACTCAACGGGCATTGGCATGGCCTAACCCCCTCGACCGTCAAAGAGGTTCGTGTCCGACGTATGGCGACACTTCACCAAATCAAAACGGCCAAAGACAAATGGGGAGGTGGAAGAATCATGTGAGGTCTGTAATTTCTGTGGAATCATTATTGGCGCTGAGAAGGAGACTTCGGTAATGCGACGTCACTTGGAGAAGAAGCACCCTCAAATAATGCAGCTGTCTGGTACATCTTCAACCTAATCAGGTAGGCAAATTCAAACTCAACATAATTTTAATCCACAATCCTCAACTCTCTCAACATGGCAATACAATGCACATGTTGCACGAGAAGAAATAGCAAGATTCATAGTTGCTACAGACTCTCTCATTTGTTTATCTGAAAATCCTTATTTTATTCACATGATTAAAAGTGCATTTTGTCTAGCATATACCCCTGTTAGTAGAAGTACAAGTACAAAGATATACTAAAACTTTATAACAAAATAAATACTAAACTTAAAAACAAATTTCAAAATTTTAGGAATATATCTATTGCACTTACATCAAACATATGAGCTTGTAGATCAAAAACAAATTTTTTAACTGTCACAATACATTTCTTAGATCATAACAGGAGCTTACAACAAAAATTGATGGGTTTTAAACTGTTATATGAAAAAAATAGTGCTAACACTATTTATTTTACAATTCTTGAAGTTTTGCAAAAATATGTATTAACTGATAGAGTTGTAGCACTAACACTTAATAATGTAGCTGCTAACACCGCGAGAATATTTGTATTTTAAAAGAGATTGGATCTGCATGGTGAAGGAAAAAAATTTCACCAGAGATGTGCTTGCCACATTATCAATTTGATTGTTAAAGCAAGTTTAGATGCTATACATTCAAAGATGGAGAGGGTGTGAGCGACTATCAGATTGATCATTGGCGGTCGCAATAAAAGATGGCAGGAGTACATCAAATATTGTAGGCAAGAGAACCCACCTGTTCGACCTTTGAAGTTATGTATGGACATGCCTATCCTTTGGAACTGCACCTACTTGATGTTGGAAAAAGTTTTGCCAACCGCAAGACAAATTACAGATTTCATCAACCGAAAGAACCATCCAGAGGAAGTTGTCAGCTATGATGATTGGGCAGTTTGTGAACTTTTTTATTCATTTCTTAAATTTTTTTATGATTCCACTAATACATTAAGTGGTATTTATTATCTGACTACTAATTTAGCGTTAGATATTTTACTTCAAATTTTTAAAACTTTTGTTAAATATAGATATAATGACGTTTTAATGGAAATTGTTTTAAAGATGGAAGAAAAATACGAGAAATATTGGTTAGATATTCCATTCTTATATGGATTAGGCCTTCTTGTAGATCATAGGTTTAAATTACACTTAGTTAATTGTATAATTACTTAGATAGGCCAGCATTTAAGGCATGATTATATGTCTTATTTGACTACCGTTAAGCAAAAATTCGCAAGCTTTTTTTCTTTATATCAAAACAAGTACAATGGAAGTGGAAGTGGAACGTCCAGGAGAGACGATCAGGACCTTGATGAAGACCTCCATCAAGGATCGAGCATGTGGACGTGTATGGAACATGGCAGAAGTATTAGCTCTAGCTCGTACATACATGGACCAAATGAGCTGAATCGCTACCTACAAATGGACCTGTCCTACATGACAAAGAAGGAGAAATGTGAGATGGATTTGCTTCAATGGCGGAACCAACATCAAAGTCGATTCCCTATTGTAGCCCAAATAGCATGTGGCCTTTTATCTGTGCCACCTTCTATAATTGCATCCAAGTCAACATTTTCAACGAGTAGCCAGATTGTTGAAGACAGAAGATGCTCTTTAATAGATGAGATGATTAAAGTGATAACATGTTTACGGGATTGAACTCATGCTGAGAGAAGACTACAACAACACCCTAAAGATCTCGAACTACTCGAACTCTTTAGGAACACAGATTTTAATGATTTAAATATTGTTGACAATGAAGATGAATAATTTAATAAAAAAATTTATTTAATTGTTTATTTGTGAAGCGTGAATGTGTGAATATTACATTTATGTTAAAATTAACGATTAATTAATTATTTTTTTAAATTAATTAAATTGTTTAAAACTTACTAATCTACCCTTGAAAATTACTAAACCTCCCTACAAAATTTCTTTTCGCCCCTAAAATATAAAAAAGATAAGGGGAAAATAAAATTTTAAAGGCCCACAGGATCAGTCGGGGTCCTAAAATTGCTCATAGGTCTAGGACCGGTCCCAAGGCCATGAGCGACTAGTCCCAAATGGGCCTAGTCCAAGGCCCGCTTGGGACCGATCCTTGACCAGGATTTCAATCTTGAATTGTTGCTAGATTATAATTAAGTTTTGCTTTCTTTTATCTAAATTCTGAAGAATATTTTTACCTTTTTTCCTACAAATTTGGAACATTGACATAAAATGTTGTACACTTGTGCAAGGCATGAAGCCTCTTAGGTAGAATTTCTCGTTGGCATGAAATAATCTCTTATGTGGTGTTAATATACAGGAGGACTCCTTAAATCAAGCACAAGATCATGTCACTTGATTTCAAGAAGGAAATTTGCCTGTATCAGCTGTAAATATTCTATAACAGTCTCGCATATTATGGCCATAAATCTTGTAACAGTCAGGGCTTATTTTTAGCATTCCTTCCTAGAATAGACAGCAATAATATTTTTTCCATGTAAAAACTCTGTAAGTGTGTGGTGAAAAATTTGAACGACAGCAATAAGATTTTTTCAGTCTACTGCTTTTCAAACTTCATCATGGTATCAGTAAAGCCTTCCTCCACTGAGAACTCGATTCCTACCACTAAAAACAACCATAACCCGATTTCTAGTCCACCATCCCAACAGAAATTCCCCTTATTGCTCTCAATATTTCTTCCTAGATCAATGAAAAACTCATACCCTCAACCTTTCCCCAATGGCATGCTCAGTTTGAAGCCCTTCTCATAGGGTACAACTTACTTGACTACGTCACTTGTGACAAACCCTGCCCCAATGCCACCGATCCCTCCATTTCTACCCCTCAAAAAATCCATTGGATAAGACAAGACAAACTCATCCTCAACGCCATTTTAGCCTCAACAACCACCACATCACACCATTCATCTCCATTGCCAAAACTTCTCAACAAGCTTGGCAAAAATTACATACCCTATATGCGAGTAAATCTCGCACCCGTGTAATGCAATTGAAAGAGGAGCTCACTTTGATCAAGAAAGGAAATTAACCAATTCAAAATTACCTGCATATGGTCAAAGCTCTTGCTGATGAAATCTCCCTCATTGATCATCCTATCTCTGAGGATGATCTTACCCTTTACATACTTAACGGTCTGGGAACTGACTTCCACACAGCTCCAATACGTGCACGGGAACGTTCTTTTCAATTTGAGGAATTACATGACCTTCTTGTAGGTCACGATGCTTATCTGCAACATCTTGAAGCAACCTCCCACCAACTGGTTGCCTAAGCCAATTACTCCAATCGACACAACGGCTCGTCCTCTGTAGGTAACAATTCTAAGAGTTATTCAAAGTCCTCTGGGTCTAACCAAACCAATCCCTCTCCACAAAAACATTCATCCTAGGCCTAGAATTTCCCAAATGGTGGCCCACATGATAATAAGAAGAATGAACCCACTGGACAACGCCGGTACATACCCAAATGCCAAATCTGTGATCAATTTGGCCATATTGCAAAATATTGTTCCCGTGTTCAGTTCTCTGAAGCAACAACAAATTGTACCTCCACCTTACCAGCTGCAGACACAAAATGGCTTATGCGAATCCAGTCAAAGGAGGTTGAGGATAAGGCCGTCGACTGGGCAATCAGGTCCATTTATACCCTTCGACCAAAGAACCCGAAACTGGATATTTCCGACCTCCTTGTGGGGTGGCAAGAGACTTTGCGGGTTCTGGCGGAGGAAGATGACCAAGCGGCAGCGGCCACCTGACGATCCGACTAGGCAGGGAGTTCTAGTCTTGCTTTGAAGGATCCCCCCCGACCAGCCATATTGTAACGAGTCTTGACTCCATAGAGATTGGATCTTAACTTTTCTTGTACATTAATGAAAATACATTTTGCTTTCAATTGCTGCTCGCTCTTTTATACATAAGTACAGTTTACAATCCAGATTTACATAGGCAATTATATATGAATTCTTACATGCGAACAGAACACATGCGAACTGTTTCAAGTGAACAGAATAAACGTAAACTGCTTAAGCGAACAGAATAATACTTTACAACAAAAGGAATTAACAAAATCAAAAAATGATCTATAATGAGAGCTGAGTTTGGGATTACTGATAGTATGGCCTGAGGTGCTTGGCATTCCAAGCTCGGGGTACTTTGGAACCGTTCAATCTTTTGAGATGGTAAGTCCCCGGTCTGATCACCTTGTCGACCCGGTACGGTCCTTCCCAGTTAGGTCCTAATACCCCTGCACTTGGCTCTCTGGTCCCAAGGAGAACTTCCTTTAGCACAAGGTCCCCGACCTAGAAGTCTCTTCGTTTGACCTTTAAGTCGAAAAACCTCTTTGCCCGCTACTGGTAGGCTGCTATCCTTAGCGAATCCTTGCTGTGGTGCTCTTCAACGAGATCCAAACTTGCCCTCATTAGTGCTTCATTTTCAACCTCGTCGTACAAGTCTCTCCCAAGAGATCCAGTTCCCACCTCTACAGGAATCATCGCTTCGCAGCCATAGGCTAGCGAAAAAGGGGTTTCCGAGGTGGAAGTTCTTGGAGTTGTCCTGTACGCCCATAAGACTTCGGGGAGATCGTCGGCCCAATTTCCTTTCGCTGCCCCAAGTTTGGCCTTTAGAGTGTGCTTGATGGTCTTGTTGACTGCTTCAACTTGGCCATTTGCTTGAGGTCTGGCGACTGAGGCGAATTTTTTATGGATGCCCAGCTCGTCGCAGAACTGCTTGAACTNTTGGATTTCCAACTTCACCAAAACTCAACCAATTTCAAGGCAACAATTCAACCAACTCAACATACAAACTCAATTAAAGTTGAAACAATAAACTTTTAACTAATACAACAAATCTTAAATACATACCTCAAGTGGGATATTACATTAATCAAATGGGAAGGCCGGCCCACATATGAGAACACCTATGAGGAATTCACCTCCATTGATAGCCAATTTCCTTTATTCCACCTTGGGGACAAGGTGGCTCTCTTTGGGGAGGGTAATGATGAGACCCCTTTAGTGCACGTCTTCAGCAGAAAGAATAAGATAGGGAATAGAGGATAAATGGTACTTTACTACGCATTAAGCATTGGACAAGTGGCATCTTCAGATTGGGTTTAAAATAATTCTGTTAGAGTGGGAATTGTGCATAAAAAGAGTTGACAGGGAATATTTGTGGCATTGAAGAAGTAAAAGGGAATTTGGGTTGGGGAGGTACTGGCCCTCGAAGCCAACTGGTTATCCTTAGTTATCTTCCTTCTTTATTTTTTTCTCTTTTGGTCAGTTTGCTTATTGTCAATTGTTGTTCATTCTCTGGATTGTACTTGGTGTATCTTGTTGAGGATTGAACTGGTGTTTGTATAGGAACAGCACTTGGTAATGTTAAGAATATCACATGACATAAATAAGGAAAACTAAATTGTTATACTGACACATATGATGGATTATTTTACGTCCCTAGATCTTTAGATTCTTCACACATGCCTACTTTGCAGAAGAATCATGGATTGAATCTGACTCCTGAACCCAGATTTATGCGTGCCTATAGACCAGGCTCACCTTCAATCCTTCTAAAGAACAATGGAACGACATACATACAGTTGTACCCTCACGAAGACCAGGCTCACCTTTAATCCTTCTAAAGAACAATGGAATAGCATACATACAGTTGTACCCTCACAAAACTGGCAGGACATAGTTATTTGAGTACCTGTTTACAGTAAAAAAATCACACATTCATTAATCAAATCAGTAACCAATGGAAGTGCAACAATTAATTTAAATCCCAATGCTAATACTTGGATACATTTTAGGTGATAAATTGAAATGGGGAAATCACAACTTAGTCATGTCCAAACAAACATGAATAATACACAACAATAATCACCATTTAGGATTTGAGCCAGTGTTTGCCCACGACATAGGTAGTTTCAATTTTAACATGCTGAAAATTGATATAATCAAGCAATCAGAACAAAAACACAAATTATGAAGTGCCTTCACATAAAATTTGGCTCTCAAACTTTGATGAGCTAGTCAAAGTATGCAAAATAACTATAGGAAAAGCAAATTATCAGATAATAATAATAATAATAAAACACCAACCCACCAAATAAAACAACAAAAGACAAAATGAGAACAAAACCTGATGAGCAAAGGATCATGGGGTGAAGAGCAGAACAAGCAGAGAATCTATTTAAAGATGATTAAAAACAATATTTAACTTCAATCACAAAGCTAATTAAATATATCAAGTGCATAAACTGCCTGTTCCTAAATCAAAATAAAGGCACAGAGGCAAGAACAAAACACAGCAGAACTTTACCCTAAACGTTCAGCGTTTAATCAATGAGTCCGGATAATTTTTTCTTTGTAGCCACTGAACGCAGTGACAAAATCCCTTAAGAGTAAAATTCCACAATATCTTGATTCATCCAACAAAAAAGATAATAAAAAAAAAAAAAATCAAAGATATAGTCTAACAAAATGATAGAATAATAAAAGTAGAAATAAAGTGATAACAGATAAAAAGTAAGCAGCAAAAGAAAAGAAGGAACAGTAACACCGTCAATGGTACAAACCGATTTATAAAAGGAACTTCTCTCTAAGGCATCTCCACCTATTAACTCATTCTGCTATTTATGAACCTCACCACTTTAGTATCCCATAAATGTTGAAGGTGGCTGAGATCATCAAGAACTCCAACTGATACAAAGACGGTAAGAAAGCATTGATTAGTGAAATTAGTTTCGAATTTCGAATTACCGAGAAATTAAAAAAAAATTACAAGAGAGAAGAGAGCAATGAAGTTGAAAGAGACGGGAGAGACTACAGCCTGCGAACCGATGCAGGCTCCATCAATTTTTTGTTAAGATGGTTTCGTGGAAATGATTGTTACCGTTTTGATTTTGAACAAAAATACAGTAATCCTTTGAATTTGATTTAACAAAGACCTATAAAATGTATAAATCACGGGTTTAGGTAAAATTACAATTAAGAATACTACTGTTATTCTTGGAAAAGTAGGGTTGACGCAGAGCCCTATCAGCGTAAGTGGTCAGAGCTTAGGTAAGTCCAACAGTAGTTCAGATGCAGCCACGTTGCATGTTGATGCAAGTAGCATGCTCCTACCAGTGTAGTAGATGCGTGCCAGGCTGGTGAAAGGTTGAGGGCGATCCACGTGTCCAATCCTTGCAAGAATCGAGTAAATCACTAGAGCAGGTGAATAATAGGACACAAAGAAGGATTTGCATGGCAATCTGACCTACTCCCTGATTTAGTAATCATTACCTCAATTCATCCCACTATAAATAAAGGGATCCTCTCCCGTTTGTGGGATTAGCTAATTTCTCTTTGGAATAGCATATACTCTCTCTCTCTCTCTCTCTCTCTCTCTCTCTCTCTCTCTCTCTCTTGTAATCTCTTGTAAACCAGCTCGCTGAACGCGACCTGATCTCATATATTAATACAAAATACCAGTGGACGTAGGAGTTGCTTATTTAAGCATCCGAACCACTTTAAACACTGTTCTTCTTCTATTCAGTTCAATAACCCCATACACGTGTGTCTGTTGAGCCAGCGTAGCATTTCCCAAGTGCGTTTAGTTGGTGTCAAAATCACGTATCAACAGTTTGGCGCTAGGAGTAGAGCCTGATTTAGTATTTGTCCTTCATCAGGAGAATCTCTAACTAGTCGGTCCTACAACAGCAAATGGTTTGCAGATTCGAATATGAATGAACTAACCATGGTGAGGGAGAAATCCCCCAGAAGCAAGAGGACACTTCTTTCGAAGTGCCCCCAGTTTCGCAAAATCTCATAGGGGATATTCCTTGAAGCTCACGGCTTGACTCAGCCGTCATGAGCTACCTAGAGAGGTTCAACAATACTCTCCAAATGGTCAACCAAAAGCTGGACCGTTTGGATTGGGTTGCACCACCCGAATCAAATGAGGCGATGCCACCACTTAAAACGCCTGCAGGTCGCATGAAAGCGTGAAGAAGGGCGATAGCCTGTGCCACGCATACTACAGCGCGTCAAAGGAAGGGAAAGCAAGTGGTGAACAACGGGCCTAGAGGCTCCAAGGGACCAGCGAACACTGACCGCACCCTGGGTTGAATATCCACGGTGTAAAGACTCGGTGACAGGTCATAGCCCAAGCTGTCCCATGCCATATCGCACGAGCACTCCCACAAAAATGCGAGGCGGGGAGATTCCCACTATCGCCAAAATGACGACCCCGATCGTTGTCGCATGGGAAGTTCCTACCGTCCGCAGGTCAGTTCGTACCACTGCGAAGGTTGGGAAGGTTGCTCAGACCGTTCATCACCATCACACGACTCTAGCCAGCATGTGTCAAGAGCGGTTGGAACTGCCGGCCGAGGCGAGGAGGAATCCGACCTTCGGATTTTCCTCAATCGGAATCGCAAGGGTTGAACCCACATAGGGGAAAGCAATCCCTGATGGCTTCACTGCCTCAGATTGAGGAGCTACAGCGAGCTTTGGATCAGCTAAAAGCTTAGCAAAATGAGCGAGGGCAAGTCGCAGAGGCGTCTCCTTTTTCTCCAGCTGTGTTAGTCGCCCCTCTCTCGTCCAGATTCAGAATGCCCGATATGTAGGTGTTTGATGAAAATTCTGACATGTAGGATCATTTATACGAATTCAATGACCTGATGGAACTTCACCAAGTTTCTGATTTGCTAAAATGCCGATGGTTGACAGTAACTCTTACCTCTCATGCCAAGAGATGGTTTAGGTCGTTCTCGGCGGGATCAATCAGCTTGTGGAATCAGATGAGCTCGACATTCTTGAGACACTTCTAAGCAAATAGGAAGTTCTCAATGCCTTTGAGCTACCTCAGCAACATAAGGCAAGAGAGGGATGAATCCCTCTAATCTTACATCGATAGGTTCCATAAAGAGCTTCATAAAGTAGCTCACACTCCCGAAGAGTCCGTTCAGACTCTCATCATAGCGGGAGTTCATCCACAGACATATATGTGGAAGGAGCTACAATTAGAGGACGATGTTTCTCTCACTCGCTTTTACAGCCTTACGGAGAAATACCTTCATATTCAGAACTCTGTGGTGGCGCTCCATCGCCATGACCCCGGCACTGCTAGTAGTGCACTAGGTCAGGGGAAAAATAGGAGAGTTGATCGTAGATGGGTTAATGACGATCAACAAAAAAGAAAGAAACCATAGTTCGAGCCCAAGAAGTCCTATGCTTCAGTTCCTCATTGCGATCACGACAGGAATCAGTACACCCCTTTGAATGCATCTATTTCGGCCATTCTGGATAAGTCAGAAGAGGTCGGTCTGCTCGGAGAGCCTAAGCCCATGAAAGGTCCCTCCTCATCCAGAAACAACAAAAAATATTGTCGTTATCATCAAGACAATGGGCATCACACCGATGAGTGCCAAGGTCTCAAGCAGGCAATCGAAGATCTTATCAAGCAAGGGCATTTCAAAGAGTATGTTGATGACTCTGCTCTCGTAAAGGAGAAAAATTGAGAGGAACTGAGTAAGAAGCGTCGTGATCGCAAGGGTAGCTGTAGCGTGGGGATAATCTTTGGAGGACCACACCTCGAAGGAAACTCATGAGGTGCCTAAGAAAGATATGCTTGCGCAACCCATGACGACCCTATCTGTGTGATGAACACGATGCAGCGACCACCAAAGGTTCACAGGGAGGAGGAAATCACCTTCTCTGAAAAAGAAGCAGTCTGATTGCATCATCCCTATGATGATGCTCCCGTCATCATGCCCCAAATAAGGTGCTTTGACATCCACAGAATGTTGGTGGACAACAGAAGCGTTATGAACATCCTGGTCCAGCCAACTTTCGAGAGAATGAAATTGGATGAGGCCGATCTGAAGTCTGCCTCAATCCCCCTATATGGTTTTACAGGGGATCATCTGATCCCCAAAGGAACGATCTCGCTTCCAATCACGCTGGGTGACTTTGACGAGGTGACCAAAATAATTGAATTCTTAGTAATTGATTGCCCGTCCGCTTTCAATGGCATTCTAGGGTGACCTCTACTGAGGAACTTCAAAAATTTCATTATGATCTATCATCTCAAGATGAAGTTCCCCACCCCGACGGGGATAGGGGAAGTAAGCGGGTCTTAACGTGCATCTCGCGACTGCTACGTAAAGGCAGTGCAGATGGCATGCAAGGGGAAAGGAATCTCGCATGGCATTCCCAAATAGGCAATGGCAATCAGTCGAATCGAACCATAGCCTGGCCCAACAGAGGATAATATGGATCCTCGTATCCAGGAATGCCCTGCCAGTGGACCAGTTGAGGTTTTAACGGAAGTGTCAGTCAACCAGAACGAGTCGAGCCCAGTGTTGAGGATTGGAAGCAATCTCAACCCCTAGCTCGCTAACGACCTGACCAACTTCCTCAGAGAAAATATTGATGTGTTCGCATGGACGCATGCTGATATGGTCGAGATCAGCTCGGACATCATTCACCATGCCTTGACCATCAATAGTAAAGCCAAGTCGATCTGCCAAAAAAAAAAGAGCGATAGATCCAGAGCGGTATGCTACCTTGAAAATCGAGGTAGATAACCTCCTTCAGAATGGGTCCATCTGAGAAGCACTCTACCTGAGCTGGGTTGCCAATCCGGTTTTGGTAAAGAAGCCCAATGGCAAGTGGCGGACCTATGTTGACTTCACTGACCTCAACAAAGCTTGCCCAAAAGACAGCTTTCCCCTACCTAGGATCGACCAGCTCATTGATGCCACCTCCAGGCACGAGCTACTGAGTTTTATGGATGCATACTCGGGATACAATCAAATTCCGATGTATGTGCCGGATGAAGAGCATACCTCCTTTGTAACAGATCGGGGGTTGTATTGCTATAGGGTTATGCCCTTTGGCCTGAAAAATGCTGGAGCAACTTACCAGCGGTTGGTTAACCGAATGTTTTCCGAGTAGATCGGTAAGTTGATAGAAGTCTATGTTGATGACATGCTAGTCAAGTCACATGTGGCTTCATATCGCATAGCCCATCTCGCTGAGATGTTTGACATCCTCTGGAAATACAAAATGAAGCTCAATCCTTTCAAATGCTCATTCAGAGTATCCTCAAGAAAATTCCTGGGGTACATGGTTAACCAGCAGGGAAGAAAGATCAAACCCGGGAAAATCCAAGCTCTCCTTGACATGAAAAGCCCGACCAACCGAAAACAAGTTCAAAGTCTCAATGGGCGAATAGCGGCACTTAGTCACTTCATATTGAGGGTAACAGATCGCTGCTTGCCATTCTTCAACATACTCAAGGCCAACAAGAAGTTTGAGTGGACTCCCAAGTGTGAACAGGCATTCCAGAGCATTAAAGAACACCTTGGGAAGCCACATCTCCTGTCCAAGCCTCTCCTGCAAGAGATCCTCCTCTTGTATCTGTATGTCTTTCAATATGTAGTCAGTGCAGCTTTAGTTCGAGAAGAGAGCAGGATTCAATGGCCAGTTATTATGCAAGCAAGCGTCTGTTAACTGCTGAGATGCGGTATCCGAAAATGGAGCGATTAGCTTATACCCTGTTGATTGCTTCCCGAAAGTTGCGACCTTACTTCGATGCCCATACAATCCATGTAATGACAAGTTACCCACTCAAGCAAGTCCTCCAGAAGCCAGAGGCATCAAGTAAATTGCTCAAGTGGGCCATGGATCTAAGTCAGTTCGATCTGCAATACAGACCGAAAGTGACCATAAAAAAGTAGGCTATTGCTAATTTCATTTTGGAATTCTCATATCACTCGACCAAAGAATCCGAGCAACAAGCCAGCAAAGTCAACCAGGATACTATTAAGAATTTATCGACTTGGAGCTTATACGTTGACAGATCATCAAACAAGAAAAGGGCCAGGGCAGGTCTTCTCTTCTTAAGTCCCGAGGGGACTCGTATTCATAGCATCCTCCGGTTTGGGTTCAAAGTGACCAATAATGAGGATGAGTATGAAGCTCTGCTCGCTGGATTGCGGTTGGCCAGAGAAATGGGATCAACTACTGTCAGCATCCACAACACCTCCATGCTGGTTTTCAACCAGATTTTGGGGGAATACCAGGCCAAGGAAGAAAATATGATCAACTATTTGAAGAAAGCTAAGGCCACACTTGAGCTGTTCAAGCACTTCACAATCACACAGATTCCTACAGATAACAATTCTATGGTAGATGCCTTGGAAAAGATAGCCTCATCGCTAGACTCAGATGCACTGGAAAGTATTCCTGTTCGGTTCATAGAGGTTCCCAGTGTCAGCTCGACCGAACAGGCTGTGAATACAGCAGAATCAGTTTCTTGGATGACCCCTATCATTCAGTATCTCCGAGATGGGATCTTGCCCAACGACAAGGTCAAAGCAAGGACCTTGCGAACAAGAGCTGCTCGTTACACACTAATAGGAGACTAGCTATACAAGCAAAGGTTTAGGGCCCTCCTTCTCCATGTGTAATTGGTGAAGAAGCAGACTACATCATGCAAGAGATACATGAAGGGATCTGGGGTAATCACGCGGCCGCACGATCTCTCGCCAACAAAGTTATTCGTCAAGGATATTATTGGCCCCTGATCCAAGAGGACACCTACAACTTTGTCAAAAAGTGTGAAAAGTGCCAAGGGTTCGCGAACATACTGCGAGCTCCTTCCCACTAATTGATAACCATGACCAGCCCCTGACCATTCTCCATGTGGGGAATCGATCTCATTGGTCCCATTCCAGTTTGTAAAGGGGGAGTCAAGTATGCGGTGGTTGCGGTAGACTACTTCACTAAGCGGGTCGAAACAGAGCCATTAGCCGCAATCACCACCAAAAAGCTCAAGGACTTCGTCTTCAAAAACATTGTGTGCTGCTATGGGATTCCTCATACCCTTATATCTGATAACAGGAAGCAGTTCGATAACGAGGAATTCAAGCAATTTTGCGACAAACTAGGTATCCACAAAAAGTTTGCCTCAGTCGCAAAACCGCAAGCAAATGGTCAAGTTGAAGTTGTCAACAAAACCATCAAGCACACTCTAAAGGCCAAACTTGGCGCAGCCAAGTGAAATTGGGCCGACAACCTTCCTGAAGTCCTGTGGGCATACATGACAACTCTGAGAACCTTTACGTCAGAAACCCCTTTTTTGCTAGCATATAGCTGTGAAGCGATGATCCCTGTGGAGGTAGGGACTGGTTCACTTCGGGGGGACCTGTTCAACGAAGCCGAAAATGAAGCTCTTATGCGCGCAAGTCTGGATCTAGTTGAAGAACATCACAGCAAGGCTCAGCTAAGAATAGCAACCTATCAGCAACGCGAGAAAAGGTTCTTCGACTTTAAGGTCAGGAGAAGAGACTTCCAAGTCAACGACCTCATTTTAAAGGAAGTCCTTCTCGATACTAGAGAACCAAGTGCGGGAGTTTTGGGACCGAACTGGGAGGGCCCATACCGCATTGCCAAAGTAATAAGACTGGGGACTTATCATCGCAAAAGGTTGAATGGTTCTGAAGTACTGCGAGCTTGGAATGCTAAACATCTCTGACCATATTATCAGTAATTCCGAACTCAATTTTTTCCTTGTAAAGATTTTACTTTTCTTATTCTTTGAAAATAGCAAGTGTATAATTCTGTTCTTTTGTAATCGTTTTCCCATGTATACAATTCTGTTCACATAAACTTGTACCAATGTTATTGTAAATAGTTAGAATGCGAGCTCATGTGTAACAGAAAATGCAAAAACTCTAAGTACTCATGAAAGATTGGAAAAAGCAATGTCTTTATTTATAATAAAAAAGGAAAGTACGTGGGGCAAAAAGGGAAAAGACTACAGGAGATCACTGATCCTCATCCCCAGGCTGGTTGCCGACCGCCTGTTTGGGTGCGGGCTCCTCTGGGACGAACTCTGGATGCTCCTCTTCCAGGTTAGGTCCCCGAGCTGCTTTCTCAGCCTCAGCCTGCACCATGGAAGCAAGTTCCTTCCGGTACTCGTCAGGGAGGTCGGACAGATCCATCTTAGGGTTCTTCGGTCGAAGGGCAAAGATGGACTGAATAGTCCATTCTTTAGCCCTACTCTCGATCTCTGCCTCCTGCTGTTGCATCTCTGCAGTTAGCAAAGTGACGCGACCTCAAGTGAAGTGGAGCTTGGCCTCAAGCGCTAATCGTTACTTCTCAGTAGTCTCCCATAGCTCGCCCCATTCCTTCTCTGCTCGTAAGGCCCACTCGGAGGTCGTTTCTAGCGCCTAGTCTTTCTCCCTTTCCTCCCTAGAGAGTCTGGCTATAGTCCTCTGGAGCTCCTTCACCTCCTCACTGCCCTTCTCCAACTCGACATCTTGAAAGTCCATCGCGCGAAGTGTAGCATCCCTTTCGGACAAATGCTGATTTGCCTAAATGATGGACAAGTCTTTGTCTATTCGGGCGGCCTCTAGTTCTAGCTTAAGCCACGCATTCTCTTCCTGTATCTTGACCAGTCCCTCAGCAGCCCCCAACTAGACCTTCTACAGGGACAGGTGCATGGAGAACTGGGCCTGCAAAATGAAGAGAATAAAGTTAGTCCTTTATATTACAAAAACAAATATAAGTCCTCGTCGAAGGTAGCTCGTTTACCTGGCTCAGGTGTTAGAAGGATGTGGTCATTAGGTCTATAGTATCGGAGGCCACGAACTGCTCAAAAGCCTCTGCAAGCCTGCATTCCAGTAAAGCAAACACTACCGGCTACAGATGGTCCAGTAACTGACCCATTGACTCTAGCATGGGGGTGTTTATGCCCATAACAAGTAGAGTTCCCTCTGCTGGCTCCTTATCCAACCTCCTCCCAGGGACTGTAGCCACTTGTTGTCTTGTCTGTGGACCCCTGGGAGCAATGGAGATGTCGGTTGCACCCCTAGATGGCCCTTCCAAGTGGAAAGCTAGGTAAGACTGCGACCTCTTGGGCTGAACACCCAAACCTTTCGGTTCGGACTTCGATTCCTTAGTACGAATTTGTCTCCTCTTCTTAGGCCTTTGCATCATGGTTTTCTGCTTTGGGCGAGCATTCGAAGGCTAGGGAGTGCCCGCAGGTCAGGCTGGAGTAGCTACTAATGTCCCTCCGGGGGGGATCGCTAGGAGTTGCTCCAGCTAGTCCGGTGGCACCCATTCGGGGGAAGGCAAATTGTCGTGGTCACGGTGATTTGGGCACCTTAGGAGGCATGGTCGCTGCATTCGAACATCGTTAATAAAATAGTTCACTACATGCAAAATCAAAAAGGCTAAGGCCAAGAAGCTTACTCGGTGTGGTCTCTAGGGTCGCTTCTGAGTTGAAGAAATCGTACTTCCGTAAATTTGTGGTTGTCATGAGCAATCTTACGTCGCGACTCTCTTCGGGCAGAAAGCCAAAGGTAACGATCCTATCCGGATCCTCGAGGAGCTCTAACCTGGTCGCTTTGTTAACTGCAAAGAAACAAAGAGATCGTTAGCAATGAACGAAGGAAAGTTTGCAAACTCAAAAGAAAGGAGGACCTACTCGGCTCCTGAAAATGGCAAATGCCATCATGACGAAAGAAAAAGAACTTCGTCTCGTATGCCCCTACGTTGCTCAGGTAACTGTGTATTCCCGCTTTAACGGTAGGTTGCTCAGAAAGATAGTAAGAATCCTTGTCCTTACTCTTTTTCAGAATGTACGAGCAACCGAGCTCTAGCACGGTTAGCTTGACCAATCCGTTCTCGCCACACTAATGTACATAGCCACGGCTATTATGTACACGTTCTGTGTGAGCTACAATGGTACGATCCTGAAATGATCGAGGACCAATCTGACAAAAGGGTGGAAAGGGATCAACCTTCCACTCTTGAAAATATTCTCGGAAATCATAGCCATCCCTCGTGGCAGACTCCGAGCTGTGTGTACCCTATCTCAGAAGACCTCCACGTCCAGAGCGTATTGGTCTACCACTTTCTGGATCTCATTGGTAGTAATTGTCAACAGGATCTCTTGAGAGGGACCCTCCTCAGCCCAGGTCGTTGGGGAGTCCATTCTTCTGCGATTTGAAAAGAAAAGCGACATATAGGGAATCACTCAGTCTTCGTACACTGTTTCGTATGATGATGTGGAGGAAAAATAAAATACTTCCTCCTTTAAACCCTAGAAAAACCTTAACAGGGTGCTTCTAGAGCCACCATCCATTGCTCAAACCCAAGGAGAAGATTTCATCTCCGATCGACTACTGACAGACTATCATCACACGGCAACTATTGAAAACAAGAAAAAATAGTAAAAGTGGTAGAAGGATCATCCTTACCTCTTGAAATTAGAAGATTAGTCCTCCTGCTCTAGACATCAAGCATGCACCAATCTGATAGACAAAGAACCAAGGCTCACGAAAATCTCTTGCTCTCTCTGAGAAGATGAATATTGTGACATTGCTTGAAGTGAACTTAGGATTTTATAGGGAAGGAAATGGCACTTTGTTTTCCCGAAGTCAAATGACGTTTGGGTGGAAAACGCATCTGACCGTTGATCTCGACCACGTGTCGATAATCAACAGAGAAGAGTGACCGTCACGCTTCAAGAAACCAAATCGTCATTCTCTTTCGTTGAAACACTCAAGCAACGACACGTTTTCCCTCATCCACATTAAATGCGCTCACATCCGCATTTAATGCTCTGATAGGGAATGTCATTTCAGCATGGCTCACATTTAATGCGCATAAAAGTGCAACGAATAACATCTAAAGAGGTCGTTATAAATAACACTCTTCGTCTTATGTCGGTCGCAAAGCGACATGACTCTTTGATTGTCTTATGTTAGTTGCGAAGCGACATGAACCTTTCGGCAAAAAATACCGCAAAGTGCAACAAGGTTGCAGACCCCAGTCGAGAACCAGTCATCGTCGTGGCACTGGATATGGTCTAATACAGGTCGCTGACCCTTAAAGTAAAGGCCATTTCAGGTCGCCTACATGAAAACGTTTCTTCAACCTCTTTGCATCCAGGTCGGGTCAACCAGTGCTTCAATCGCATCAAATCAAGGCATAATATGTAGTTTCCAAGGTTCGATTCTCAAACCTTAAAAACTAGGGGACTTCTGTTATGCTTGGAAAAGTAGGGCTGACGTAGAGCCCTGTCAGCGTAAGTGGTCAGAGGTTAGGTAAGTCTAGCAGTCATGCAGATGTAGCCACATCGCACGTTGACACAAGCAGCATGCTTTTGCCAATGCAGTAGGTGCGTGCCAGGCTGGTGAAAGGCTGAGGGCTATCCACGTGTCCAATCCTTGCAAGAATCGAGTAAATCACTTGAGCAAGTGAATAACAGGATGCAAGGAAGGATTTGCATGGCAATCTGACCCACTTCCTGATTTAGTAATCATTACCTCAATTCATCCTACTATAAATAAAGGGATCCTCTTGGCGTGCTGTCGTAGGCGCCCAGAATTAAAACCTAAAAATACACGTAGTAGTGTAAGTCAGGGTCGATCCCACGAAGAGTGTCTAGCCGAATTTGATGTTATGTGAACAAAGCTGGGGGGTTTTGTGTAAAACAGAAAACAATCTCAGCAAAAACAAAAACAATTTAATTCGAATTCAATTAATATAACGAAACTTGGTCTCCGTCAACATCCACCATCGGAATCTCACAACTGATCATTGATGCAAAAATAATCAATTCATACATTGAATATTCACCGTTGGAACTATTTTCCTATCTCTCCTTAATTTTAATTAATTAGGAAACAAGCGCTCTTAATTAATCTTACCACTAAACAACCCTAGACAAGCGCTCAAGATTTAATCTAGTGGCAGCCTTAAGAATTAGAGAGATCGATGAAGCTAAACAACACAAACACAAGCGGTTGTATTTAATTTAGTTGAATGTTCTTCATAAGGTTATTAATTCCTGACGCAGCAAATTACTAACCCTAATTGCTTCACAAGTTGGAGGGATCAAACAATTACGGATTTGATATCAAACTTAGCGGTAGATTTCAACAAATAATACACTAGTAGGCCTCCTAGTAATTAAATGCATCAATCATGAAAATATGCACAGAATAACATTCAATACTCAAACACAAAAATTGAACACTAAAATAACATAGATTAGATCTCACAGTTGGTTGATTCCGAGGTCTCCGTTTCCGACGACCAAGTCACAAAAGTTTTAGCCGCTCATGGCCATCAACAAAAGCTCAAAAAAGAAAGAAAAATTCCAGAGAGGAAAAGAGAGAGAGGCGTGGTCCCTTAAAACCTAATCTGATCTCCCTTTTAAAATCCAATTTTAGAATTCGAATCCCACTCAATCTCCTAAAAGAAATATTCTCCTATCCTAAAATAACATTAATCCTAATTTAATTCTAATTGGAAATAAAATAAAATAGAGTCCTAATAAAATAGGAAGGTGGTGTTTCCAGCTGTAATTTTCGTGCAGCATGTATGTCTTCAAAACGTGCAATAATAGACTGACTTGCATAACAAGTCAGAACGCTCCAGGACGTCGGCAATGCAGGTGCGTCAACTTCAAGCTCGATTACAACCTTTATTCAGCCAGTATCTCTAAAAACTCAAAACATGAAAGTTGTAGATCTCTTTCTTAGCGTTCCACAGCATTTTGAATCATCTCAATCGGAGCTCGGATGAGAGAATTATGCCCAGAATACGAAGCAGTGGCGAAACTGTCCTAATTCCCCTAGTTAATTCCGTTTTTCAATTAACACCTCCATTTGCTTCCTAAACCAAAATAAAGTAATAATGAGTACAATTAGGAAACAAATACATATAAAAGACTAAATATTAAGGGGGTTAAATATGACATTTTGCATTCCCATCACCTCTCCCGGTTGTGGGATCAACTAATTTCTCTCTGGAATAGCATATACTCTCTCTCTCTCTCTCTCTCTCTCTCTCTTTCTCTCTCTCTCTTTCTCTCTCTCTCGTGTAATCTCTTGTAAATTAGCTAGCTAAACGCGACCTGATCTCATATATTAATATAATACCAGTGGACGTAGGATTCACTTATTTAAGCATCCGAACCACTTTAAACATTGTTCTTCTTCTATTCAGTTCAATTACCCCATACACATGTGTCTGTTGAGCTAGCTCAGCATTTCCCATGTGTGTTTAGTTGGTGTCAAAATCACGCATCAACAACTACTGATGGTTACTTTTTTAAATTGAAATTGAAAATGTAAATTGAAAAATAGGAATAAGAATAGGAAAGGGAACTAGAATAAGGATAGAAATGGAAACTAGAATAGAATTAACAAAGGGAAGAGAAATATAGATATTGGAATAAAAATAAGAATTAGAATAAGAATAGAGACTGAAATAGAATAAAAATAGGAATAGTAATAGGAATAAAATAAGATCAATAATAGAAATCGAAATAGAAATAAGAATTTGAATAAAAATAGAAATAGAAACTGAAATACAATTACAAATCGGAATAGAAATAGAAATAAAAATAAAAACTAGAATATGAATAAAATCTGAGAAAGAAATAAGAATAGGAAAAAATGGGATATAAGAATACGATTAGTGATGTCAGTGAAAATGAGAATAAGAACGAGTATATAAATCCAAATAAGAATAAGAATTGGAGTAAGAATGAGAATTGAAAAATGCATTGAAACTGAAATAAGAACGAGAATTAAAATCGGAATATATAATAAAATAAGAATTGGAATTGGAATCTGAATAATAAATAGAACAAGAACAATAATAGAAATAGAAATTTAAACTGAAATTAAATTTAAGAATTCAAAATTAAAATTGAGATTTCAATAATGAATTTGAAATCCACTTTATCAGTCTTCCTAAAAATTATTAGAACCAACATTATAAATTCTAAATACACCTTTATTCTATTCAACATTTTGTTTTAATTTTTTGAAATATTCCCAAATATAATTATTTTTACTAATCTTAATTCTCAAAATGTTTAAAGGATATATTTAACTATAAAATCATACGACTTAATTTAATTGTCGTAATGAAAATGACAAGGACAAAAATGGCCAGAATTCGCTAGACTATCTAACATAGCCGAGCATGTTTTAACTAAACTATTAAACAGTACAATTAAATGATAGGATCGAGTTAAACTATCGAGTCTAACATATTTTAACGTTATATATTAGGAATATATCATTTGTTGTTTCATTAAGCGTATAATTGGTAAATTATTAGATTATTTGACTAAATTTTTCATTTAAATAAATTTGAATTTGAAGAAGAAAAAGTAAAGAAGAAAATTAAGTTCAAATTTGATATTGGAAAAGATGTGTAAACAAAAAAATCTAATTATATTTATAATTTTAATATATTAAAATAAATATTTAGTATTACTGTTTGGGGTAATTTTTGTCATTTCAGGAGAGAATTTACAAGTATTTGAAGGATCTTGACAATAATAGACCAAAACCGAGGGGAAAAATAATGTCCTTATCTACATGATACAATTTAAATTAGCGACACTAATTTATAAAGATCCGTTAAGTTGTTAAAATTGAGTAAATGACTTTTTTTCCCACCCAAGGTTTTCCTTAATGACATTTTTCACCCAAAAAGTTTCAAAATATCATTTTTCTACCTAAAGTTTATATTCTGTTAATACCCAAAATACACTTTAGTTTCTTAGCCGATGTTCGACGAGTTACCAAAACAGGGTAAGAGGGGTTTTGTTGAGTGGAGGCAAATAGATCGAATGGTTGTGACTAATTGAATATTCATTGTTGGAATCAAACAAAAATCAACTAAGAACGGGAACCCTAATTTTGTAATGGCTGACAATCAGTGAGAAATCAGATGCTAGAGTGAGAGGGTTTTGTAGAAAGGAGACCAAAGGTTCAACTGATGGTGACAGGGAGAATTCTTGCCAACGAAATCAGCTTTGGGTAGTAATGGAATATTAAAGTGGTATTTTTAAACTTTTTTTCAGTTTTTGTGGAAAAGTGTCATTAAGGCAACCCTTGGGTGGGAAAAAGTCATTTACTTTGTTAAAATTCTTATGGACTCCAATAATTTAAGGATAAACATTAAGGACGTCAGTGTTATTTTCCCATTAGTTTATCATAATTCCTACTCTTTATAACAATATCTGCCAAACTATTTGTCATCCTCACATCAAAAAGAGGATTTTGGTACTTAATTCCACCAAAAGAATAAGAATGGGCATCTGGGTAGTGAGGGCTCCCCTTCCTCTTGGTGTAGGAGCATTGAATTGTAATAATAAGAGTTTGCATTTGCATTTGCAGTAGAGAAGAAAGAGACTTAACATTATCACTTGTACTACTAGCACCAGCACCAGCACCAGCACCAGCACCAGTACTAGTGTATTGGAGGTTAATGAGATATGAAAAAGATGCAAAAAAGGGGAATGGAAGGGCCAGTACTCCATTAATTACTTGGTTTCTTCTAATCCTAATTCACTTTCCATTTCTTCCCTACTTCTTGTTCATGGCTTCAGTGCCTCTATTCCTCACTGGCGCAAGTTAATTTTCATTATTATCATTCTTATAATTTTTTTATATGCAATACCAACTACACGTTTCATTATCCGGATACATATCTGTTGTGTGTAATTCTTCCATCAAGCTCAGGGAATTGCAAGGTAATAGCTCGACCCAAAATCAGTCCGACTCTATTGATTGTCCGACCCAGTATAAGCTCATCGAGATATAGTTCGACCAAGCACAAGCTAGTCACGAACGACCTAAGTGATCATTCAATCAATTCTCAGATAATTTCAGATCCAAGATATCTCGAGAATGATCAAATTGACAGCAATCCTTGCGCAATCACAGCGCCCAATCGCGAGAATATCGAAGTTGCATTTCAATTTAATTGTACTCCCTTTAATTTCACTCTTTCCTTTGTACAAACTTCATATATAAACCCCCTCAAACGATGAGGAAGGGGTTAGAAAATACCCCCAGAATTACCACTGTAAGCTCACATAGCAAATACAAAGAACATTGGACGTAGGCTTAAGAGTTAATCTCGCCGAACCATTTTAAAATCCTTTTTTGCCATTTACATTATTGCATTCATTATTCATCCATTGCTAGTTATCTACAATCACGCACACATTGGTTCTAATCCTGCCAAGGTCGATCGGATCATTCTAGTTGGTGGGTATTTTTGTATCAACAATATCTATCTATTAACTAAATTAGGATTTTTCTATCAAGAACATTACTGTACTGGAAAAGAACTACATTGTTTATGCCATTGACTGTAATAGCCACTACTCCTCAAAAACTTATAATGAAATACATATAAAATAACATAAAGAAATTGGGCCCAAATTTTTCTTTTATTAAACATATATACATACTCTTTACAAACATACACATTTTTACACAAAATGTATGTAACGTATACAAAAAGTCATCAAAACATCAGGGACAGTGTAGCCACTCCTCCTCGCACGCCGACATCCATCCGACAATGTCCTCACCTAGGTCCTACAAAACATGGGAAAACAACGGGGTGAGCACTAAAATAGGGGAGAGACTACGCCTGCGAACCGATGCGGCTCCATCAATTTTTTGTTAAGATGGTTTCGTAAATGATTGTTACCTTTTTTGATTTTGAACAAAAATACAGTAATCCTTTGAATTTGATTTAACAAAGACCTATAAAATGTATAATCACGGGTTTAGGTAAATTACAATTAAGAATACTACTGTTATCTTGGAAAAGTAGGGTTGACGCAGAGCCCTATCAGCGTAAGTGGTCAGACTTAGGTAAGTCCAACGTAGTTCAGATGCAGCCACTTGCAGTGTGATGCAAGTAGCATGCTCCTACCAGTGTAGTAGATGCGTGCCAGGCTGGTGAAAGGTTGAGGGCGATCCACGTGTCCAATCCTTGCAAGAATCGAGTAATCACTAGAGCAGGTGAATAATAGGACACAAAGAAGGATTTTGCATGGCAATCTGACCTACTCCCTGATTTGTAATCATTACCATCATTCATCCCACTATAAATAAAGGGATCCTCTCCCGTTTGTGGGATTAGCAATTTCTCTTTGGATAAGCATATACTCTCTCTCTCTCTCTTCCCCCCCTCTCTCTCTCCTCTCTCTCTCTCTCTCTCTTGTAATCTCTTGTAAACCAGCTCGCTGAACGCGACCTGATCTCATTATTATACAAAATACCAGTGGACGTAGGAGTTGCTTATTTAAGCATCCGAACCACTTTAACACGTTCTTCTTCTATTCAGTTCATAACCCCATACACGTGTGTCTGTTGAGCCAGCGTAGCATTTCCCAAGTGCGTTTAGTTGGTGTCAAATCACGTACAACAGTTTGGCGCTAGGATGAGAGCCTGATTTAGTATTTGTCCTTCATCAGGAGAATCTCTAACTAGTCGGTCCTACAACAGCAAATGGTTTGCAGATTCGAATATGAATGAACTAACCATGGTGGAGAATCCCCCAGAAGCAGAGGACACTTCTTTCGAAGTGCCCCCAGTTTCGCAAAATCTCATAGGGATATTCCTTGAAGCTCACGGCTTGACTCAGCCGTCATGAGCTACCTAGAGAGGTTCAACAATACTCTCCAATGGTCAACCAAAAGCTGGACCGTTTGGATTGGGTTGCACCACCCGAATCAAATGAGGCGATGCCACCACTTAAAACGCCTGCAGGTCGCATGAAAGCGTGAAGAAGCGATAGCCTGTGCCACGCATACTACGCGCGTCAAAGGAAGGGAAAGCAAGTGGTGAACACGGGCCTAGAGGCTCCAAGGGACCAGCGAACACTGACCGCACCCTGGGTTGAATATCCACGGTGTAAAGACTCGGTGACAGGTCATAGCCCAAGCTGTCCCATGCCATATCGCACGAGCACTCCACAAAAATGCGAGGCGGGGAGATTCCCACTATCGCCAAAATGACGACCCCGATCGTGTCGCATGGGAAGTTCCTACCGTCCGCAGGTCAGTTCGTACCACTGCGAAGGTTGGGAAGGTTGCTCAGACCGTTCATCACCATCACACGACTCTAGCCCATGTGTCAAGAGCGTTTGGAACTGCCGGCCGAGGCAGGAGGAATCCGACCTTCGATTTTCCTCAATCGGAATCGCAGGGTTGAACCCACAAGGGGAAAGCAATCCCTGATGGCTTCACTGCCTCAGATTGAGGACTACAGCAGCTTTGGATCAGCTAAAAGCTTAGCAAAATGAGCGAGGGCAAGTCGCAGAGGCGTCTCCTTTTTCTCCAGCTGTGTTAGTCGCCCCTCTCTCGTCCAGATTCAAATGATGCCCATATGAGGTGTTTGATGAAAATTCTGACATGTAGGATCATTTATACAATTCAATGACCTGATGGAACTTCACCAAGTTTCTGATTTGCTAAATGCCGATGGTTGACAGTAACCTTACCTCTCATGCCAAGAGATGGTTTAGGTCGTTCTCGGCGGGATCATCAGCTTGTGGAATCAATGAGCTCGACATTCTTGAGACACTCCTAAGCAAATGGAAGTTCTCAATGCCTTTGAGCTACCTCAGCAACATAGGCAAGAGAGGGATGAATCCCTCTAATCTTACATCGATAGGTTCCATAAAGAGCTTCATAAGTAGCTCACACTCCCGAAGAGTCCGTTCAGACTCTCATCATAGCGGAGTTCATCCACAGACATATATGTGGAGGAGCTACAATTAGAGGACGATGTTTCTCTCACTCGCTTTTACAGCCTTACGGAGAAATACCTTCATATTCAGAACTCTGTGGTGGCGCTCCATCGCCATGACCCCGGCACTGCTAGTAGTGCACTAGGTCAGGGGAAAAATAGAGAGTTGATCGTAGAGTGGTATGACGATCAACAAAAAAGAAGAAACCATAGTTCGAGCCCAAGAAGTCCTATGCTTCAGTTCCTCATTGCGATCACGACAGGAATCACACCCCTTTGAATGCATCTATTTCGGCCATTCTGGATAAGTCAAAGAGGTCGGTCTCTCGAGAGCCTAAGCCCATGAAAGGTCCCTCCTCATCCAGAAACAACAAAAAATTGTCGTTATCATCAGACAATGGGCATACAACCGATGAGTGCCAAGGTCTCAAGCAGGCAATCGAAGATCTTATCAAGCAAGGCATTTCAAAAGTATGTTGATGACTCTGCTCTCGTAAAGGAGAAAAATTGAGAGGAACTGAGTAAGAAGCGTCGTGTCGCAAGGGTAGCTGTAGCGTGGGATAATCTTTGGAGGACCAAACCTCGAAGGAAACTCATGAGGTGCCTAAGAAAGATATGCTTGCGCAACCCATGACGACCCTATCTGTGTGATGACACAGATGCAGCGACCACCAAAGGTTCACAGGGAGGAGAAATCACCTCTCTGAAAAGAAGCAGTCTGATTGCATCATCCCTATGATGATGCTCCCGTCATCATGCCCCAAATAAGGTGCTTTGACATCCACAGAATGTTGGTGGACAACAGAAGCGTTTTGAACATCCTGGTCCAGCCAACTTTCGAGAGAATGAAATTGGATGAGGCCGATCTGAAGTCTGCCTCATCCCCCTATTGGTTTTACAGGGGATCATCTGATCCCCAAGGAACGATCTCCTTCCAATCACGCTGGGTGACTTTGACGAGGTGACCAAAATAATTGAATTCTTAGTAATTGTTGCCCGTCCGCTTTCAATGGCATTCTAGGGTGACTCTACTGAGGAACTCAAAAATTTCTTATGATCTATCATCTCAAGATAAGTTCCCCACCCCGACGGGATAGGAAGTAAGCGGGTCTTAACGTGCATCTCGCGACTGCTACGTAAAGGCATGCAGATGCATGCAAGGGGAAAGGAATCTCGCATGGCATCCCAAATAGCAATGGCAATCAGTCGAATCGAACCTAGCCTGGCCCAACAGAGGATAATATGGATCCTCGTATCCAGGAATGCCCTGCCAGTGGACCAGTTAGGTTTTAACGGAAGTGTCAGTCAACCAAACAGTCGAGCCCAGTGTTTGAGGATTGGAAGCAATCTCAACCCCTAGCTCGCTAACGACCTGACCAACTTCCTCAGAGAAAATATTGATGTGTTCGCATGGACGCATGCTGATATGGTCGAGATCAGCTCGGACATCATTCACCATGCCTTGACCATCAATAGTAAAGCCAGTCGATCTGCCAAAAAAAAAGAGCGATAGATCCAGAGCGGTATGCTACCTTGAAAATCGAGGTAGATAACCTCCTTCAGAATGGTCCACTGAGAAGCACCTACCTAGCTGGGTTGCCAATCCGGTTTTGGTAAAAGCCCAATGGCAAGTGGCGGACCTATGTTGACTTCACTGACCTCAACAAAGCTTGCCCAAAAGACACTTTCCCCTACCTAGGATCGACCGCTCATTGATGCCACCTCCAGGCACGACTACTGAGTTTTATGGATGCATACTCGGGATACAATCAAATTCCGATGTTGTGCCGGATGAAGAGCATACCTCCTTTGTACAATCGGGTTTGTTTGCTATAGGGTTATGCCCTTTGGCCTGAAAAATGCTGGAGCAACTTACCAGCGGTTGGTTACCGAATGTTTTCCGAGTAGATCGGTAAGTTGATAGAAGTCTATGTTGATGACATGCTAGTCAAGTCACATGTGGCTTCATATCGCATAGCCCATCTCGCTGAGTGTTTGACATCCTCTGGAAATACAAAATGACTCAATCCTTTCAAATTCATTCAGAGTATCCTCAAGAAAATTCCTGGGGTACATGTACCCACAGGGAAGAAAGATCAAACCCGGGAAAATCCAAGCTCTCCTTGACTGAAACCCGACCAACCGAAAACAAGTTCAAAGTCTCAATGGGCATAGCGGCACTTAGTCACTTCATATTGAGGTAACAGATCGCTGCTTGCCATTCTTCAACATACTCAAGGCCAACAAGAAGTTTGAGTGGACTCCCAAGTGTGAACAGGCATTCCAGAGCATTAAAGAACACCTTGAAGCCACATCTCCTGTCCAAGCCTCTCCTGCAAGAGATCCCCTCTTGTACTGTATGTCTTTCAATATGTAGTCAGTGCACTTTATTCGAGAAGAGAGCAGGATTCAATGGCCAGTTATTATGCAAGCAAGCGTCTGTTAACTGCTGAGATGCGGTATCCGAAAATGGAGCGATTAGCTTATACCTTTGATTGCTTCCCGAAAGTTGCGACCTTACTTCGATGCCCATACAATCCATGTAATGACAAGTTACCCACTCAAGCAAGTCCTCCAGAAGCCAGAGGCATCAAGTAAATTGCTCAAGTGGCCATGGATCTAAGTCAGTTCGATCTGCAATACAGACCGAAAGTGACCATAAAAAGTAGGCTATTGCTAATTTCATTTTGGAATTCTCATATCACTCGACAAAGAATCCGAGCAACAAGCCAGCAAAGTCAACCAGGATACTATTAAGAATTTATCGACTTGGGCTTATACGTTGACAGATCATCAAACAAGAAAAGGGCCAGGGCAGGTCTTCTCTTCTTAAGTCCCGAGGGGACTCGTATTCATAGCATCCTCCGTTTTGGGTTCAAAGTGACCAATAATGAGGATGAGTATGAAGCTCTGCTCGCTGGATTGCGGTTGGCCAGAAAATGGATCAACTACTGTCAGCATCCACAACACCTCCAGGCTGGTTTTCAACCAATTTTGGGAATACCAGGCCAAGGAAGAAAATATGATCAACTATTTGAAGAAAGCTAAGGCCACACTTGAGCTGTTCAAGCACTTCACAATCACACAGATTCCTACAGATAACATTCTATGGTAGATGCCTTGGAAAATAGCCTCATCGCTAGACTCAGATGCACTGGAAAGTATCCCTGTTCGGTTCATAGAGGTTCCCAGTGTCAGCTCGACCGAACAGGCTTTAATACCCAGAATCAGTTTCTTGGATGACCCCTATCATTCAGTATCTCCGAGATGGGATCTTGCCCAACACAAGGTCAAAGCAAGGACCTTGCGAACAAGAGCTGCTCGTTACACTAATAGGAGCTACTATACAAGCAAAGGTTTAGGGCCCTCCTTCTCCATGTGTAATTGGTGAAGAAGCAGACTACATCATGCAAGAGATACATGAAGGATCTGGGGAATCACGCGGCCGCACGATCTCTCGCCAACAAAGTTATTCGTCAGGATATTATTGGCCCCTGATCCAAGAGGACACCTACAACTTTGTCAAAAAGTGTGAAAAGTGCCAAGGGTTCGCGAACAACTGCGAGCTCCTTCCCACTAATTGATAACCATGACCAGCCCCTGACCTTCTCCATGTGGGGAATCGATCTCATTGGTCCCATTCCAGTTTGTAAAGGGGGAGTCAAGTATGCGGTGTTGCGGTAGACTACTTCACTAAGCGTGTCGAAACGAGCCATTAGCCGCAATCACCACCAAAAAGCTCAAGGACTTCGTCTTCAAAACATTGTGTGCTGCTAGGGTTCCTCATACCCTTATATCTGATAACAGAAGCAGTTCGATAACGAGGAATTCAAGCAATTTTGCGACAAACTAGGTATCCACAAAAGTTTGCCTCAGTCGCAAAACCGCAAGCAAGTGGCAAGTTGAAGTTGTCAACAAAACCATCAAGCACACTCTAAAGGCCAAACTTGGCGCAGCCAAGTGAAATTGGGCCGACAACCTTCCTGAAGTCCTGTGGGCTACATGACAACTCTGAGAACCTTTACGTCAGAAACCCCTTTTTTGCTAGCATATAGCTGTGAACGATGATCCCTGTGGAGGTAGGGACTGTTCACTTCGGGGGACCTGTTCAACGAACCGAAAATGACACTCTTATGCGCGCAAGTCTGGATCTAGTTGAAGAACTCACAGCAAGCCTCCTAAGAATACAACCTATCAGCAACGCGAGAAAAGGTTCTTCGACTTTAAGGTCAGGAAGAGACTTCCAAGTCAACACCTCATTTTAAGGAGTCCTTCTCGATACTAGAGAACCAAGTGCGGGAGTTTTGGGACCGAACTGGGAGGGCCCATACCGCATTGCCAAAGTAAAAGACTGGGGACTTATCATCGCAAAAGGTTGAATGGTTCTGAGTACTGCGAGCTTGGAATGCTAAACATCTCTGACCATATTATCAGTAATTCCGAACTCATTTTTTCCTTGTAAAGATTTTACTTTTCTTATTCTTTGAAAATAGCAAGTGTATAATTCTGTTCTTTTGTAATCGTTTTCCCATGTTACAATTCTGTTCACATAAACTTGTACCAATGTTATTGTAAATAGTTAGAATGCGAGCTCATGTAACAGAAAGCAAAACTCTAAGTACTCATGAAAGATTGGAAAAAGCAATGTCTTTTTTATAATAAAAAGGAAAGTACGTGGGGCAAAAAGGGAAAAGACTACAGAGATCACTGATCCTCATCCCCAGGCTGGTTGCCGCCCGCCTGTTTGGGTGCGGGCTCCTCTGGGACGAACTCTGAGGCTCCTCTTCCAGGTTAGGTCCCCGAGCTGCTTTCTCAGCCTCAGCCTGCACCATGGAAGCAAGTTCCTTCCGGTACTCGTCAGGAGGTCGGACAGATCCATCTTAGGGTTCTTCGGTCGAAGGGCAAAGATGGACTGAATAGTCCATTCTTTAGCCCTACTCTCGATCTCTGCCTCCTGCTGTTGCTCTCTGCATTTAGCAAAGTGACGCGACCTCAAGTGAAGTGGAGCTTGGCCTCAAGCGCTAATCGTTACTTCTCAGTAGTCTCCCATAGCTCGCCCCATTCCTTCTCTGCTCGTAAGGCCCACTCGGAGGTCGTTTCTAGCGCCTAGTCTTTCTCCCTTTCCTCCCTAGAGAGTCTGGCTATAGTCCTCTGGAGCTCCTTCACCTCCTCACTGCCCTTCCCAACTCGACATCTTGAAGTCCATCGCGCGAAGTGTACATCCCTTTCGGACAAATGCTGATTTGCCTAATGATGGACAATTCTTTGTCTATTCGGGCGGCCTCTAGTTCTAGCTTAAGCCACGCATTCTCTTCCTGTATCTTGACCATTCCCTCAGCAGCCCCCAACTAACCTTCTACAGGACAGTGCATGGAGAACTGGGCCTGCAAAATGAAGAATAAGTTAGTCCTTTATATTACAAAAACAAATATAAGTCCTCGTCGAAGGTAGCTCGTTTCCTGGCTCAGGTGTTAGAAGGATGTGGTCTTAGGTCTATAGTATCGAGGCCACGAACTGCTCAAAAGCCTCTGCAAGCCTGCATTCCAGTAAAGCAAACACTACCGGCTACAGTGGTCCAGTAACTGACCATTGACTCTAGCATGGGGTTGTTTGGCCCATAACAAGTAGAGTTCCCTCTGCTGGCTCCTTATCCAACCTCCTCCCAGGGACTGTAGCCACTTGTTGTCTTGTCTGTGGACCCCTGGGAGCAATGGATTCGGTTGCACCCCTAGATGGCCCTTCCAATGGAAAGCTAGGTAAGACTGCGACCTCTTGGGCTGAACACCCAAACCTTTCGGTTCGACTTCGATTCCTTAGTCGAATTTGTCTCCTCTTCTTAGGCCTTTGCATCATGGTTTTCTGCTTTGGGAGCATTCGAAGCTAGGAGTGCCCGCAGTCAGGCTGGAGTAGCTACTAATGTCCCTCCGGGGGGGATCGCTAGGAGTTGCTCCAGCTAGTCCGGTGGCACCCATTCGGGGGAAGGCAAATTGTCGTGGTCACGGTGTTTGGGCACCTTAGGAGGCATGGTCGCTGCATTCGAACATCGTTAATAAAATAGTTCACTACATGCAAAATCAAAAAGGCTAAGGCCAAGAAGCTTACTCGGTGTGGTCTCTAGGGTCGCTTCGAGTTGAGAAATCGTACTTCCGTAATTTGTGGTTGTCATGAGCAATCTTACGTCGCGACTCTCTTCGGGCAGAAACCAAAGGTAACGATCCTATCCGATCCTCGGGAGCTAACCTGGTCGCTTTGTTAACTGCAAAGAACAAAGAGATCGTTGCAATGAACGAAGGAAAGTTTGCAAACTCAAAAGAAAGGAGGACCTACTCGGCTCCTGAAATGGCAAATGCCTCATGACGAAAGAAAAAGAACTTCGTCTCGTATGCCCCTACGTTGCTCAGTAACTGTGTATCCCGCTTTAACGGTAGGTTGCTCAGAAAATATAAGAATCCTTGTCCTTACTCTTTTTCAGAATGTACGCAACCGAGCTCTAGCACGGTTAGCTTGACCAATCCGTTCTCGCCACCTAATGTACTAGCCACGGCTATTATGTACACTTTTCGTGTGAGCTACAATGGTACGATCCTGAAATGATCGAGGACCAATCGACAAAAGGGTGGAAAGGGATCAACCTTCCACTCTTGAAAATATTCTCGGAAATCATAGCCATCCCTCGTGGCAGACTCCAGCTGTGTGTACCCTATCTCAGAAGACCTCCACGTCCAGAGCGTATGGTCACCACTTTCTGGATCTCATTGGTAGTAATTGTCAACAGGATCTCTTGAGAGGGACCCTCCTCAGCCCAGGTCGTTGGGGAGTCCATTCTTCTGCGATTTGAAAAGAAAAGCGACTATAGGGAATCACTCAGTCTTCGTACACTGTTTCGTATGATGATGTGGAGGAAAATAAAATACTTCCTCCTTTAACCCTAGAAAAACCTTAACAGGGTGCTTCTAGAGCCACCATCCATTGCTCAAACCCAAGGAGAAGATTTCATCTCCGATCGACTACGACGACTATCACCACACGCAACTATTGAAAACGAAAAAAATAGTAAAAGTGGTAGAAGGATCATCCTTACCTCTTGAAATTAGAAGAGTCCTCCTGCTCTAGACATCAAGCATGCACCAATCTGATAGACAGAACCAAGCTCACAAACTCTTGCTCTCTCTGAGAAGATGAATATTGTGACATTGCTTGAAGTGAACTTAGGATTTTATAGGGAAGGAAATGGCACTTTGTTTTCCCGAAGTCAATGACGTTTGGGTGGAAAACGCATCTGACCGTTGATCTCGACCACGTGTCGATAATCAACAGAGAAGAGTGACCGTCACGCTTCAAGAAACCAATCGTCATTCTCTTTCGTTGAAACACCAAGCACGACACGTTTTCCCTCATCCACATTAAATGCGCTCACATCCGCATTTAATGCTCTGATAGGGAATGTCATTTCAGCATGGCTCACATTTAATGCGCATAAAAGGTGCAACTAACATCTAAAGAGGTCGTTATAATAACACTCTTCGTCTTATGTCGGTCGCAAAGCGCCATGACTCTTTGATTGTCTTATGTTAGTTGCGAAGCGACATGAACCTTTCGGCAAAAAATACCGCAAAGTGCAACAAGGTTGCAGACCCCAGTCGAGAACCAGTCATCGTCGTGGCACTGGATATGGTCTAATACAGGTCGCGACCCTTAAGTAAAGGCCATTTCAGGTCGCCTACATGAAAACGTTTCTCAACCTCTTTGCATCCAGGTCGGGTCAACCAGTGCTTCAATCGCATCAAATCAAGGCATAATATGTAGTTTCCAAGGTTCGATTCTCAAACCTTAAAAACTAGGGGACTTCTGTTATGCTTGGAAAAGTAGGCTGACGTAGAGCCCTGTCAGCGTAAGTGGTCAGAGGTTAGGTAAGTCTAGCAGTCATGCAGATGTACCCACATCGCACGTTGACACAAGCAGCAGTTTTTTTGCCAATGCTAGGTGCGTGCCAGGCTGGTGAAAGGCTGAGGCTATCCACGTGTCCAATCCTTGCAAGAATCGAGTAAATCACTTGAGCAAGTGAATAACAGGATGCAAGGAAGGATTTGCATGGCAATCTGACCCACTTCCTGATTTAGTATCATTACCTCAATTCATCCTACTATAAATAAGGGATCCTCTTGGCGTGCTGTCGTAGGCGCCCAGAATTAAAACCTAAAATACACGTAGTAGTGTAGTCAGGGTCGATCCACGAAGAGTGTCTAGCCGATTTGATGTTATGTGAACAAAGCTGGGGGTTTTTGTGTAAAACAGAAAACTCTCAGCAAAAACAAAAACAATTTAATTCGAATTCATAATTAACGAAACTTGGTCTCCGTCAACATCCACCATCGGAATCTTACAACTGATCATTGACGCGAAGATAATCAATTCACACATTGAATATTCACTGTTGGAACTATTCCTATCTCTCCTTAATTGTAATTAATCAGGAAACAGCGATCCTAATTAATCTTACCCCTAAACAACCCTAGACAAGCGCTCAAGATTAATCTAGTGGCAGCCTTAAGAATTAGAGAGATCGATGAAGCTAACACAACAAAACACAAGCGGTTGTATTTAATTTAGTTGATTCTTCGTAAGGTTATTAATTCCTGACGCAGCAAATTACTAACCCTAATTGCTTCGCAAGTTGAGGGATCAAACAATTACGATTTGATATCTAACTTAGCAGTAGATTGCGACAATTAATAAACTAGTAGGCCTCCCTAGTAATTAAACGAAACAATCATAAATTAGGCATAGAAACATCCAATACTCAACACGAAAATTGAAGACAAAGAAAAATATATTAGTCACCAGTTTATCGATTCCGAGGCTTCCGTTTACTTCGACCAAGTTATCAAAATCAGCCTCTCATGGCCATCACCGAATTACAGAGGAAAAGTTCAGAGAAGACCAGAGAGAGGTGTGTCCACCCAAAAAAAACTAATCTGTCTCCCCTCCCAAAAATCTAATTCAAGTGTTTGAATCCAACTCAATCTCTTAAAATCAATTATCCTAATCTGATTCTAATTAATTGAAAATACAATAAAGTCTTAAAAATAAAAATAGAAAGTGATGTGTCCAGCTGTAACTCGTGTGCCACTGTCTTCAAATCTTCCAATAATAAACTGCCTCTTGGACTTGCATTACAAGGCAGAATGTTCCAAACATCGGCAGTGCAGATGCGTCAACTTCAAGCCCAATTACAACATTGATGCAGCAATTATCTCTCCAAACTCAAAACATAACAGTTGTAATATATTTCTTAGCGTTCTACAGCATTTTGAATCATCTCAATCGGAGCTCGGATGAGAAATTATGCCCAGAATACGAAGCAGTGGCGAAACTGTCCTATTCCCCTAGTTAATTCCGTTTTTCAATTAACACCTCCATTTGCTTCCTAAACCAAAATAAAGTAATAATGAGTACAATTAGGAAACAAATACATATAAAGACTAAATATTAAGGGGGTTAATATGACATTTTGCATTCACACCTCTCCCGGTTGTGGGATCAACTAATTTCTCTCTGGAATAGCATATACCTCTCTCTCCTCTCTCCTCTCTCTCTTTCTTTCCTCTCTCTCTTTTCTCTCTCTCTCGTGTAATCTCTTGTAAATTCTAGCTAGATAACGGACCTGATCTCATATATTAATATAATACCAGTGGACGTAGGATTCCTTATTTAAGCATCCGAACCACTTTAAACATTGTTCTTCTTCTATTCAGTTCAATTACCCCATACACATGTGTCTGTTGAGCTAGCTCAGCATTTCCCATGTGTGTTTAGTTGGTGTCAAAATCACGCATCAACAACTACTGATGGTTACTTTTTTAAATTGAAATGAAAATGTAATTGAAAAATAGGAATAAGAATAGGAAAGAACTGAATAAGGATGAAATGGAAACTAGAATAGAATTAACAAAGGGAAGAGAAATATAGATATTGGAATAAAAATAAGAATTAGAATAAGAATAGAGACTGAAATAGAATAAAAATAGATAGTAATAGGAATAAAATAAGATCAATAATAGAAATCGAAATAGAAATAAGAATTTGATAAAATAGAAATAGAAACTGAAATACAATTACAATCGGAATAGAAATAGAAATAAAAATAAAAACTAGAATATGAATAAAATCTGAGAAAAAATAAGAATAGGAAAAAATGGATATAAGAATACTGAGTGATGTCAGTGAAAATGAGAATAAGAACGGTATATAAATCCAAATAAGAATAAAATTGGAGTAAATGAGAATTGAAAAATGCATTGAAACTGAAATAAGACCGAGAATTAAAATCGGAATATATAATAAAATAAGAATTGGAATTGGAATCTGAATAATAAATAGAACAAGAACAATAATAGAAATGAAATTTAAACTGAAATTAAATTTAAGAATTCAAATTAAAATTGAGATTTCAATAATGAATTTGAAATCCACTTTATCAGTCTTCCTAAAAATTATTAGAACCAACATTATAAATTCTAAATCCACCTTTATTCTATTCACCATTTTGTTTTAATTTTTTGAAATATTCCCAAATATAATTATTTTTACTAATCTTAATTCTCAAAATGTTTAAAGGATATATTTAACTATAAAATCATACGACTTAATTTAATTGTCGTAATGAAAATGACAAGGACAAAACACAAAAAAGATAATAAAAACAACTAAAAAAAAATCAAAGATATAGTCTAACAAAATGATAGAATAATAAAAGTAGAAATACAGTGATAACAAATAAAAAGTAAACAGCAAAAGAAAAGAAGGAACAGTAACACCATCAATTGTACAAACCGATTTATAAAAGGAACTTTTCTCTAAGGTATCTTCACCTTTTAAGTGTTAACTCATTCCGCTATTTATGAACTTCACCACTTCAGTATCCCATAAATGTTGAAGGTGGCTGAGATCATCAAGAACTTCAATTGATACAAAGACGGTAAGAAAACATTTATCAGTGAAATTAGATTCGAATTTCGAATTACCAAGAAATTAAAAAAAATTACAAGAGAGACGAGAGCAATGAAGTTGAAAGAGACGAGAGAGACTTAATATTATCACTTGTACTACTAGCACCAACACCAGTACTAGTGTATTGGAGGTTGATGAGATACGAAAAAGATGCAAAAAATGGCAATGCAAGGGCCAGTACTCCATTAATTACTTGGTTTTTTCTAATCCTAATTCACTTTCCAATTCTTCCCTACTTCTTGTTCATGGCTTCGGTGCCTTTATTCCTCACTAGCGCAGATTACTTTTCAATATTATCATTCTTATAATTTTTTTTATATGCAATACCAACCGCACATTTCATTATCCAGATGCATATCTGTTGTGTGTGATTCTTCCATCAAGCTCAAGGAGTTACGAGGTAATAGCTCGACCTAGAATTAGTCCAACTCTATTGACTGTCCGACCCAGCATAAGCTCATCGAGATATAGCTCGACCTAGCACAAGCTAGTTGCGAATGATCTGAGTCATCATTCAATCAATTCCAAGATAATTTTAGATCCAAGATATCTCAAGAATGATCAGATTGACAACAATCCTTGCGCAATCACAGTGCCTAATCACAAGAATATCAGAGTCGCATTTCAATTTAGTTGTAATCCCTTAATTTTGCTCTTTTTTTTGGTACAAACTTCATATATAAACCCCCTCAAACGATGAGGAAAGGGTTGGAAAATACTTCTAGAATTACCATTGTAAGCTCACACAACAAATACAAAGAACAGTGGACGTAGGCTTAAGAGTTCATCTCATCGAACCATTTTAAAATCCTTTTTTTCCATTTACATTACTGCATTCATTATTCATCCATTGCTAGTTATCCAAAATCACGCATATACCAGTTCTAATCCCGCCAAGGTCGATCGGATCACTCTACTTGGTGTAGATTTCTGTATCAACAATATCTATCTATCAACTAAATTAGGATTTTTCTATCAGGAACATTACTGTAGTGGAAAAGAACTACACTGTTTATGCCATTGACCTTCTTGGGTTTGGTGCTTCAAATAAGCCCGCAAGTTTCTCATATAACATGGAGGCATGGGCTCAAGTAACCTACATCATATCCACATTTTTGTGGGTTTAGGTTTTTATCTGTTCTTTGGATAATTGAGTTTTATCTTATATTTCGTTTTCAAAGTTGTTGATTATTTGTTTTGATTAATGAGGTCTATGAGTTTTGGTGACAAATCTTGGAATCATGGAAATTTTTATCATTAAATTATTTATCCTTTGTTTAACCCACATCAATTTCTTATCCACTGGGAATATTCCTGCTAATTAACCTCAGACTCATTGCATACAATTAATATTGGATTTCTTGGCTGAAGTTGTTCGGAAGCCAATTGTGCTTATAGGGAACTCTGTTGGAAGTCTTGCTTGTGTGATTGCTACCTTAGGTATGCTTGGTTGCAAAGAAAACAGTTGCTCCTAATATTAGCCTTTTTGTCATCTGAGGTTTTGCATTTAGGCTTATTTTAATTCCCCTACAAGAGTCCAGTCAAAATCTTGTTCAAGGACTTGTGTTGTTGAATTGTGTTGGTGGCATGAACAATAATGTAATTGTTGATGATTGGAGGATCAAACTGTTACTACCTTTGCTTTGGTTCTTTGATTTTTTTTGTTGAAGCAAAGGGTGATGTGAAACAAAGGTATTATTAGTATATCAATATCCAATCCGATGATCATTGTTCAAAATGTCTAAGGGAATGAAAAAAATTATTCTAAAATTTATGGCTCGGCTATGTAGAGATAGTCTGAGGAATGTTTTACTGTCGATCTATGGAAATAAGGAATATGTGGATGATGTAGTTGTGGAGGTATATATTGCTGTTTTATCAATGCCATTGCCATTTTAATATAATCTCTCACAAAACATCTTCTTAGGATTGATCTATTTACTTGAAAATTGTCGATTGTTATGTGTTGTCAAGCTATTGATAGTACACGTTACTATATTTTAATAAGTGTCATTTCTCTTAGCTGTAATTTGACTTGGCTTGGTCAAAGTGGTTGTTGATTGAATAAGTCTTTGGACTGTTGAGGCACGTGGCCTTTGTTCCTCTATTTTAGTAATAATTTTAGGAGTTAGTTTCGACAATTAGCTCACTCTTTTAGGTATAAAAGCTGTTGATGCTTTCAATAAGATATAACCATTTTTCTAATCAAACAAGTGTGAATTGGAGGAGTTTGGCACCTCGAAGCACAAAAACTTTCTTTTTTTTATTTTCCTTTTCAGTAGCTATCATTTGGTGTCAAAGTCTTATTCCTATGACATGGCTGATGGGACCTGCAATGCTCAACTAACAGAAGCTGTATCCACTTTAAGAGGTGAAACAACTCAATTAAAGGCAGAACAAGAATGCCAGGGAACTCTATTGGAAGCCGTTTTACAATAGATTAACCAACTTGCCACAAGCTACGATCAGCTAGCTGCTACCTTGGGAAATTCAAAAATTGGTGAGGAATCTTCTAAGGATGAGGTTTTGCAACTCAAGGAAAATCCATTATTTGAGGGAGGTGGAGCCATCCAAGCCAGAACTTTGCGATTGGAGTTTCTGAAGTTTGATGGACTAGGATCAACTGAATGGATTCTCAAAGCTGAATAATTCTTTTCATATAGTAATACTCTAGATGAACAAGGTTTCAAATTGCAGCATTCCACATGGAACTCACTTGGTATTGCTAGCTTATGGATGCAACCCTTATTCATACTTGAGAAGAATTCGTCAAGGTGCTTAAAGTCCACTTTGGATTAATGACATATGAGGATCCTATCGGAGCCTTCACCAAACTCAAACACATTACTAGCGTAGAGGATCATTAGACCCAATTTGAAATTCTATCCAATAAAATTTCTAGGCTCATTGAAGAATTCTGGATTAGAACTTTTCTTAGTGGCTTATGGGATGACTTGTGAAATACTGTTTCTATGTTTAAACCAACCACTTTGTCAAACGCGTTTGGGCTTGCTCGATTACAAGAAGAAAAGGTTTTATTAAAAACCCAAGGTAAACCCATTCCTGTAACTACAACAAACCCCTCCTTGAGAATTAATGCTTTTGGGCTGCCTACTCAAACTACTCCTTTACGACTACCCCCTCAATCGTCACAAATTAGAAACACACCAAAAACACTTGCCTCTAATCCAATAAACCATAAGCCCGCCTTACTTGTCAAATGCATTTCAACAACTCATATGCAAGAAAAAAGAGATCGAGGTCTTTTTTATTATTGTGATGACAAGTACCAACTCGGACATAGATGCACTCGACCTAGAATTTACTTATTAGAAGGAATGGAGTTTGGAGAGCCCAATCTGACTTCTGATAGCATCCTTGAGGGGATCCAGGTGGAAGCTGAGGGTATGATTCCAACGTAAGAAGAAGAACTCTTGGGGATTTCACTTCATGCTATCGTGGGAGCTCCTGCTTCGAAGAGTATGAGATTGAGGGGAAGAATACATTCTCAGACAATAATGGTTCTTATTGACACCGGTAGCACCCATGGTTTTGTGATCCCAGTATATAGCCAGGAAGGCTAAGATACCAATAATAGATAGCCAACTAAATGTTCAGATCGCTAACGGTGACAATCTTCCTTTCCATGGCTATTGCAAGGCTGTTTCTATCCAATTTCTAGGCTTCCAAATTGAGGCTACTTTGCATCTTTTAACTCTTGAAAGTTATGATTTGGTGTTAGGAGTGGATTGGTTGAGACGTCTTGGACCAATCTTATGGAAATTTACAAACCTTACCATGCAGTTTCCTTTTAATGGTTCCAGTATTCGACTACAAGGTGTAAGGCCCTCTGAGACAAATTTGGAAGAAGAGGAAAAAATTAGTAAGTGCACCAGACACTTTGGGAAAGGAGTATGGCCCTAATTGCTAGAAGTTGGCAAACCAAAATCCATGATTCCCACTCTACCAGGTATTCAAGAACTCTTACAAGAATTTGCAGGAGTTTCCTCTGAGCGAACTAGTTTACCCCCCTCGAAGCCATGACCATAAAATTCCATTGAAGAAGGGAGCTCAACCCACATGTGTACGGCCCTATAGATATCCGTATTATTAGAAGGAAGAAATTTAGAAAGTTTAAAGGCTCCACTTGCGGGATGACTTGTGAATTATTGTTTCTATTTTCAATCAACAACCACTTTGACCATGCCAAGTCAAATTACAATTAAGAGAAATGACACTTATTAAAATATAGTAACGTGTACCATCAATAGCTTGACAACACATAACACAGCTCCTTTCTTCAAATGACCTTGCCTATAAGGTCAGGGAACTTTTTTTGGAATGTCTTCGAAATCCTCCCATGTCGCATCCTCAACTGTAGTCCCTTTCCATTGAATTAAAACCTTCACACTAGGTTGATTCCTCTTTTTCTTCCGTCTTCTTTGTAAGATCTTATTAGGTTCAGGTATTAGGGCTCCACTGGCAGCAACAAGAGGTAAATCTAAGGATGCTTAGGGTATAGGGTTTAGCGTTTAGGGTTTAGGGGTTTAGGGTTTGGGGTTTAGGGTTTGGGGTTTGGGGTTTAGGGTTTGGGGTTTAGGGTTTAGGGTTTGAGGTTTCGGGTTTCAGGTTTACGGTTTTCGTTTTGGGGTTCAAGGTTTAAGGTTTAGGGTTTTAGGGTTTTTAGGGTTTTAGGGTTTTTAGGGTTTTAGGGTTCAGGGTTTAGGGTTTAGGGGTTTAGGGGTTTACGGTTTACGGTTTTGGGTTTTGGGTTTTGGCTTCAGGCTTTAGGGTTTTGGGTTTTGGGTTCAGGGTTTTGGGGTTTAGGTTTTGGGTTTGGGGTTCAGGGTTTAAGGTTTGGGGTTTAGGGTTCTGGGGTTTTGGGTTTAGGGTTTACGGGTTTAGTGTTTTGGGTTTAGGGTTTGGGGTTTTGGGTTAGGGTTAAGGGTTTCGGGTTAGGGTTTCGGGGTTTAGGGTTCAGGGTTTAGGGTTTGAGATTCAGGGTTTCAGGGTTAGGGGTTCGGGGTTATGGTTTCGGGGTTCAAGGTTTGGGGTTCAGGGTTCAAGATTCAGGTTTAAGGGTTTGGGGTTCAGAGTTTGGGGTTCAGGGTTTGGGGTTCAGAGTTCAGGGTTCAGGGGTTTAGGGGTTCAAGGTTTAAGGTTCAGGGTTCAGGGTTTAGGATTTAGGGTTCAGGTTTTAGAGTTTAGGGTTTAGGGGTTTAAAGGTTCAGGGTTTAGGGTTTTAGGGGTTCATGGTCCAGGGTTCAGGTTTAGGGGTTTGGGGTTTTAGGGTTCAGCGTTTTAACTGTTCATGGTTCAGGGTTTAGGGTTTAGGGGTCTAGGGTTCAAGGTTCAGGGGTTTAAGGTTCAGGGTTCAAGGTTCAAAGTCTAAGGTTCAGGGTTCAGGGGTTTAGGGGTTTAAGGTTTAGGGTTTTAGAGGTTTAGGGTTTAGGGTTTTGGGGTTTTAGGGGTTACGGGATTTAGGGTTTAGGATTTAGGACTTAGGGTTTAGGTTTTAAGGTTGAGGGTTGAGGGTTGAGCGTTCAGGGTTCAGAGTTCAGGGTTTTAAGGGTTCAGGGGTTTGGAGTTTAGGGTTTTAGGGGTTCAGGGGTTTGGAGTTTAGGGTTTGGGGTTTAGGGTTGAGGGTTCAAGGTTTAAGGTTCAGGGTTCAGGGTTAAGGGGTTTAGGTTTTAGGGGTTTAGGGTTCAGGGTTTAGGGTTAAGGGGTTTAAGTTTTAGGGTTTTAGGGGTTTAGGGTTTTGGGGTTTTGGGGTTTAAAGTTTAGGGTTTTAGGGGTTTAGGGTTTTCGGGTTTTAGGGGTTAGGGGATTTAGCGTTTTACGGTTTAGGGTTTAAGATTTAGGGTTTAGGGTTTAAGGTTTAGGGTTCAGGGTTCAGGTTTCAAGGTTGAGGATTCAGGGTTGAGGGTTGAGGGTTTAGGGTTTTAGGGGTTTAGGGTTTAGGATTTAGGGTTTAGGGTTTTAAGTTTAGGGTTTAGGTTTTAGGGTTTAGGGTTTGGGTTTTAGGGTTTAGGGTTTATGGTCTAGGGTTTAGGGGTTAGGGGATAGGGGTTTGGGGTTTGGGAATAGGGGTTTGGGGTTAGAGGTTAGGGGTCAGGGGTCAGGGTTCAGGGTTCAGGGTTTAGGGTTTAGGGGCTAGGGGTTACAGGTTACGGGTTACAGGTTACAGGTTACAGGTTACGGTTTAGGGTTTAGGGTGGGAAATGTTGGAAACCCCTAAACCCTAAACCCTAAACTTAAAACTCATTCTTACTGCCAGAAGTTCGTCAGCTTGTTCCGGGTGCATCCGGTGTCGGAATTGGACGATCCACCCACCGTTGGAAAGAGTTTTGAATGAGCTTTCTAGTTGTTACATCACTGTCGGTGTTTTCTATGTATTTCACCAAGATTTGGCCGTGAAATTTCACAGAATCTGCAGATCTGCTCGTTCTCGCTGCCAGAACTTCGGCGGCTTGTTTCGGGTGCGTCCAGTGTCGGAATCCATTGGAAAGGGTTTTGAATTAGATTGCTGTTTGTTTTGTCACTGCCGGTGTTCGCTATGTATTTGGCCGTGAAATTTCATGGAATCTGTAGATCTGCTCGTTCTCACTGCCGGAACTTCGGCGGCTTATACCGAGCGCGTCCGTTGTCGGAATTGAACGATCCACCAACTGTTGGAAAGATTATTGAACAGGATATCTGGTTGTTTAGTCACTGCCTGTGTTCGTTGCTTCTATCTCTGGGCATTTTCCTTGAAAGTTCACAGAATCTGCAGATCTGGAATTTTCGTGGACCTATTTTGGTTTGTTTTTGGAATTTTCATCATTTCAATACTTTTCACAAAAGTCATGCATGGCATAGATAAATGGGATATATTACTTTAAGAGTAATCATTTTATGACATAAGTTACTTTTAACTAAAGTAATACTTTTTATGACACATTTGTCTTCTCAAAGACAATCATGTCATCTTGCATCATCAATTTTTGAAACCATTCAAACAACCAAATTATTACATTTCAAAAATATAATAATTTATGCCATGCAATGATGCATTATAAGATAATTTAATCAAATTAAACATCCAACATTAAAATTACCACCATCATACATAATTATCACATTCATCATATGAATGAATAATCATACTTATGCTAACATCAAATCCACCACTAACACTTGCAACATTTGCACACACTTCATGCAAAAATATACTTTAATCAAATTAAGATAAACATTTAGCATGTCAAAGCATAACCATTTGATCAAAGTAATGAAATGAACATGCATGAACATTTTTCTAAATGAATCCCATGCAACATTTCCTAAAACATCATCATATCATCATTGATGAATGACATATCTTATGGCAAAACTAGTCATGGCCGAAAATGCATATATACATGCATGTTAGTTCTCAACACATTTCATGCAATACCATCATCCAAACATGATATAACCATCATCCAAACCTTCTTTAACCATCTCCAAAATATAGAGCAGAAGAAAATCTGTTTTCCCAAAACAAAGAGATGGTTGAGAATCACACATGCATCAAACATGCTTATTTCATCAAACAACTCACCATTACAAAGGCATGCTCATTATACCATTATCATCATTCAAAACATATGAGATGAGAAGAAATGAACATTCTACCTCTGATCTATGTTGGTCGAGACATGCATGTAAAGATCTACTATGAAAAAATCATTTTGAACCATATAACTAACATGCAAACTCAACCAAGTTGATGAACATATGAACACATGGAAAAGTTCATTTAGCTTATAAATTCGACATGCAAGGAGCTTTCACTTTGATACCATTTGAAAGAATCAGCATGCATGAGACTGGTGGAGCATGGAGAATGAAAGCATGGGTTCTAAAACCGGTTTTCAAACAAAGCTTGGAAAAGAGATTATACCTACTCCTTTGCTTTGGATTGATGAAGATCAGCCTCAAAGTAATGAGACCTCCACACTTTAACACCACCTTGAGAGGTTTAGAGAGTGGTCGTGGCTTTTAGAGAGAGTTTTGGTTTTGCTTTGAGTGAACAATGTGTGTTATGAACAAAAATGCAACCTTTTGCATTTATATATACTTGGGCAATTTTGCAATTATTTATTTTTCACTTCAAAGCCCAATAAAATCTTATTTTATAAAGGGACCCCACGAATTTATTATGCTACCCTTTGAATAATCAATATTATTCAAGGGCCCATGTAAACTAAACTAGTTTACAATGACAACCCATAAAGTTACCCTTTTACCCTTTAACTATTAAAAGGTTATTTTTGTTCATCTCATTAATCTTAACACTTTAAGATTTAATCTTAACACTTTAAGATATAATAATTAAATATAATTAATTATTGTTTGACCATTTTAATCCTTAAAATGTCACAAATAGTTTTCTATGTAACTATTACTATAGAAATCCTGTTATTACCCTCGGAAGGTGCTAGCCCTCTTTGGATAATCATTTCTCTCTCTCATCCTTCTCTAACTTCTCAAGGCTATTGGTGTGACCATGTAGGTCGACCGTGGATTAGCTGTGAGCTAGTTCTGGATGAATCTGGAAACCTCTCCGGAGGCCCAACGACTATGGTAAACATCTAGCAATGTGCCATAGTACCTAAACCATGATGAAGAAATACTTCATTGAACCCATTTCAGATCATATGTACCATGTAGGTAAAGTCCCTCCATTGAGATATCCTGATCGAGCACAGATTCATGGAACGTCAAAATCCTAAACTCGATCTTCTACCGAATCATCGATCAATATGCCCGGAACTTGTCATTACAAACTTGCTTTTGTATGACTAATAATAGACTTTGGCCAGAGATTCTGTTTTTCGACATTTACCGATGTTTATCTAGGAACTCGAATCCGCATGGAGTCAGCGGTACTCTCGATCCTATATTTTTGAGTAATGGAACCCCTTTTGACCATCGTTCATTTCTGCATATGAACAACGCATGACCAAATAGGCTTTATTGTATGAAACATGATTAGTCTCGTACTTATACACCGTATGAACCATATGCATCCATATCAGATCTGACTATAATGTCTCAGGTCAAAGGACTGCATCATGCACTGATATAACCAAACGATAAATCATTGACTATATGCTTTTCCAAGTGATTTGTCGTTATTCGGTCACGTTTGAAAAACAGTTCACCAACCGTTAATCCATACCAATGCCCCAGTGACATGACTATTGTAGATGCAAAAAATCTACCGTCATGAAAATAGGGTGTGATCCCGTGAGGTTGAGGTCACTGACAATCCGTTAGACCTGCACACATGAAAAAGCAAGCGTGAAGCTTCCGAAAAACACCGAGGTGGTGTTTGCCTTAGGCACTCCGACGCTCAAGTCAGCAAGGTTGAAAGAGATTTAATAAGAATTAAGGAGAAGATGAATTACCAGGAGTCTTGTCGGAGGCTAGGACTACGGCGGAGGCGTTTGGTTCTTAGGAGCAAATAGATGGTTTTGAGTGGTGTAGATTGACTGTGAGAGATTGCCCCTTTAATGAGAGGGCAAACCTCTGTTTTTATAGTGAACCTAAGGGGTTGGAATCCTAGTAGGACATTGAGTCCTCTTTTGGGAGATAATCCCTATCATAAAAGAGATATGATTTCTTAACCTTATCAGATTAAGTTTAATAGTTTAAATAAGAGTTGGAATCTTAGTAGGACACTAAGTCATATTTTGGGAGATAATCCCTATCATGAAAGAGATATGATTTCTTAACCTTATCAGATTAAGTTTAATAGTTTAAATAAGAGTTGGAATCTTAGTAGGACACTAAGTCCTATTTTGGGAGATACTCTCTATCATGAAAGAGATATGATTTCTTGACCTTATCAGATCAAGTTTAATAGTTTGAGTGAGATTTGAAATCTTAGTAGAAGAGGAAATAGAATGAGATTCTGATTTCCTATTTATACTCTGTTGCAGGCTAATGGGCTGAAACCCAGTTTAGCTTAACTTATAGGATAACCCAACTCATAGAGTGGGTAGGTCGCAAGGTGATTTTAAGCGTGGGCCCAATCGGGATTGGGTTGAGGCCTTGGGCCGTGATTGTTTAGTTCGTTATTGGGCCCCGTCAAGCCCAAGACATTTTTGGCCCTAACAGTTAGCCCCCACTCTCTAAGTTAAAAAATATTTAGCTTAGAGAGTAGATTAAATTGAATGAGTGCAGACTGAGCGGATTGTGATAGCAGCTCGTTAGGTCGATGGATCGTTATGTGGATTGGGTCGCTGACTCGTCGATTTGAGGTGCACCGTGCAAGAACCCTTCAACCAGTCTGGCTGACTGAATGTGTAGCTTTTGGACCGGCAGGCCAATCGAAGATACAAATCCGTGGATCGAGCAGGGTCGATCCGAAGTGTAAATCTTGGATCGGCAGGCTCAATCCGAAGGTGTAAATCCGTAGAAGGTGTAAATCCGTGGATCGAGCAGGGTTGATTCGAAGGTATAAATCTGTGGATCGGGCAGGCCGATCCAAAGTGTACGTACATTTATCAGGCAGTGATGATTTGAAGGTGTCCGTACGTTTATCGGCTGGCCGATTTGAGTGTCCGACGTTTCGGCAGCGCATTGAAGGTGTTTGTACATTTATCGGGCCAGCCGATTTGAAGGGTCCGTACGTTTATTGGCAAGCTGATTGAAGGTGTCTGTATGTTATCAGGCAGGCCGATTGGGGTGTTTATGTACGTTCTGGCAGGCGATTTGAAGGTGTCCGTACGTTTATCGGACAGGCCGATTTGAAGGTGTCCGTACATTTATCGGGTAGGCCGATTTGAAGGTGTCCGTAGTTATCGGCAGGCCGATTTGAAGGTGGACACTTTATCGGCCGACCAATTGAAGGTGTCCTACGTTTTATAGCAGGCCGATTTGAAGGTGTATGCAAGTAGAGCTTGTATGGAGCTTGCGGTCAAGTCCGTGACCGACTTGTAGTTGAAACCTTTTGATTGAAGCTGGAGCAGTGACTTGCATGGCATGCATGTTTAAGTAAAGAGCCAAATTGAGAGTCAATAGCATGATGTGCACGTGTTATGGATTGAATGAAGAGTGAGCTAAATGGAAAACTAGGCTGCTGTATTTAAGTAATGGGCCGAATAAAGAAATTTAACCAAATAGATGGGTAGTTAAAGAGATATGACACATACCTTTCCCCTTCAGTGTTGCCACCCATGCTTGCTGAACCGAGTATAGCATTTGACAACATGGACGAGGTGATCAATTGAGCCTTGTGGATGAAACAGCATTTTTTGACTTTTGAGAGGTGATACGAAAGTACCATCAGTCTATAGGCGTGGCTCTTTAGATGCATCGAATCGTCGTACTCGAGCAAGAGTTTTATGAGGGTGAGCTTGGACAGACCCACTTGGCAAAGCTCACACAGCAAGAATGAAAAAATGACCCCAACCCTTCCCCTTCAAGTGTTGCCACCCATGCTTGCTGAATCAATGGAGTATTTGATTTTACTTTGAGGAGGTGATATGAATACCATTAGTCCACTTAGAAAAGCCATGCGCCAAATGAAGAAGTAGCCTCACCCAGGATAAAGATGTTCCAAACAGAGGTAGAGTTGTAATGCCACTATAATGATTACTGTCATTCAGTCCATTAATCCTGAGTGTATTCTTCTAGACAAATCGAATAAAAGAAAAGCCCAAATGGAGAAATAACCAATGATCATAGGTGTTATGTGTATCAGGCGTGTCAACAGTCGAATAAGCCAAATGGACACAAAGAGTTGAATGGAGAGTAAAATGCATGAGGCCGAATGAATATGTTTAAACAAATGAAATGAATGAACCGAGCAAGTGCTTGATCTATTTGGCCCTTCTCCCCTGCATGTGAAACAACTTATGAAATTGAGTCATTGTGTAGAGGTGGAATTGAAAGCTCACTTTTCCAAATATTGCCACGTGGCCCTTTTGAATCAAGGTGCATTAAACGCATGAAAAAGTCTTACAAGCTTTTGAAGTTTAAATATTTTATTATACATATAATTTTGGCATCAGTCATTTAAAAGAAATGTGTATTGATTTCTTTGACCCGTCATCTCCCCATTCAGTTTCTTCACGAAGATTTTTTGGCCATAGAGTTTTTCAACTTTTCCCTCAGCGAATCATGGTAAAGTCTTCTCCTCTCTTCAAATTTCTTATTGTTTTTCTACTTCTGTATCCAAATATTTTAAGGAGTTGAGGTGTTTTTGGATAAAAAAGTTAAAGTTAGGGGCGGTTTGTGGCGTTTCTTGATAATTTCTAGAGACGAAATGGAATTCTTTTGAAATATGTTTTTGGGTCTGTAACAATAATTTTGGGTTGGATTTGTTATTAGTGGGTGAACTTCTGGAAAAAAGCCGAATTTCGTTGTGGAGTAGTTTACAAATGCTTGGTGCCTTTGTTTTTGAAGGAGGCTGAAGGTGTTTCATGGGTTTTTCTTCGTGTTTTTCTACAAAGTTTCGTTTTCCAATAGCTTTTGAGGTCTCTAAACGAATTTGGTGATTTTTGGAGAAGATTAGAATGTTCTTGCAAGTTCTTGGGGAACTTTGACATTTTTCATGGAAGAAGAAGGAGATTGGGAGGCGGCCTTCTTCCCTATTTTTCTATGGGTGTATTGACTAGTAGATGATGGATAGTAGACTAGCGCACTAGGCTAGTATCCGACACTCGGTGGAGAACTCGAGTTATAGTCGGGGCTTACCCCAGAATTATATGGACTGCCAGGACTAAATGACGGGCTTGAAGGAGAATAAGATGGAGACGTAAGTGAATATGATGAAGGTGTTGGGCTGTAATTTGGAGATGTAGGACTGTAAGGGCTGGCAGGTGACAATCTTGGGCTACTTGGTGGATAAGCTAGTGATGGACTATATTTGGTAGACTGAGGACCGTGACTTGGCGAAGTAGGGCTATAGGTTGGTGAAGTAGGGTTGTATGATGGGGATGTGGGGCTATAAGAGGGTGATGTTGGTATAAATAAAAGAGGGAGGTAATCGCGTGAGGGTCGCTTCTATCATTACATCGGAAACCAATATGGATGGACAAAACTTTGGTGGCATGAACCGAATGACAGAATCCATGTTGACTGATCTAAGTGTTATTACAGTTTTGACTGTTGTATGTATATGGCGCCATATGTGGAAAGGTAATGTAAAGAAGAAAGGGCCCACAACCCAAAGCAGCTTTTGTCTTCTTACGCATGAGATGATCATGTTAGAAAAGGATCAAACAGGTGGAATGATATCTTGAAATTGGGATATGTGGAGGAGCACATGTGATTTTACGCTGGAAGCGCTGGATGAGTGATGAGAAGCGTTGAGACGTGGAAATGGGTTTTTTAAGAACTCTAAAACATGTCCAAGAGACATAAGGGTTTTTAGAATATGAAATATCTTCTAAAAAGAAATTAAACATATACAAAAAGGGGAGCGATATTCCAACTAACGCTCAAAACAAATTATAAACACGAGAGATGTGTTTTGATGCTTCAATGTATCATATTACATGCTGAATAAACATAACATGCATAAAAACAAATTATGATATATCGAATAGATATAATATGACATGTGAACAGATAAATCAATGACGAAAAGCAAAGAAAAAATTTTCTTATCGTGATGGAACTTTTTAGATTAACGATGTCAGTCGGAGGGAGTTCCGTGCCTCCTCTCATGTTGCAAGTCATCATTGGAATGACGATTGTCAGAGGCCCCACNTCTCTTGCTCTTGTCATTATGTACAAGCCTTTTCGCAGGTTTGTCTCTTTAACAAGAACTAGAACTCCATTTTTGTTTTCTCTAACCTTGTTGTGATCAATATTTTATCTCGTTAGTATCTCTTGATACACGAAATGATCTCTAAATTCTTGGTGTCATTTAGCATGGATTCTTTTGAACATCATCATACTTAGGCTGCTATCGACAATTATTTTCTTATTATTGACAAAAAGAAAAAAAAGAGAAGGGGCAATAAATTAGAAAATCACATTTGCTTTGGTTGCAGGATTTGAAGCTAGTGTTTTATATGATTACACAGCTAGCATTGAGTTACGCTTTCCGATAATTTGATTGTTCATTATTTTTTTATTTTTTAAAGGTAGACTATTTCTATTTACACATAAAAATTATTTTTGTACAGTCATTTTCTTAAATATATACATTAATAAATTTTTTAAAAGGATTTATATTAATTAATAAAAGTTTTGGATGGGAAATTAAGATATATTTAAAGTAACATTTTAGCATAAAAATTGATTTGAATAATTTAAATACGAAAATAAGACTTATTACTTAATTACCAATTTTTTTTTTTTGTAAACTGTCAATCCTATTCTTTTAAAGGTTGACACTTGACAACGTTACTCATCTCCTATATTTTACTTCAATAACTTGACAGTCTCTATTCTTTTAGGGGTTGACCGTCGAATTAATGGCTTATTTTTTTTCTACTTTTCCAATCCAACCCCAGTGTCTAGAAAATCCCCATAAACCTCAATATGATGGAGGGATCATCACAAACCCGGATTTGAATCTTGGACTGGAAGGATGGTCCATTTTTGAAAACGCAAAAATGGAACATAGACAATTAGGAGGCAACAAATTTATGGTGTGCCATAGCAGAAATCAACCACATGATAGTATCTCACAAAAGCTTTACCTGCAGAAGGACATGCACTACACTTTCTCAGGTATTAGTAATATTTCTTATGCATGAACTAATCGTTAATTATTAATTACTAAACTAAAATCCCTCTAGTAAAATAACCTAACCATCGCTTTTTGATTGTTCGTATTTTTGTACTTATTTTAACTTCTTGTGTAAACGATAATTAATGCAGCCTGGTTCCAAGTGAGTGAAGGAGAAGTTCCAGTAACAGCATATATCAAAACAAGTAGTAGCTACAAATTTGTTGGTGCTGTTGTAGCTGAGTCCAAGTGCTGGTCCATGCTAAAGGGTGGCTTCACAGCGGATGAGTCAACTCCAGCTGAGCTGTACTTTGAGGTTTCTATTTTATTTTTTATATCAAAATTCTGTGGAGTGCTCAACAAATATTTCACCTGACATTCTCTTTTCCTTTTTTTCTTCTATTTTCTCTTCAAGCACTAGACGTTTAATGCCTTCTCTAATTTCTATCAGATTTTAGGAAAATAACTATATTTATAAGTTGAAAACATTAGGCATAAATTATTATAATCTTTACACACACACACACACACACACACACACAAAAAGAAGAAATATTATGAGTAAAATTTATATTTACCATGTAAACTTCCGTTACAATTTAAAACATTTTAAGTTTGTTCAATTAATCTTTAATTTTTATGACTTCTGCAGAGCAATCACACATCAATTGAAATATGGGTTGATAGTGTCTCATTACAACCATTCACCCAAGAAGAGTGGAACTCCCATCAAGATCAAAGCATTGAGAAGGTAATTAAATTGCCTTAGTATCTTTCCTTTTCCTTTTAACTTGAAAAACTATGATGTGATTACTATATGTATAAGATTATAAACAGAACTTTCATACAACTGATATGGTATAAAATTTTTACGCTTTNCCATATCAACAATTAGCTATAAGAATTTTTGTTGGATGTAAACGTTAAGTTATTGAATTACAAGAAGTCATTGATTTGTAAAATAGAACTCCAACTAGTAACATAAAAAGGTATCTTGTTATAAGTTTTACGAAATTCCATAATATAGAGGGTTAGGATGAAGAGTCCCATTTAATATTTAATATATAAAAAAAGATGAATAATATCATAAAATGAGTGTAAGTTAAAAATAAAGACAAGCAAGGTGTAAATCTTGTAGGTTGTTGCATGGCAGTGGCATCCATGTGACAAAGACAAGTGAAAAGATTCTCAAAACTTTAATCTCAATACCCCTTTTTATATAAAGTTGTAACAAATATATTTTACATAAAATAGCTGGCAGTTACTAGATGTTTCCAAAAGTATATGATAGCTTTTGCCATTCATTGGTATGAGTAGATACCACATTTAAGATAAACCTGTCACTTTAATCCTACTTTCTATCTTTTGAAATTGCATTGAATTTATCTCTTCACTATAATTAGGGTAAATCACACATAACCCTCTTCAAAAACTATTGTAATTCAACATCCCACTTTGATCTCACAATTTGCAGTTGCTATTTGGGCATCCCACGTATCAGTTATCATCATAGTTTTTAATTACAAAAATGCCAAATGCAAAATATATATTTAAAATTTTCAATACGATGGTCGAGTTAAAGATAAACTTATGGATAAATTTGTAATTGTCATGGTCACTAATAGTCAATTGATCACTTCAATGAAAAAAAAAGTAAGTGGAAGGAGATCAAAGTAGTAATCTTGGATTTAGTGGTGGCGGACTCCAATTTCCATAGTTTGATGGGATCTAGGTGGGGACATTTTATTAAAAGAGCAAATGAAGTTCAAATTTAATTAAAAGACCATGTAGTTTTAAAGTGTTAAATAAATAGTCTTATTATTGATTAAGGTTAATGGTGTGCTATCGTAGACAACCAAGATTAAAACCTAAAAATACATGTAGTAGTGTGAGTAAGGATCATTCCCACAGAGAGTGTCTAGCCCAGTTTTATGTTATGTAAACAAAGCTAGGGGGGTTTGAGTAAAACAGAAACAATTTCAGGGAAAAAAAACAATTCAAATTAAATTATCAATCAAAATAACAAACCTTGGTCTAAGTCAACATCCACCATCAGATTTTACAACTGATCATCGATGCAAAAATAAATCAATTCATACTTGAGTATTCACCATTGGAACTATTTTTCTATCTCTCCTTAGTTGTAGTTAATTAGGAAACAAGCGATCTAATTAATCTTACTACTAAACAACCCTAGACAAGCGCTAAAGGTTTAATCTAGTAGCAGCCTTAAAGGCTAGAGAAATTGATGAAGCTGAATAACACAAACACAAGTGGTTGTATTTAATTTAGTTGAATGTTCTTCTTAAGATTTAATAATTCCTGATGTAGCAAATTCTCAACTTTTATTTACTTACAAATTAGAGGGATCAAACAATTGCGGATTTGATATCTAATTAAGTAATAGATTGCAACAAATAATAAACTAGTAGGCCTCCTAGTAATTAAATGAAACAATCATGAAAATAGGCACAGAAGAACATCCAATACTTAAAAACATATATTGAACACTAAAACAAACAGATTAGATCTCACAGTTTTATTAATTTCGAGGCCTCCGTTTCTTACGACCAAGTTATGGAAATTAGCCGTTCATGGCCATCACGAAAATCAAAAGAGAAATTTCAGAAGAGAAGAAGGAGAGGCGTGTGTCTTCTCCCCTAATCTGATCTCTCTCCCCCTTTTAAGAATATCCAGTTCAAGTCTTTGAATTCTACTCAATCTCCTAAAAATATTCTAATATCCTAAAATAACATTTATCCTAATCCGATTAATTGAAACTAAAATAAAGTCCTAATGTAAAATAGGAAAGTGGTGTTCCCAGCTGTAACTTGTGTGCAACAGGTCTTCAAAACTTCCAATAATAAACTGCCTAATTGACTTACATGATAGGGCAGAATGTTCCAGAATGTCAGCAATGCAGGTGGGTCAACTTCAAGCCCAATTACAGCCTTGATGCAGTGAGTATCTCTCCAAACTCAAAACATAAAAGTTGAAAATCTCTTTCTTAGGGTTCCACATCATTTTGAATCATCTCAATTGGATCTCGGATGAGAGAGTTCTTCTCAGATTACGAAGTGATGTCAAAACTGTCCAAATTCACTTAATTAGTTCTGTTTTGCATTCAACGCCTCCATTTGCATCCTAAATCAAAATAGAATAATAATGAGTACATTTAGGCAACAAATAAGTATAAAAGACTAGACATTAAGGGGGGTAAATATGACATTTTGCATTCTCATCAAATTCCCCCACACTTAGCTTTTGCACGTCCTCGGGCAAACTAATTCAAACAAACACTACACTCAAGTTATATCAAGAACACCATCATGATGCATAAGCAACAATATTTAATCCATGCATATTCATACCTAACTTAGGAAGCAACAAAATAAAATAAAGTAGAGTTAATGACATTCATCTCTCTTCATCATTTTCCACAATTACTCTCAATCAGTCAATGCAAACAAAGAAACTAATCACAACCAATTCATGTACAACTCACCTCTCAACTTTTTCCTCAACTGTTTCTCTTTACTACTACAAATTGGGTAGCAAACTAAGGATATTTTTTTTTCGTTTTGAAAAAGAATGAGTGCATTTTATGTCCATCTCATTTCATGGTTGTGTTTACGCTGAGTGAGTGGTTTTACGCTCCATCTCGACCCATCACATACCTTTTTTTTTTTTTTTTTCCCTATTTGCTTAAACCCAAATTTAGGACTAGCTTAAGAGAAACAATTTTTCTTTCTTTCTTTCTTTTTTTTTTTTTTCAATGCTTCGTCACCAAGTTTACACAACTATCAAGACATATTGTTTCACATTACAAAGATTCAAATCTGATTAACTCATTTTATGAAATATTGCTAACATTTAAGTCAAGGAATATGTCAATAACAAAGTCAAGTTACTATTTCATGCATCACTAGACGTTCAAAGACATGACTTAAAGCATAAACCTTCCTAAAAACAAAAAACTATTTGTTTTTTTTAAATAAAATAAAATTAAAACACAACCTAAATCCCCTCCCCACACTTAAAACTGACATTGTCCCCCATGTAAGATGAAATGCAAAGAAAAAACAAAAAAACCAATTTAAAATGCGAGAATCAGATAACAAACTCCCCTTGGGTTGCCTCGCAATTAGCGCCTTTGTTTATTGTTGTTGGCTCGAATCAAGGCTGTCTTCTTCAATCAGTATAAATCGGATCCCAAGGTCCAATCTTGCCACATTTTCTACTTGAAAACCTTCATAGAAAGTCTTAAGTCTAGGCCATTCACCTTGAACACTTTGGAAGTTGCTAAACTTTGAATTTCAACTGCACCATGAGGAAAAACATTAGTAACAACAAAAGGTCCAATCCAATGAGAAAGCACCCAAAACAAAACGAAGCCGGGAATGGTATAGAAGGACTTTTTGACACAACTTTAAACTCCTTCCTGGAGATCATCTTGTCATGAAAAGCCTTCGTCTTTTCCTTGTAAATCCTTGCACTCTCATAGGCATCATTGCGAATTCCTCAACTCTTGTAGTTGCAACTTCCTGTGTTCTCCACTTTCATCCATGTTCATGTTGAAACTCTTGATTGCCCAATAAGCCTTGGTTCTAACTCAACTGGAAGGTGGCATGCTTCCCAAACACCAACCAAAAAGGGACATACCAATGGGCGTCTTATATGCAGTCTATACGCCCACAAGGCATCATCCAAACACAAACTCCAATCTTTTTACTTGTATTGACCGTCTTTTCAATGATAGACTTGATCTCTCGATTTGACACTTCGCTTGTCCACTAGTTTGCAGATGATAGGCAGTAGAGACTTGTGGGTCACATGATACTTTCAGCAAAGCCTCCACAGTTCAATTGCAAAAGTGAGTGCCTCGATCACTATTAGAGCTCTTGGAATTCCAAACCTGCAGAATATGTTAGACTTGATAAAATCTGCAACAACTTTAGAATCACAGTCCTAGTAGCTTTAGCTTCCACCCCTTTGAGGCATAATCAACAACAAGCAAAAATAAACATAACCAAAAGATCGGGAAGGTCCCATGAAATCGATGCCCCAAACATAAAAAATTTCACAAAATAGTATGGGGGTTTGTGGCAGCTCATCCTTTGGGATTATTACCTGTTTTGACAATTACCGCATGACTTACAAAAAGAATATGAATCTCGAAATATAGACGGCCAATAAAAACCACAATCTAGCACTTTTCTCGCCGTCCCTTAGCTCCAAAGTGACCCACATGCATAAGAATGACAAAAGGTGAGAATGGAAATAATTTCATTTATGAACGCAACTCTTTATCACTTGATCTGCACAATGCTTCCATAACTAGGGGTCTCCCACACATAGTATTTCGCACTCACTCTTGATCTTATCCCTTTGAGCCCTAGACAAACTAGGAGGTAAGTATAGTAACCAAATAATTTACAAGATTTGCATACCAAGGGAATGTCACACTCGTGGAAAACAATTGCTCGTCAGGGAACGTTTCTTGCAAATGAAGTTCATCCTCCACATGAACTAGACGACTCAAATTATCTGCGGCACGTTTTCTGTCCCTCTTTTGTCTTTGATCTCCAAATCGAATTCACTCAAGGAAGGATCCTCTTATTAATCTTGGTTTTGCCTTTCTTCGTCATCAAATAACGCAGAGTTGCATGATTAGAGTAAACAATAATTTAGTACCAAGCAAATAAGATTGAAACTTTTCTAAAGAAAAAAACAACAGCTAAAGTTCTTTCTCAGTAGTGGAATAATTTCTGTAGGCATCATTCAAAATCCTTGAAGCATAATAAATGGCATGAGATGCTTTTCCAATCCTTTGTCCCAAAAAAGCATCTACGCTAATCACTTGTGTCGCACATATCTCAAAAGGAACGTTCCAGTTAGGGGCTGGATAATTGGGGTAGAAGTCAACAGTTCCTTCAGTTATCAAACGCATCTTTACATGCCTCATGAGCTCAAAAGCCACGTCCTTTTGCAGCAACTTACATAGGGGTAATGCTATTTTGGAGAAGTCCGATGAATCTTCGGTAAAACTGCATGTCCAAGAAAAGAACGAAACTTCTCGCACACTAGTGGGATAAGGTAAAGATTGAATAATATCAACTTTAGCTTATTACTCAATTCCCCTAGATGAAACAAAATGACCCAAAATATACCTTGGTCAGCATAAAATGTCATTTTTCAGAATTTAACACAAGGTTAGTTTCTATGCATCTTTGAAGAACAAGTGTAAGGTTATGCAAACAATTATCAAAAGAGTCTCCATAAACTGTGAAATCATCCATAAAGACTTCATGATATGCTCAATATAATCTGAAAATATGAAACCATACACCTCTGGAAAGTGGCTAGGTGTTGCAAGGCCAAAGGGCATGTGGCGTATGCAAAAGTTCCAAATGGGCATATAAAAGTTGTCTTCTCTGATCCTCGGAGCAATTGCAATCTAAGAATAACCTGAATAAACATCAAGGAAACATGTAAGAATGACCAGCTAACTTTTCAAGCATTTGATCAATAAAAGGTAAAGGAAAGTGGTCTTGCGGGTTACAACATTATTTTTTCTATAATCTATACAAACCTGCCACTCATTCTGAACACGGGTAGGAACTAACTCATCATTCTAATTTTTCACAACAGTTATTTAGTCTTTTTAGGAACCACTTGAACAGGGCTAACCCAATTGCTATCTGAAATAGGATAAATCACTCCAACTTCAAGAAGTTTGGATTCCTTTTTCACAACAACTCATGGGCGGGTTCAATCTTCTTTGTGGTTGACGGAAAGGTTTTGCTCCTTCTTCAAGCAAGATACGATGCATGCATGTAGACGGGCTAATTCCTTTAATATCGCAATTTTCTAACAATAGCCGTCTTATGCTCCTTAAGGACATGCACAAGCTTTTCTTCTTGTGATGCACTAAGTTGCTGGAGATGATACAGATAACGTTCGTGTGCTCAAGGAACACGTAATTGAGGTAACTAGGGAGAGGCTTCAAATCTGGAATGAGGGCCTACAAACAGAGGGTAAAGGCCTCTCGTTAGAAATTGGTAATGCCATATAAGGAACATACCTGACTGTTGTTGTAACTTTGGAAAATCATTCAATGCTGCCATAGTCTCCTGCAAATCAGTACTCAAGGCTAACTCCTCATTCTCTTTCAAGATGCTTACTAATGGCAACTTCTAATTCACTTTTCATCAAGTTCAAGACTTCCTGTGCTAAAGATCAATCACATCAATAGAATAAACAGGATATTCATCATCATCAGGATATTTCATGGCATCATAAATATTAAACTTACAACTTCACCATCAATTCCATGGTAAGTGTGCCACTATGAACACTATCTTAGTCTTGGATGTTTTTAGGAAGGGTCTTCCTAACAAAATAGGAGCAGTTTGATCACCATTTTCATATCCACATAAAAATCAGTAGGGAAAACAAATCATTAACTTGTACCAGAATATCCTCAACTAACCCTTAGGATAGGCATTTGATCTATCAGCTAATTGATAAGAACACCAGTTTTATTCAAAGGTCCAAGTTTCAAAGAAGAATATATAGAATATGACATGACATTGATAGAAGCTCCTAAATCTATCTGACCTTCTCAAACATAGTGTTTACCTATCGTACAAGGGATAGTAAACATACCTGGATCTTTGCACTTCGTTGGGAGTTTTCTCTGAACATGCAGAAACATTCTCTCCTACTCTCACCTTCACACCTTTAGTTTATGTTTCCTCTTAATTGTAACCGTTCTTTCAAGAATTTAGCATAATGAGGCACTTGTTTATAAGACTCTAAAAATGGAATATTTACCTTGCATCTACGAAAAGTCTCATAAAAATCTCTGTTTTGCTCATCTTTTCTAGATTCTACCAAAGCTTGAGGAAATGAGGTATTGGTTTATAATGGACAGAGAAGGAAACTTACGCTTAGGAACACCATCGTCGTTGGGAACAATCCTATCTACAATGACATTTTTCTCCTTTTCCCTTCGACGAGTAGGGGCTGCCTTTATTGGAATCTCAACCTCTTACCACTTCTCAAGACGATTGCACTTGCATTTTCTCTTGGATTTACCACCGTTTGAGAGGGTAATTCCGAACTTTGCGCCTCTAGCTTACTTATTGCGGTTGCCATGTGGCCCATATGATTTTCCAAACTTTGAACACTGCTTCGTCTCTTGTGAAACTGCAAAGTATTAGTGGTAAGAGACTTAACAATATCTTCTAAAGACATACTAGAATTAAAAGTTTGGCCTGGTTGTTGTCTAGCGAGGTATGGCTGCTTATATTATTGGTAACTTGGGCGGTTTTAAGTCACGGGTTGTTCACTTGTGGATTCCCATAGCAAGATTGGGGTGATCCCTCCATCCCGAGTTATATGTGCTCGAATAAGAATCATACTCTTTTGCAGTTGGCCAGGAAAACCACCTACTGCATTCACTTGCTCAATGGGCTCCTCTTGAAGAGTTAGGCAACTATCAGTTGGATGCCCTACTATCGAACAAATCCCACAAGCTTCACAATTTGCATATTACCACAGCCATTTGAGAACAAGAGAAGTTAGACGAGATTTGTTGTTCAAGGGAGGAAATATTTACCTCATTACACACCTAGAGGAGGGTCAAGCCTGGTGCCAAATTGTTGAGAATTGGCGCCATATTTGCAATCAAGTTTCTCGCGGCCTCGAGAGTTTTATCCACCAAAGCTCCTTCACTAGCAGCATCGATCATACTCCTATCAGTGTATAGAAGGCCCTCATAGAAGTACTGGATAAGTAACTTGTTAGAGTAGATGCCTTAGGGCCAATCAATTATTGTAGAATGACTCTTTGCAATAATGTTCATTAATCAATAAGACATTTTATTCTATATCGCGTAAATCATTATTATTGCAATATGTATTGATATGTCCTTAGAATGGTAAAACTGTAACGAGGGTATCAATTATTTCAAATCTTGATAGTGGAGAACCATATGCACTATAGGTGGCCATTCTAGAAACGTCCATAGCCCCAGTATTATTCTGAAGTAAGGGCACATATAATATAGTAAGGCTATCATAGTGTTGAACGACCCTGTCGAAAGGTAGTGACTGATCTCACTTGTCGAGGTTGTTTGGTAACAACCTGGTGCAACACATGGGTGCTTCTGTAGGCGAATACACTGAAGCACGTTCAACACTGGACTGACCCACCAGAGGATTCCATATGGATGGTAACCCTAGTGTCTATGGAACAAATCCTCTAACGAATGGTGGTGCATGTGATCCTTAGACTTGAGATCACCGGAGCGCCTTGTGCACCGATTGGTGTAGTTTGACACTAGCCTAACGCAGTTCTATTCAGAGCTGTCAATACGGTGGTGATTGGCTGCATCAAGGAGTGTATCAAGACTATGGTAGATTGACAGAGGATTCATCACTCCCGGGTATGGGAGAATTTATCTCACAGCGCAATTCAGTATATGGCAATGACACTAAGACTGTGGCCACAGTGGGATTGAGTTGTTGCTCTATCTGGATTATAATACAAGTCATTGGTCCAGAAACTAAATACATAATATCGAGAGTAACTGAAGGTTGACACTATTTCTATGTCTTCGTCTCGTCGAGATAACGTATGATGAAAGGATCGAATTGTATGGTAATCATATCGTTGACAGGTAGCTACTTTGCTGAATTCGAATCTATCGAGTGACCATGATGCCTTGCTAGGGGCCAATCTTGGTCTGTGTATTAGTGAGACGATTAATTGGTGTTATCGTGATACTATACACTACCGATATGATAAGGAGCCTATGGGTCACACACATAAAAGATAATTTAAGACTCAGAAAGAAAGAAGGGCGTTTTCGTCTTTTTGGGTGAAAAAGGTATTTTGGTAATTTCACAATGCAATTAAATTTGCTGAGGTCATAGCCTTTATTTAATTTATTAGAAAAATTAAATAAGTGAAATTATGTTTAAATATGTGTTCGCATATATTTAAATAAATTATCATTATTGTTAAATGTTAATATATATATTAAATATATATTAATTGATTTTAATTGAAGATAATGATGAATTAAAATAAATATCTAATTGAGAGTGTTTGGAAATATGGGATGTTTGGGTTGGAGCTTAAGCCTATTCCATATGGGAATAGGGCCATTAAAAGATCACTATAAAAGAAAAGGTTTCATTGAAAAAGTTAAGAGATTATTCATTATTCACTTTTTCCTTTGAAATGAAAAACCCACAGTCCCAAATACTGTCCCACGCCAGATTTTTGGTTTAGCTAAAAATCAAATATTCTTATTTCTTCTTTGTTCTTAATGCTAAAGAGGATCTACCAAATCCCTCTTTAGTTCATTGCGATTATCTTCGTGTGGACTACATCGGTTCGATCCTATACTTGGGTCAGTAGCAAATACATTCAAAGACAAGGTTGGAGGAGCCTCCAAACCTGCGTATGATTCCTTAAACCTTGAAAAGATTTTTCTGTAGATTTAATATATATATTGTATAAACTGTGATTTTTGTACCCGGATCTTGGTTCTAAGGAACGATCCATGTTGTTTATGTTTATGTTTTTGTTTTTCGCTGCGTAAATGGGTCGTTTACTAACATAACTGCTCACTAATTTGATGATGGGTGCAGCTTGCACATAATTTCTTAAAACGTTCCCAGTATTCATGTAGGGACTCTCCATTGTGCTGCCTTATACCACAAATTTCTTTTCGAATGTTGGCCGCCCTCGAAGCTGGGATATATTTCTCAAAAAACAACCTCTTCATCTCGTTCCATGTGATAATACTCCCGAAGGGTAGATAATAGAGTCAATCCTTAGCCGAATCCTTCAAAGAAAACGGGAAGGCTCTTAATTTATTTTGCTCTTCAATCACCCCCGTAGGTTTCATACTCGTGCAAACCACATGAAGCTCCTTTAAATGCTTGTGAGGATCTTCACCTGCAAGGCCATGAAAAGTGGGCAAGAGATGTATTAGTCCAAATTTTAATTCAAAAGTAGTAGCAGCATCTAAAACAGGAAACGTTATGAATAACGGTGCTTGATTCAAATCAGGGGCAGCAAGCTCTTTCAAAGTTCGATTTCCAGCCATGACATCCTCCTCTTCTAAATCAAAATTGCTAGCAAATTGGGAATCAAGAGCCAAATTGCTTTCCTTAGAATTTCTCCGAGCTTCCTTCCTTAACCTGCGCACAGTGCTCTCTATTTCTGGGTCGAATGTTAAATCACCAAGATGAGAGCACCTGGTCATAAAACAAAAAATCTCATTAAAGAAATAGAATAAATGACAAATAATAGAAACTGACTAACTGAAAAAAATAAAAAAAAATAAAAAAATTAATATTATTAATATTATTTTTTTTATGACAAGAAACATAAAAATGCCAAAAACCCTATCAAAACGTTGTTTTTTGGCCTTAAGAGGGTGGGGCTAGCTATTTCTATTCTTGCTCAGAATTTCGTTTTCTTTGAAACTGGTACTCGTAGCACTCCTAATTCAACCAAAATTTCTCTTATGAATAGTACTACTGTTCAAATTTTTTTTTTTCTTAAAAAAAAAACAACAACAACGAAATAAGAATCACAAAAACAAAAAATTCAACTAGAATCACTCCTCGGCATCGACGCCAAAATCTGGTGTGCTGTCGTAGGCAACCAAGATTTTGACCTAAAAAACACATGTAGTAGTGTGAGTAAGGATCATTCCCACAGAGAGTGTCTAGACGAGTTTTATGTTACGTAAACAAGGCTGGGGGCGTTTGAGTAAAATAGAAACAATTTCAAGAAAAAAAAACAATTCAAATTAAATTATCAATCAAAATAACAAACCTTGGTCTAAGTCAACATCCACCATCGGAATTTTACAACTGATCACCGATGCAAAAATAAATCAATTCATACTTTGAGTATTCACCGTTGGAACTATTTTCCTATCTCTCCTTAGTTGTAGTTAATTAGGAAATAAGCGATCTAATTAATCTTACTACTAAACAACCCTAGATAAGCGCTAAAGGTTTAATCTAGTAGCAGCCTTAAGGGCTAGAGAAATCGATGAAGCTGAACAACACAAACACAAGCGGTTGTATTTAATTTAGTTGAATGTTCTTCTTAATATTTAATAATTCCTGACGCAGCAAATTCTTAACTCTTATTTACTCACAAATTAGAGGGATCAAACAATTACGGATTTGATATCTAATTAAGCAATAGATTCCAACAAATAATAAACTAGTAGGCCTCCTAGTAATTAAATGAAACAATCATGAAAATAGGCACAGAAGAACATCCAATACTCAAAACATATCTTAACACTAAAACAAACAGATTAGATCTAACAGTTTTATTATTCGAGGCCTCCGTTTCTGTAAACCCCACGTTATTATTCTGATGCCCAAGGTATGAAATTTACCTTTTCAAGTAATTTTCTTTTTTTTTTTTTTTTTAATGGAAGGGTAAAATGGTCAATTTACATGTATTTTGAGATGTGGCCATTATAAAGTGTAAGGGGTGATGTCATTGAAGAGAAATGAGGGTAGAATGGTCTAAAGTTGATTGATATGGTTAATGCATAAACGGTAACCAAGGGTATAATGGTCTTTTTATAAAAATCCATATGATTTAAGTATCCATAAAAGTGCACCAAGGGTAAATTAGTCATTTACCTAATGAGATTGCTTAATTGTTAATTGTTTTGAAGAAGTCAATGGCATTAATAGTGCTAATCATTATGTTGTGGTGGAAATGAACAAAACACCCTTATATGAAAAATTTATGCCAATAACCCTTATATCTTTTATTGACCAATCATAATAGAGTACCAGGATAAATACTTACAAGTTTTAAGAGAGAGGAGTTGGCCTTGTACACCCCAAATCATCATCTTCTTCTTCATCTCTCAAATCCACCAAAGCCACTAATCCAAGCATTTTATTCTCAAATTTTCATAGGATTTCAAGTTGATTTTCATAGGAGATCACCATCCACACTTAAGCACTTCAATTTCAGGGTTTAAGGTGGTTTACAAACCCTATTTGTTCTGCTCTTTTAGTTAAAAGAGAAATTCATAAGTGGTTATGTGTATAGGTAGAAATGATGACCTTTGGAGCTACGGAGGAGTGTCTTTATGCTTTGAATACTAAGGTAAGGAAAAAATCTCCCTTTGACTACAATTGATAACACCTACGGTTTATGGAACTTACATTTATTTAGTTAATGAGTGTGATGCTATGTTTTGGTTATGGATTGTTTAAATGGGTGTGTTGATTGGTGTATATGTGCATATGGAGGATGATTATGCCAATTAAGAGATTTGTATTGGATGAGGTTTTGGCACTTTTTGGTTCTATAAAAATTAAGGTTTTATGGCCTTTTATACTTAGAATGATATGGCAAATGATATGAATGTGCAAATGAAGGTGACATGGTTAAAATGAATAGAATTCGGATTTGGCTTTTTAAGACTTATACTGTACATGCTTCACTAAATCGGTCATAACTGAAGTTATAGAAGTCCGACTGAGTTGATTCTTGAAGTATTAAAAACTTGAGAAAGAGACCTAAAACTTTCATGTTTTAGCCAAAAATCAATTCGAATTGGAAGATAAGGGAAAAATTTCTTGAACAGTGATGAACTATATGGCATCCACCTTCTTAATGGAAATTCCCATTTGTTTTTAATTCTAATAAATCCCTGAATAATCTTACTATTGCAATTCCTTGTATTGTATGAGAAATTGAATGAATTAAGTTAAGGAATTTAGTAGGAGAATATTCATGTCATAGAGTTTTGCTAAATTGATTGATGAGTTGTGCAATTGGCCAAGGGTACATGTTAAATGAATGAATAGTATGACTGAGGATGGGAGATGTTATTCCAAATGTTTGCATTCATAATGGTAATGCATATAGCTTATTTAGTTGACTTATAAAAAAATTTATGAAATATTAAAGAATGAATTCCATGAGTCTCTTGAGGTATAAACCAAGATCAGAGGAATGGAATTCTTATGGAAACCATGAGTCTTTTGAGGTGATGACCAAGAACAAGGTAATGGTTCAGATGAATCTGATCGGATAACAAAGATTAATGAAAGCATCAAGTATAAAGACAAAAGAAATAAGCATGCCATGTATATGAATATTTCATAAGTCATATATGTTCTATGTTATATTATGTATGGTTATGTTATGTCTTATGTTTATGATAAAAGTCCAAAGTGTATGATATGTTTTATGAACTTGTTTTGTCAAAGAATGAAGGTCATGTTTTGTAGGTAGGTAAGGTCCTAGGTAATATACTTGTATAATGAACCTTAATAGTTTATAAATGACCATTTTCCCTTACTGAGCGATTAGCGCTCACCCCACGAAATGTTTTAAAATGTTTTGCAGGTAAGGATTAAGGCATGAAGCTGGGAGAGGATTCCGAGGGATGCTATGAGCATGAAGGGATGTTTTAATTATGACTTTTGAATGGTTTTGCTAGTATTTAGTGTAGTAATTATGTTTATATCTCATTATGCAGTAAATATGTCCATGTTATTATGGAGTATATATGTTTGTGTTAATAATGGAAATCAAATTGCTAGTAAATTTTGTAAAAGTGTGTATGTTCTAGCAAGTACTACTATGGATTTCTTAATTTACTCCAAGAAAGGAGACTATATTTTTTGACTTGTACAATGAACTTATTATAGTTTAGAAATTAAATCAAAATAAAAATATATATATTTTTAAACTACAGGTTTATTCTTTAAATAGGATTTTAAAATAAACTTCTTTCCTATGGTGCGTTTTCTAGGTTCTCAATGGCCAAGGGATACTTAGGAAATACCTGACTAGGGAGGGGTTTTACAATTTCCTTCGACCAAGTTATGAAAATTAGTCGCTCATGGCCATCACAAAAATCAAAAGAGAAATTTCAGAAGAGAAGAAGGAGAGGTGTGTGTCTTCTCCCCTAATCTGATCTCTCTCCCCCTTTTAAGAATATCCGGTTCAAGTCTTTGAATTCTACTCAATCTCCTAAAAATATTCTAAGGGTGCGTTCGGTTTATTATTTTGGATAGAATTTTGGGAATAATATTGGATAGTTGAATAAGGTTATGATTACGAGAATAGGATTTGAAGAATACGTGTTTGGTTGAGTATTTTGACCTTGATATCTGTGTTGAATATTTGATTGATATATATTTTTATAAATGATTTGACCTTGATATTTGTGAAATGGTGAAGCACAATGGTAATGGTGAACTGAGAAAGTGAAATGGTGAAGTGAGAAAGTGGGATATGTCAGTGAAGAAAACTGAGAAAAATAAAAGCAGACTGCAAACTTCAACGGTAAAAAAAAAGTCAAAAAAGCTGTCAAGAAAATATTTTGAAGATTGCATTGTGAAAATAAGCAACCAAACGTTATTTGTTAAATCCGGTCCAGAATATGAATAAAAATACTGAACCAAATGCAGCCCTAATATCCTAAAATAACATTTATCCTAATCTGATAAATTGAAACTAAAATAAAGTCCTAATGTAAAATAGGAAAGTGGCATTTCTAGCTGTAACTTGCGTGTAATAGGTCTTCAAAACTTCCAATAATAAACTGCCAAATTGACTTGCATGATAGGGCAGAATGTTCCAGAACGTTAGCAGTGCAGGTGGGTCAACTTCAAGCCCGATTACAGCCTTGATGCAGGGAGTATCTCTCCAAACTCAAAACATGAAAGTTGTATATCTCTTTCTTAGGGTTCCACAGCATTTTGAATCATCTCAATCAGAGCTCGGATGAGAGAGTTCTACCCAGATTACGAAGCAATGTCGAAACTATCCAAATTCACCTAATTAGTTCCATTTTGCATTTAACGCCTCCATTTGCATCCTAAGTCAAAATAGAATAATAATGAGTACATTTAGGCAAAAAATAAGTATAAAATACTAGACATTAAGGGGCGTAAATATTGACATTTTGCATTCTCATCAGTTAATAAAACATGATTAGTGGTTAATTAGGATTAATGAAATATTGTGTAATCTTTTAAAAATTAAAATATGTCCCCAAAAAGGCAAAATTCTTGCAAACAAACCCAAACATCTTCTTCTTCTTCCTCCCGCTACATTAGCGCACCTCCCTTGGTTGTTGTTTCTTCTAAACTTCCTCGACATCTTCTTATTCCTCCTTCCTCTACATCTTCTTCTTCCTCCGCCATTAACACTTTCTTCTTCCTCCGCCATTAACATCTTTTCCTCCAAAGATCTGCCTCCTCCTCCTCCTCCTCCTGACATTTCGTCCAGGTATGTGCATCTCCTCTTTGCATTTTAAATTTCAATTTACAAAGATTTAATGATGGATTGGGTTTGGGTTATGATTTTGATTTAGTTGTTTAGGTTGTTGGGTTGTATTTGATGTAATGCAAGTTAAAAGGAGTGAAATTTGTTGAATATTTTCTTGCATTATGGGTTGCTGGGAGTGGTAGCACCGATTATAGGTGGAGATAACTGAAAGTGTGTTCTGGATCTGATGGATCGCTTAAGCAATCTGGTATGTCTGGTATAATGCAGCAGATGGAAGATCGTTTAAGCGATCAAGTATATGGCAAAAGATCGCCTAAGCGATCTGCTATAAGTCTGGTATATGGCAGTAGATCGCTTAAGCGATCAAGTATATGCTAGAAGACTACTTAAGCGATCAGACTTATTTATACCAGACTGTTTAAGCGATATACTTGATCACTTAAGCGATCTAGTAAGCGATACACCACATCGCTAAGCGACTCTGTAGATGCTTTTAAAATTTGTTAACCCTTAATATATCGGTTAATAATTTTTGTTTTCTTGCATTATATGTACTTGGCTATTATTAGACATGGGACAAGTGGTTTTGGGTGTTGAATATTTTGGTGAGTGGGTGGAGGAAGAAAGTTGCTGGAAGTGGATTGGGAAGAGCAAACAAGTTAAAGCAATTGCTAAGAGTACATAAGTTAGTTTTGATGGGTTGATTAATGAAATCATTAGAAGAGTTGGGTTGAGTTGCTCACGTATTGATATAGTTGTGAAGTATGTTTTAAGCAGAGCTCTTGCAAATTTTAAGGTACCCCTTGTTGTATTAATGTCTGATAAAGATGTGAAGTTATTTATGATTGATGTGGGCGATAATGGTTCGAGGCCGATTTTAACAATCTTGGTTGTGGATAAAGCTTTGGAATGTGGTTCAAGAGTAAGCAGTGATTTGGGTGGGGAGAATGCTAGTTTTAATTTTAACTACGAGGGCATTGATTTCTTTATTGAAAAATCAAGAGTAGACGGTGATTTGGGTGGTGAGAAGGACATTATAGAAGAGGTTGGTCATGTGGGGCAGAATGAAAATTTAGACGAGGTAGACCAGTACATGTTCCCGTAGATGTAGAGATTCCTATAAATATAGATTATGCAGAAGGTGTAGTTTGTGAGGAGGAGAACACTATAGTCGTTTATGCAGGTTCAGAGGTGGCAATTGCAGGTACTAGTGAATCACCTCACGTTTTTACTGATGGATCGGACTTGCGTGTAGGTTATTTATTTGACAACAAGAAGAAAGTGGTGAGGAAGCTAAAACTTGTTGTTGTGAGAGGTAATTTTGAGTTTATCACCAAAAAGTCTAATTCATTGGTAGTGACGGTTGCATGTTGTGATCGAAAATGCAAGTGGTGGGTTTATTGTAGAAGGTTGGCGGAGTCCGAAAAATTTATTTTTAGCATATATACCCGTGAGCACACATATGGGTTGGGACATATTTCAAGCGAGCATTGACAAGCCTCCACTGATGTTATTGGATAATTTGTCAAAAATCGGTTTGTTGAAGGGAAAGGTCCATCTCCTAAGGACATTTAGAGACTTGTGCGCATAGAGTTGGGATGCGATATTAGTTACTAGAAATGCTAGAAAGGGAGACAACATGCACAAGATCTTGTGAGGGGCATGCCAGAGCACGGGTATGCAGTTTTAGAAGTATATCATTATATGCTTGAGTTGACAAACCAAGGTAGCAAGACGGCTTTGAAGTGGGACAAGAATATGAGGTTTAAATATTTTTTTGTTGTTTACGATGCTACTATAAGGGGTTTTGTAAACATGAGAAAGGTGTTGGCTGTTGATGGTTGCTTTTTGATGAGAAAGTATGGAGGTACATTGTCGGCTGCCACTGCATAAGACAGTGAGAATCACACATATCTTGTTGCATGGTGTGTGGTTGACTCTGAGAACAACAAGTCGTGGACTTGGTTTTTTCAGCAATTACTTACGATAGTGCCTAATAGTGATGAGTTGTGCATAATATCCGATAGGCACAACTCTATAAAGTAGGGAATAGTGCCTAATAATGATGAGTTGTGCATAATATCCGATAGGCACAAGTCTATAAAGTAGGGAATTGCCACTATTTACCCTCAATCACATCACCGATTCTATATAAGACACCTGGTGAGAACATAAAACAAAAGTTTAAGTGTGCTAGCCTCTTTCAGACATACTACATGGCAACAAAAGCTTATCGAGTTGATGAGTTCGAGAAGCATTTCCAGCAAATCCAAATCAAGGATGATAGAATTGCTAAGTATATTAAGGATGATAGAATTGCTAAGTATCTTGATCATGATGTTGGTTTCGAGCAATGAAGTAGAGCTTACTTTCTTGGAAGAAGGTTCAATGTCATGACCACGAACTAACCAAGTCCATAAATTTGTAGTTGTTAATAAAAAAAGAGTTTCCAATTGTTGACCTGATGCAATCCAGATCACATTGTCACGGTGGTTCCATGAGCGTCATACGGAGTCGGATAATTTTACCACAACCCTTGTTCCGTCAGCTAAAAAATTATTGTGAGAACGTATGGAACTGTCAAATTCATTGTTTGCCTACCCTCTCAATGCTCAAGAGTTCACCGTGCGTGGCTATGGTCTGAATGCCCTAGTAAACCTTCTTAGTAAAACTTGCAGCGGTAAAGTATTTGACATTCAACGTTTGCCTTGTCCTCATACACTAGTAGCACCGAAACATCAATAGAAGCCGGATTTTGGTTCAAGAATTTACATGGAACTTTGCTCTCTCTTTATATGGCAAACCACTACATGTTGGCTTATTCAGAAATGATACATCCAGTTTCTCCAGAAGAGCAGTGGGTGGTGCTGTTAGAGTTGGTTGACATTATCATCCATTCGCCATTCAAGAAGATAAAAAAAGGGATAAAAAGAGTTAAACATATTCCATTAACCTGTGAGGTTCCCTATAGGATGAATAAGTGCTTAATTTGTAAGCAACATGGCCACAAGAGAAGTAGTTGCCAAAATCGATCACATGCAGATTCAGAAAATTAGGTTGGAATAGATTAGAAGCAAGAAAGCAAGCAACCTGCCATAAGATTTGTAGATAAGAGCAGATCACTTAAGCGACAGAAGATCGCTTAAGCGATCGGCTTTTATCTGCAGATCTGAACAACAGATAGTTTAAGTGATCTTAGGTTGTTTAAGCGATCTACCGTTTAGATCTCCTAATGAGAGTAGGGTCGCTTAAGTGATCTGCGCTTATTTGTAGCTTTGAATAGTAGATCGCTTAAGCAACCTAAGTCCCTTAAACGATCTGCTGCTCAGATTAGATCTGGTTAACACGAGATCGCTTAAGTAATAGTCAGTTGCTTAAGCGATCTATTGCTTAGATCAGATCTGGTGAATACCCGGTCGCTTAAGCGACAGAAGCTTGCTTAAGCAATCTGCTGTTATCTACAGATTTGACTAGCAGATCACTTAAGCGATTTGATGAAGTTATTACGTTTCTCTTTTGTGGTGTATTAAACTGATTTTATGTCCTTGTATTTCCAACTATGTCATCAAGAAGAAGGATGAAATCGAGAGAGTTGCCAAGGCTAACTGTTGAAGACTTGTTGTTTTCAATTTTTTATGTTTTCAATTTAATTGTTACCTTGAATAAATCATCCTTTGTATCGTATAAAATAAAATAAATTATTTTTTCATTTTCATTCATTTTAAAAAGGGCTTAAGTAAGTAAAATTTCTCATATTACCTCTGTAAAAGCACTGACTGCTGCCCAAAAAAGTAGGACAGGTAAAATAAATATTATCAACATAATTGTCATGTCAAGTTAATCAATCAATCAATTTACTGAATTAGTCATAAGTGTGACACGTTAGTAGAAACGTACCTCATTTTACAAATATGAATGGTTATAATTGAACATAAATCTGACCCATAATACATAATATAATTTCTCATTCAAACGTGCACAATATCAAAAGATTGAGGAGATAAAAAGCAAAATGGGCTTGGATGCTTAAGTGATCATGCATCGCTTAAGCGACCAAAGCTAAAAGTGAAGAATCGCTTAAGTGATCTTGATTTTGCCTTGTACGTGATCGCTTAAGCGACTAAGGCTAAATATACTAGATCGCTTAAACGAGACTGGAATCACTTAAGCGATCCAGTATATTCAGATGATCTTTATTCTGCCTTTGACAAGATCGTCTAAGCGATAACATAAATCGCTTAAGTGATCAAGGCTAAATATAAAAAGATTGCTTAAGCGAGATCTTACATCGCTTAAGTGATTAAGGCTAATTTACTTTAGTACTTTAAAAACATTAAAATTTGTAATTATTCTATACTTTAATATTTTTTTTTCCATGTTTATCTATACACGTAAAAAAATTAGTTTAATTAAATATAATTATAAAAAAAAATTGATTAAGTGATATAAATAATCAAATCAATTGACACAAGACACATGTACAATAGTATATAAATTAGTTTTTTTTACACGTTTCAAAAAGTGAAAAAAAAAAAAAAAAAAAAGAGTGGTTATCAAGTTTGGGGTAGGTGACAGATCATGGTTCACTAAACTAATCATACAGTTAAAATTCAAGCTTATTTCTATCTAGTCCCCCATACCTCGTACAAGATTAGACTGCATTTTGGTCAGTAAAAAGAGCACAATAATCATTCTCAAGTCAGTGCCTTACAGAGCTAATATGAGATATTTTTCTACTAGTGTCACACTAGTGTGCTATGACATCTTCCATATATCAATGGTTGTATGCCACATATCGTAGTGTTTATATTGATGTTGTGAATGCCCGAGGTGTAATTTAACGTTAATAATCTTCTTACATGGCCTTAATATGTGTTGATGGAATTAGGTTGTAAATAATCCTTCTAATTGCCTTAATATGTGTTAATAACTAATGTCGCTTAACATTAAGTTAATAATCTTGTGATGTTGTGAACGTCCGAAGTTCACATTAACGTTACTTATATGGGTTGACAACCTAGTCCAAAAAAAAAAAAAAAAAAAGAGTGGTTATCAAGTTTGGGGTAGGTGACAGATCATGGTTCACTAAACTAATCGTACAGTCAAAAGTCAAGCTTATTTCAATCTATTCCCCCGACCTCATACAAGATTTGATTGCATTTTACTTAGTACAAAAAGCACAATAATCACTCTCAAATACACTATCCATATTTGTGAAATGAGATATGTTTCTATTACGTGTCACACTAGTGTGCTATGACATTCTTCCATATATCATATGGTTGTATGCCACATATCGTAGTTGTTATATATTGATGTTGTGAATGCCCGAGGTGTAATTTAACGTTAATAATCTTCTTACATGGCCTTAATATGTGTTGATGGAATTAGGTTGTAAATAATCCTTCTTAATTGGCCTTAATATGTGTTAATAACTAATGTCGCTTAACATTAAAGTTAATAATCTTGTGATGTTGTGAACGTCCGAAGTTCACATTAACGTTACTTAATATGGGGTTGACAACCTATTCCAAAAAAAAAAAAAAAAAAAGGGAGATCGCTTAAGCGATTGAGTTATTGCTTAAGCGATCTAGTGTTTATAAGCCTTCGTCGCTTAAGCGATAAAATAAATCGCTGAAGTGATCAAGGCCAATTATTGTTAAAAACATCTTCAATGCATGATCGCTTAAGAGATTCAACATATCGCTTAAGCAACCCTGTATATTTAGCCTTGGTTGCTTAAGCGATATATGTTATCGCTTAAGCAATCTTGTCAAAGGCGAAATAAAGATCATCCGAATATACTGGATCACTTAAGCGATTCTAGGTCTCATTTAGATGATCCAGTATATTTAGCCTTAGTCGCTTAAGCGATGTACAGTCACTTAAGCGATCACGTACAAGGCAGAATCATGATCACTTAAGTGATTCTTCACTTTTAGACTTGGTCGCTTAAGCGATGCATAATCACTTAAGCGATCATGTACAAGTTAGAATCTAGATCACTTAAGCGATTCTTCAATTTTAGCCTTGGTCACTTAAGTGATGCATGATTGCTTAAGCGATCATGTACAAGGTAGAATCAAGACCATCCCAAGTGCACGATCGCTTAAACGATTTAAGGTCCTGCTTAAACGATTCTTCAGTTTTAGCCTTGGTCTTTTAAGCGATGTAGGATCGCTTAAGCAATCAAGTCCAAGGCAGAATCAATATCACCCCAAGTACACGATCGCTTAAGTGATTCAGGTTTCACTTAAGCAATTCTTCATTTTTAGCCTTGGTTGCTTAAGTGATGTTGCATCGCTTAAGCGATTTTAGTTCTCGCTGAAGCACTTTTAGCCTTTTAGCCTTGGTCACTTGAGCAATGTTGGATCGCTTAAGTGATCAAGTCCAAGGAAAAATCAAGATCACCCTAAGTACATGATCACTTAAGCGATTTAAGGTCTTGCTTAAGTGATTCTTCACTTTTAGCCTTGGTTGCTTAAGCGATTCTAGCCTTTTAGCCTTGGTCACTTAAGCGACCATGGCCAAGGCACTGTCAAAATATCCCTAAGTGCACGATTGCTTAAGCGATGTCATATCTCGCTTAAGCAATCTTGTATAGGAAACCCTTGATCGCTTAAGTGATCATGGGCAACACATATTATTTCCAGCTTTTCTCCTCAATTTGACAGCCTAAAATCACCAACACATATTAATTCCATCTTTTCTCCTAAATTTGAAAACCTAATTACATCAGCAAATTAATTCCATATTTTCTCCTCAATTTGACAACCTAATTGCATCAACACATTAATTCCATATCTCCTCAATTTGACAACCTTTTTGCGTCAACACATACAAATTCCATTTAACAAGAATACTAAATAAACTCAAAGTCGAAAGAGGGAAAGAAATACTGAATTGCTTTTGTACAAATCTAAAATGTGTCAATTACATGAAATTACAACATTATAAACAAGAAATAAATGCCCTATATACACCCAAAATAAAAGCAGCGTCAGCAGCCTTTATCCTCCCTCTTCATCATTGTCTTCAGCCACTTCCCCATCCTCCAAAATTATCCAGCACACCTTCAGTATCAGTAGTAGCCTCTTCGTCTTCTTCTACAGCACCCCTTTCAACATTATCCAGCCTTGGCCTTGACCACAAAGCATACATAACACCATAACCCAAGTATCAACAGCCTAACGCCTAACAACACTAGCTGATCCAATTCAAGACAATCCAATTATTCAAGACAACCCAATAAGAAATGCATTTCACATAAACTACAAAACTCTAAGTCCAACTTCCATATCTTTTGATGACAGTATCAACAATGACTTTGATTAGATTCTGGTCAGTCAAAAGGGATCCATATGCCCATGGAAGCACTCAAAAGCCAAGCGTTGTTGAAAGTTGCTCATTGTATCATCATTTAACCTGTCCATGGGGTGTTGGTCATGTCGAACCTAATAAATTTTAGTGCATATGCCTCACAATCAACACTACAATGGGAGGAAGACATTAGCATTAGAATCAGCTTATAGAACAATTGTATTATGTAAGTTTTATATAAAACTTACCTCGAGTCATTTATCGGGACGGGAAGACACTTGTGTGGCCACTTTCCCGTCAGTAGTTCATCACCCAAGTGCTAAAACATCCCGCTGTCGCGTAACAGCTGCAGGAACAATGTACATAGTGGTTGCAACTCTGTCTCCAATTGCCTCTCTTGACAAATACTCGAGTTGCAGTCAAGGATTTGCAACAAGCCTTCCTCCAATAGCCAAACGACGGTTATGTAAGTAAGTGATCAGGTTCGTGCAGTGAAAAAGCGTAATATTATAACAAAAAGATCACTTACTCAAACCAAGATCCGAGTACAGATTATAACGTTTTCATGCATAAACTAAAATGTGAAATAAAATATGTGTAAAAACAAATCCATACAAGGATTTAGTTCATACCCACGTTTGGAGGCTCCTTCGAATATCTATGACTTCACTCATAAACACTGTTCACCAAGTACTGTTCATCAACACCAGCTACTGTTCATCGACACTATTCACTGTATTTCTTCGCTAATCAATCCAATGTAGGATCGCACTCATGAAAATCAACACGAAGATAATCCGAAGAACTGACAATTGTTTTGCTAGAACAATTGCCAGCTTCAAGAATCAAAAGACAATCAAAGAAAAGGAAATTTTCTTTTTGCACTCAAATAGTGAAAACGTGAGAGAGATAGGATGGCTAGGGTTTTTGTTTTTATAAAAGTATATATTATGTTTTAATTAAGTTGCACTTATATAGTGCAATTAATTAAAACCCTATTCCAATAAGGAATACCCATAGGCACCAACCCAAACTTACCCTCGCAACCAAACACCATGTAATTGGTATTTTAAATAAATAAATTATTATTATAATTAAAATCAATTAATATATAATAATATATTAAAATTTAATTAATAATAACAATTCACTTAATTATATGCATACATATATTTAAATATAATCTCACGTATTTAATTTTAATATCAAATTAAATACAGGCAACAATCTCAGCAAATTTAATTGCACTGCAAGATTACCAAAATACCCTTTCATCCTGAAAGACGAAAATACCCTTCTCACAAATTGATTCTTAAATTATCTTCTAAGTGTGTGACCCATAGGCTCCTCATCATATCAGCAGTGTGTAGCATTGTGATTAACACCAATTAATCGTCTCACTACACACAGACCAAGATTGGCCTCTAGCAAGGCATCATGGCCACCTGATAGATTCAGATTTAGCGAAACCACTGCTTGTCAACGGTATGGTTACTGTGCAATCAAATTCTTTCATCAATTGTTATCTTATCAAGACTGAGGTACATAAATAATGTCAACCTCAGATATCTTCGACATGTTTGTATTTAGTTACTGGACCAATGACAGGAATATTAAATTGGATTGAGCAACAACTCAATCTCACTGTGGCCACAGATATAGTGTCATTGCCATTTACTAAATTACCTAGTGAGATAACTTCTCCCATACCCAAGAGTGATGAATCCTTTGTCGATCCACCATAGTCTTGATACACTCCTTGATACAATCAATCACTATCGTATTGATAGCTCTGAATAGAACTACGTTGGGCTAGTGTTAAACTATACCAATAGGTGCACAAGGCACTCTGGTGATCTCAAGTTTAAGGATCGCATGCACCACCATTCGTTAGAGGATTAATTCCATACACACTAGGGTTACCATCCATATAGAATCCTCTGGTGAGTCTGTCCAGTGAACTTGCTTCTAGCAAGCACCCATCCGTTGTACCAAGTTGTCAACAAACAACCTTGACAAATGAGATCAGTCATTGCCTTTCGACAGGGTCGTTCAACACTATGATAGCCTTGCCGTATTATCTATGTCCTTGGTCAGAATAATATTGGGCTATAGACATTTCTAGAATGGCCACCATATGTGATCATAGGGTTCTCACTATCAAGATTTGAAACACTTGATACCCTTGTCACGATTCTACCATCCTAAGGACATATATCAATACATATAATATGATTTACGTGATATAGTGGATAACACATTTTATTGATTAATGAATATTATTACAAAGAGTCAATTCCATAATAATTGATTGGCTCTAGGGCACCTACTCCAACAGGTTATCCAATGCATATCCTTGTTGTTCACAATGCAGTATACTCTTTTCACGTTTGCCCAACTATTGTCATATTTGGGCCTTTCCCCCCGTACATACTGTATCATCCTCTCATTAAACCGAAAATCATTAAGGACACCGTCGAAGTCCTCTGCTGCCATTCTTTTCTGCTTGCCTCCCCTTATTGCACCTCCACCATTGGCCTTTTTCATTAACGTGTCATATGTAGTTACTAGGCTTTGGCCAAAGGCCACACGGTGATGGCACAGTGTAGATACAAAATATCACCATTACTGCTCTGTCGCAACCTTATAAGTGCCAATACCTCATCAATGTGCTGCATCAAATAAAAACAACATGATAAATGTCTATTCAACTACCTCATCAACGGTTTTTCCTTAAGCAATCTCTTAAAACAAAACAGATCTCTTAAGCAACCTCATAAAAAAAGACACAAATCACTTAAACGATTCAGTATCCAATACCTCATGGAAAACATAAGCAAAAATATGGGAAAATAACTCACCGAGTCGTCGAGCCACCTGCCCATTGTCAACATCTTTTCAAACCACTCTCGAGGATAATCCCCAGTCTTGCATTTCACATGCCTATTACTTCCAGAATCATTGTAATAGGCATATAATAGTTTTTTTCTTTTTCTCATCTATTGGCCTATACAAATCAACGTTTAACTCCTCCGTTTTCACTTCCCCACTTCCTTCGCCTTTCTCCTCACCCTCCTCCATTTTCACTTCCCCACTTCCTCCGCCTTCCTCCTTACCCTCCTCAATTTTTGGTTCTCCACTTTCAACGACTTCCTCATTTTTTTTCTTCGTTTTCCTATTGTTTCCATACATTATTGTCGCATAAGGAGATTTTACGTGCTTACTCTTTCAACTCTTTCTTTTATGCTCAGGTTGCACTTTAACCACTTTCAATGCCCCACCAACTTCTTCCTCCACCCTACCAGCTTTCTTTGCCACCCTATCAACTTTCTCCTCTACCTTTTTCACCCGCTCTTCCATCTTCTCAAACATCTCATAAACGGTTGTTGTAAAACTATCAAAGAGATCGTTTATGAGGTCAACCACCTCATTCTCCCGACCTCGATGCTTCACCGGTTTGCCAATTGGGTGGAGGCGTATGAACCTCTTCCTCCTCCTCCTCCTCCCCCCTGCCGACCGGAGCTTCATCCTCCTTGGCCTCAAACACATTCTCAAGTAGTGGCCCTACAGCTGCACTTACATGCGTGACCCCTTTTATGTCCCGCATTAAGTGGTTCATCCCCTCATCTGCTACATCGTCCAATGTTGTAAACAATGTAACATACTCCTCTCCCACTTCACCCCTAGTAGGGGTGAGGAAGGGATGAACGACTCCCTGCAATAAGAAAAAAATCAATTAAATTTAAGTCATATTTAAAAGCAAGTGTATATTCAAAAGATTAATCCTTTAATCTTACCTAAGCCGCTTAAATTTCCATTTTTATTTTGTCGTAGTCTCAATGGGCACACTTCTTGGTGTGCCATCACAACATCCTAGAAAATTGTGGTTGCTCATTTGAAATCTTCTTCCCCCCCCCCCCCTCGGGCCGCCGCCTTAGCCAGGATAGGGAATAGCCTCATACATCCAAGCCTACATTGTAAAAAAATAGTCCATATCATAATTAAAACACATGTAATATAAAAAATATAACAAAAAGCTATTAATATTTACTTGCATTGCCCATGGGAAGGCAAACAAATTGTTCATGCTCTGTTTATCTTTCTTGACAGCTTGGCGATGCTTTATTGCCATGTCTTTTTCACCCAGGGACTCAATGGTTAGCTAAAACGACAACTTTCCCCACGGATAAACATTAAAGAACTCCATGTTGTTTGTAAACTTCACCCAATCCATATTAACGGCTTTTGTTGAGTCAGAAGCCATTAGGATTGAATGCACGAAACATACAAGGCACATCTTAAACTTCTTCGAACTCCTAACCTCTCATCCGAATCATGTCTCGTAATAAACACATTCCCCCCCCCCCCCCCCCCCCCCCAAAAAAAAAAAAAAAAAAAACCTTTCTAACCAATTTATCAGTTGCCCTACTTTTCGCTATTTTCTTTTGCTCTTCCGCATCTAGAAATGCCCCACATCTTAGACCTGTCGTCAGGGAAAATTTCATCATCCCAAAACGTAGTGGCTTCCCATCCACCACAAAACACATTTCTTTTTTTTTTTTTTTTTTTGCTTTTAACTGAGTGCAGCAACATATAATGCACTCCTTGCCCCTAGAACGCCTTCTTCCAATTTTCTCCTATGTCTGCAAAATGACCAAAATAACTATCTTTGAATTGGTCGATACCCTTCATTTGTTCCTTTAAAATATCCTTTATTCTCATAAAAACTTGCCAACTCGACCTAACTGTCACCCTTACAGGGAAGTACAGTATCTTATCGCTGACAACCTCCAACCCATAGTCTTTATAATTTACGCTTCAAAAAATCTACACAATCGATATAAATTAAATATCAGCGAAAAAAGAAACCAGAACAACCAATAGGCTACCAATTTGGGGGATATGAGCTTTGAGGGCAATGGAGAATGGGTGTTTTTGGCTTCGAGGGGATAGGGCAAGCCAATGCAGGCCCTATAGAGACTATTGTGGCAGGTTCCATGACTGGAGATGGCTGAGGATGGCACAAGGGGGTGGAATAGAGGGGTTGGGGGCTAGCCACAGGCAACATGCATGCGTAGCTGTGCGCACGTAGCCCTGTAATATGCAGGGTAGCCTTCTAGCCCCCCTATTCCACCCCATTCTACCATCCCTAGCCCTCCAACCTCCCACAAACAACCTCCCTATGGTCTTCCTTACCTTCCCCCCATCCTTTGGAACCCAAACAAAGTCACTCCCTCGATGCCCGCCAACTACTCAACAAAATGCCTATTGTGACTATTTCTTACGCTAGCAAGTGCACTAATCGAAAAGTAATAGAGTGATGAATAAAGTGTCGAATCCCACAAGGACTGAATGCTAAACAAACAAATAAATTGACTAATCTTAATTGTTATTTGAGATAACGAAATTGATGATGTGAATTTAAAATAAAAACAAGAATTGCTAGAAATTAAAACAATTAAATAACAAAGACAAATATCACTATATGATAAAAATGTTAAGGGTTTCGATTCTACCTAAACCAATGTTGACAAACATACTATAAAAATCAGATTTAGGAAATTTATTGATCTAAAGATGGCTAAATCTCTCAATTTAACACAATTGTGAAATTCATTAATAGTTAGGTCCCACTCCCGCTTAAAACCTAAACTGGCCACATAAACCTCATAAGACTCTCCCGAGTATCCTACTCAATCTATGATCCATGCTATTTTAATGACCTAAAGTGATTTCACCGCTCGGTTTATCATCACATCAATAAAACAGTTGAACACAATGAAACCCTAATCAAAAGATTTCTAATCAAACTCCACCGCCTGGTTCATCATTCAATAAGAGCCCTAAATAATTAAAGAAACATCAAATCCAAAAGCATTAAGCAAATCACACAGATTCTTGTAGAACAATAAATTCCTGAATGCTTTAATAAAATTGAAAATCAAGTCAACATGGTTCGGTAGAATATACCCCTTAACAATAACAGTCTACTCCATAATCAAAGTGATAACAATCAACATCAGTTTTGAACTCATCATCATAACAATTCCATATTGATGCATAAAAGTAGAGTAAGAGAAAAAAAAAAAAAACTGAAATCTTGAAGAATTGATCTCTGGAAAAGTATCTCGCCGACTTCTTTGGAATGAATGTGCTAGCCTCTTTCCTTTGATCTCCTCCTCCTCTTTGATGTGTTTTTAAAAAAAAAAAAAAAAAAAAAAAAAACCCTCACCTCCTCCCCTATTCCTAAGGACCTCTCTTTTTGGTATTAAAGTCGTGAGGTATTATGGTAAAAAGCCACACTTAAATTAAAAATACATGATAAAAAATTTGCTTGTCTTCCATGCACTAATGTAACTTTCGGCTCAATTTTTAACCATTTTATAGGCTGGAATGGATCACGACAAAAATTAAAAGTTGTAGCCCTATGTCTTATCTTTCTACTCGTTCAAGAATTATCCCAATATGAGGGATACATCTCATGTTATGGAAAAATTATTGACGCATGTTCAAAGACGTTTTTCTTCAGTTCTCAACGGGCTGTTCACAACTTCAAACCAAATTTTCACCATCTTCCAGTCAGAATAAGGAAAAAACACCAAAATGAAAGTTGTAGCTCTGCTTCTTAGCTTTTCATAGCTTCTAAATTCAGGTCATTCCAAGTTGAAAATCTCAAATTACGTAATTTACACTCAACACCGTCATTTATACTCAAAATCATCGTTTAGGCCTACAAAGTAAAATTAATAGAATTACGTAGGAATCATGGACCAAACTATATAAGTATCCTATATCCTATTGAAATTAAATACAAAATCACTATGAAAAATAGGATTATCAATGCCCCCAAATTCACACAAACCAATCAATTTTTTCATCAAATTCAAAACCACCAGTAAAAAATGTACATTTTCTTCACTAGCGTCCTCCTTGTTGCCTGAATTCTTGTCGGCGTCCTCTTCTTCAGAACCATTTTCCAATTCTCCTCTCTGTTCTTGTACCGCCAGTGTCTCCTCTGCCGCTGGACCACCTTCACTCATCGGATGATCCACCGGAACATCTTCTTCGACAACCTTTGAACAGTCGCCGCCATCGGACTCTAAGATTTGGAGTAGGGTTGGGTTTTCCTCCTCTTTGTGAATATAGCCATGATTTTTGTGTAACGAAGCTTTAGGATCAAATATTGGCCGAAAATAGGGAACTTTTATCACCGGAAATCGCAAAGAAATGGAAGGTGTTTCGCTAATTGTTTTTTGGGTATACTGCTCGATTAAGCGATTTTGAAGGGAGGGGGGTTGTTTTTTAATTTGCAAAATTTAAACAAATTTCCATTAATTAACTATTACCCATATACGTTTCTATCTTTTCACTCTAGCCCATTTTTGCATGTTTAGTTACAATTAAATGTGCCACGTCAGATTTTTAAATTAAATTTTTTTTTTTTCCAATTTTCAGGGTTATTTTTTAAAATCCAAACTTGGGATGTTTGAGGAGTTAAATTTCTTCATCTAGGTGTCATTAACCCCATTTTTGTCAGAGTAAACGACTTTTTCCCACCCAAGGATTGCTTTAATGACACTTTCCCACCCAAAAAGTTTTAAAATACCACTTTTTCACCCAAAGTTAGTATTTCATTACTACCTAAAGCCGATTCTTACAATGAAAATTCTCTTCGTTATCACCATTTGAACCTCTGGTCTCTTCTCTACGAAACCCATCTCACTGTGGCACCTAATTTCTCGCCGATTGTCAATCACCACAAAGCTAAAGCTTTATGTTCTTAGCTGATTTTCGGCTGATTCCAACAACGAAGATTCAGTCGGTCACCACCATTCAATCCACCGACTTTCACTCTAAAAAACCTCTCTTACCATGACTCCTAGTAACTTGTCAAACATCGATCGAGAAAGTGAAATGTATTTTGGGTATTAACGGAATATAAATTTTGGGTGGAAAAATGTCATTAAGGCATACCATGGGTGCGAAAAAGTCGTTTACTCTTTTTGTTAACAAGGCTTAAACAAGATTTCGAGAAGGGAAGTGATCTTTAGCCCTGTCCTTTTCCTTTATAGATACAATAATGCTAAATGTACAAAAAAATCTTACAAAGATTTGTGTACAAACTAATGTGGCAGAAAATGAATAGAAAAGTGAATATGATGAGTTTGACTTTTTGTACTTACTCTTCCATTCATTTTTTGCCACATTAGTTTGTACATAAATCTTTGTAAGAGTTGTTTGTACATGTAGCATTACTCTTATAAATATTGTCTTCTATTTTAAGTGGGGTTATATTTGTAATAAAATATTTTATTCTTCTCTTTCCATTGTTAATCCAGAATTTATATTTGCAGTCACCAAATAATTAAACAAATTTAGGTCAATTAAAATTCACAATTTCATGATTGATTTACATCAAAATGAGTTAATGTTTCTCCTGTTTTACAAGAATTAGCTTTTGGGTCTCATATCTTTCTATACCCGAAAGCAAGTATAAGTTAATCAATCTTGAGAATTTTCCGTTGAAGTATTTGATTCTTATAAGAGTTTTTTAGTTCTTTTCTTCTTCATATATTATTCCTTTTTCGTTTAATCTTGTTCTTCTTTTCTAAGTTTTGTATTTTAGAGTTAACAATTACGAATCTATTCGTTATAAATATGATATTGTTCCAATTAAAAAATAATCATTATAATCATAATATTGATTAAAAACCTCAAAAAAAAAAAAAAAAAAAATAGAAAGAAAAGATGGGAGCTAATGACAAAAAATATGGGGGCTAAAATCATTTCCATTTCAAGAAGGCTTTCTCACATTTGAAGCCCACTGGGCTATGCAAGACAAAACCCAAAATTTTTATTATTGGGTTATTCCACCCTTGCCTCGCAACACGGATTTTTTGGGGTGGGGCGAGTAATTCCCAGCAGGAAACAAGTGAAATCTAACTCATCCCTGTACTGTTTAATGAGTTTTTCTTTTTGGCTTTTAAGATTTTAATGATTCTCTAGGCATTTGATGGTTTTTAAGCCATTGGGATAGTAGGCTGAATAAAGTCCAAAGTAAAGTAAAATTATGAAAACTACATTTAATAAAATAAGCAAACCAGGGGCGAGTCCAGGGTTTTGCAAGGGGAAACCACACCCCCACCCCACCCTTGGGACCAGGGGGAAAGTTTCCCCCAGAATTGGCCTGGGAGGTAGGAAAACAGTGTTCATAGGAATTTGTTACATTCATATAATGTTCATCTTGTGGGCATTTCCTTCCTATATTGTTATAATATAATAAAAAGTGGATAATTGTATCATATACTTTTGTCTTCAAACCATGCAGCGGTGAGCTTATATGTACTACTGTACTAGCATCACCTAACAACAATGGTTTTTATTTGATTCTTATTTTTAGTTTGTATTAGGGAGGATAAAATTAAAATTATGAAAAAGGGTCTAAAAAGAAAATTAAAGTGGTCCAAAGTATTACTCTAATTTCCCTCTTTTACCAGTACAGGTATGGCCTTACACTCCGCCTAAAGTTTCCCGCCATTTCTCTCAATGTGGTGGTCTTTTTTCCTTTCAAGAAATAAATAAATCCACATTCCAAAATGCCGTCGTTAAGCTGGAAGCACCAAACTCTGATTCAAGCGTTGATCACTCGTGGCCCTCTCAAGGAAAATGACTTCCATCACATCTTCTCTGCCGTAACGGGCAGGAATCCAGGTTTTTTTCTTTCCCTTTTTTGGTTTACTTAGTATCTTAGGGAAAGTTACGGTGCGATTTGACTTGTTTGGCTGACGAGAAAGTGCGGCACAATGAAAAATTACAAAATTCCTTGTTATGCCTTGCGAGAGTTCTTGGTTATCTTTATTCTTTGTGGTTAGGTTTTTTTCTTTTTCTTTTTAACTAATTAATCATGACAATTCTCTTGGGGTCCATAATAATTACCCTTATTTTTTAATTTCAGTTTAACTTCTTTTGCTTTCGGTCAATTTGATTACTTAATTGAAAATTAACTTAGAGCATTTATCTTCTGATTAAGTTTTATATATTCCATTCTCTTTGCTTTAGCTACTAAAAATGTTTTACTCAAGGTTGTTGAAAAAGCTTATAATTAGCTTGTAATTTATTATCAATGCAGGTGCTCATCAGGAGCTGTTTAATGAGTATCTCCTAAAGATAAATAGGGAGCTATCATCATGTCAGTTTGAGTTGCGAGGGTGCAGAGACCAATATGATGGCCATGTTTGTTATGGGGTGGTTAACAATGTTGCTGACGAACAGTCCAAGCTTGGAACAAAATACTCTGTTCCACAGATTGCTTTCTATAAGGGCATTGTAAGTCTCATTGTCGATTCTCATTTGTTCAAGCAAATAATTGTTTTTACCCGTGTTGGTGTAGCCACATCTAGGAAGTTAGCTTTTAGACAAATATGTTGGAGTGATTTCTTTCATCATTGGACGGGATTGGAACTCAAGTTATTGCTTTCTATGATTTATGTTTAGCAATTTATTTGGTTTCATTTTCTGTACAGTAGTATACAAGTTTCTGCTGGGAAATTAAATCCATCAAGGAACCCTTATATACATTGAGCAAGTCTGGTTATCTGTAACCATATGTTGTGTATTATACAAAAATTCTGACTCTTGTGGTGGTACTTTTCCACGTGTCGAAGACTTTACTTTATTAACAATTTCAAAAATAAAATAAAGTAAGATGATAGAATTTTGATACCTATTTTAGTTTTAGGAATACTTGGCTTAAGTAAATAACAAAAGGTTTTCTTGGACAATTATTGTTCTCCATCCTGCTGAGCTTTATGAACATACAAGTGAAATATTCTTTGAATATGTAGAGTTTAAAATTTTTCTTCGCTTAATAGTGTTTATTTGCTTATGGCTATTTATGATAAATATTTGAACCAGGCTGCTGGAAGAGTAAACGTTAGAAAGTTAATAAAGATGATGAAATTTTGAAAATCACTTTAGTTTTTGACAAGCATTTTGAAAAGAGCTTTTATCAATTTCAAGGAAATACAGGTTTTTCTTGTATCTTGCCAAAATACAGGATTGTGATTGTATGCTTTTCTTCTTACTAGGGTGCTTAAAAATACAAGAAGCATCAGAAAACTGAAAATGCTATATTCTGGTAAAACTCATGGTATATATATCTCATGTTTGGAAGTTCACGGGATATAGTTGTATAGTTTACTAACTAGCTTGATGACTCTCTGAAGACATAATAAATTCACGTATATGAGAAAGATGCCAACTTGGCTTAAATTCATTATTGTTTTTATTTAAAGTGATTATATTGGTTTAAAGAGAAGAAAGATGCTCATTTGGCTTACTGTTATTCTTGTTTTTTACTTAAAAGAGTACTTATAAATTGGTTTAATAGAAGAAAGTTACCCATTTGGCTTATGGATATTTTTGTTTCTACTTATTGTGCATACAAATTAGTTTAAGAGAAGACAAATGCCCATTTGGCTTGATAACCATGTACTTTGGTTGATTGATAGAAGAGAAGGAGGGCAGAAGGAAACTCTCTTCAAGCTTTGTTGTGAGGAAAAAAGAACCTTCTAAATTACAGTTTTGATGACAAATTTTTTCATTCGAATCTCATGTTGTATCTTGTTATAAAAGTGATAGGAATGAGATTTTGAATAACCGTGCCTTTTGTCATATCAAAATTCAAAAGTAGTTGTATCATAACATTCTATCTTCTTTGTTCATTGATAGACTTGTCTAGGTTTTCTTATGATTCCCTCTTGCATCAGGAAGTACAATCTTTATAGTTTTGTGCTGATCTATGAAGTCGACTTCTTCTTTTGCTTCAAAGTGATCTTTTTTTGTTAGCCTCCATTGAGTTTCCTATTGTAGCTTCGGCTTTTTGGGATTTGATTGAGGAATAGGAATTCTTGGCACATGTCAACAGTGAGGTTGTGGAATTTTGTTTAAGAGGCTTAGCAGCTGCCTTGGATGTTGCATTGAGCTCATTTCTTGCTAATTCAATAACTATCTTTACTGCAACAGCGTGTAATATTTTAATTTATTGCTTTCATGTTCTATCTTCTATTTTCTAACTTCAAATTTATCTTTTATTTTTGCTATTAAAGTTTGTTCACTGCCAGACCTCTTTTGTGTCAAGTAGCTTTAATAGGTGACATTTTTTTGCCAGATTTGGCCAGTCTTATGCTAGATATCAATTATACTTGCTGCACTAGATTTATAGTCTCCATTTGTTTTTTTTAAGCTTGATCTCAAAGGTAAGGAAGCATCACCTTCTTAATTTAGTAATCAATATTCCTACCTTGTAGTTTGCTCGTTATGGGAAAATGAAGTACATCTCTTTTGCTTCATTCTCTAACTACATTTACTGCAGATATGATATCATCTCTAACTGATCCTTGATTAATATGGTAATTGGAAAGAAAAGAAGGGTGCATTTACCTTTCCACATCAATTCCAGGAGAAAAAGGTGAAAGAATGTTGATGATTTGAAGAAATATGCAGCCAAAAAAAATTATTTGAAAGTATGAAATGTCAGTAATCATAATCATCTTGTCAAAGTCAGGAATGATTGGCCCTTAAAACTTTATATCTCTTGATATCTATTTTCGGTTTTTTGTCAAAACTAAATCTAAAAATGAAGGCAAACTAACAAATGAAAAGGACCATTCAGTTTCTGCTTTGAAACAGACAAGTCAAGGAGAACCTCTGAAATTATATCCCCTTCTGTTCTAAGGACGTCATTGGTTAACATACAGAGTCTTTTCCTGTTTTTTTATGTGCCTTGCTTCTGTTTCATTTTTTGAGAAAGTTTAGCTATCCTGAACCTGTTTGATGTTTGCATTTAATATTTCATAAGGCATGTCTTATTATTGTTTTATCATAAGTAAGCACCTTGCCTTACATTATTTAATCTTTTGACTGTTCTTTGGGTTATGTTTTTTCTTTTGTTCTTGTCTTCAGAAATAAGCGCATATAATATCTGTCATTGCGTAAGCTTTTTTTTGTTTTTTTGTTTTCTCTTGTTGTAATTGACTTTTTTACACTATTCTGTTTTGTATTCAATTGATGCTAATTATCAGATAGAAGCAATTGCTCAAGATGTGATGGCTCAAGGTAGCATATCCAACATTGATGCTCTCAACATACAACTAGAGAATCAGGTTTAGTATTTTCCCCTAACATATATATATGTTTACAAGTCAAAATCTATTAAATTGTTATCTGTTTTCATCAAAATTCAAGTTTCTATTTGTGGCAGAACGTAATCTAGGAACAAACAAAACTTAAAATGAACAGTTTTCAATTTTGTTACTGAATTATAGTTTTAAACATTGATGATATGCAGCAATTATGTCGATATATTCTTAAAAAAAAAAAAAGAAAAAAAGGAAAAAAAGAAAGAATTAAGTGAATAAGCTTAACAAGTATGAAGAATCAAAACTTAAGAGTCAAAATAATCAGGGTATTGGTTTTGGTTCAAAAATTGTTGATTGGCTTTAAGTCAATATAAATTGTTTTCATATGTTTCATATCATTTTATCTATCAGTTTCAGAAACTTATCTAACTTACATTAGTTTTGAGGAATATGTTGCAATAAAAGGAAATTGACCTCAGTCTAGCTCCATAAATTAGCACTGAGGGGTTGGAGAAAAGGAAGTTGTCAATTTATTGTTAGTCAATGACGTATAGTCAAATGATCAGCCAACACGACTTCAGAGTTTAACTCCATGATGATTGTGTGAGTTTGTTTAATAACTCAACTGCAAACATTTTCCTGGGTTTTGGTAAGAAACTGAAAGCTGTTACCTCATTAATTTGGTCTGGCTTGCAGTTGGAGACTTAAACAGATACTAAGCCTTATACAACTATTTTAAAACCAAGTTTGGGACAGTGATTATCATTTCAACTTTATTTTCCTAAAATGGCTTCCTAGAGAGTTTTTACGATAAAATTGTGTACCAGCGGAATTTCCTTGTCTTCATTTTTTGATATCCTTCTAAAACTTTTATATACAATTTAGTCAATTTTAAAACTGAAAAACTGTGGAAATACTCCACTGCTGGTATTTTACTTAGAGCATCTGATTTTCTTTGGCGTAGCAAATGGATTTTTGCTACCTGCTTTATTAAATAGAAAGAAGTGTTGTATCTGGTTGCATTTCCATGTTTCATATTCCATTAGTTAGTTAGGTGTGATGGCCATAATAAACACATGAGTTTATGTAGTACTGTTAAATTAATTTTATTGGGAGCTCCCTCACCTTTGCTCCATTTTCTCCTTTGCAAAAGTGTTGTATGTTGTTAGGATCCCACATTGGAAGGGAAAAGAGTGGGCATGTGGGTTATAAAGGGTCTGGGCACCCTCCCCCCTCCCGCTCCCCCACCCTCCTTGGCAAGCCAGTTTTCCCAGGAGAATTCTACTGAAGCCCACAAAAAAGACCACTGTCCAACCCAATTTCTATCAATTTGGGAGTGGTTTCTTATCAGAATTCTCTTGTCATGTGCAACTAATCTTGGTTGGGATCTACAATAGTTTGATGTCAAGAATGCATTCTTGCATGGAGATCTGAAATAGGAAGTTTATATGGAAACTCCTTTAGGTTTTACTAATGAGAAAACTCAAGGAAAAGTTTACCGTTTGAAGAAGGCATTATATGGCTTGAAGCAGTCACCTAGAGCATGGTTTGACAGGTTCATTAAGGCCATGATTTCTTTTGGTTATCAACAAAGTAATGCTGATCATGCTTTATTTATCAAGCACTACAATGGTAAGCTTACAATACTCATTGTTTATGTTGATGATATAGTAATGACAGGAGATAACTTAGATGAAATGGCTAAGCTGAAAAGATATCTAGCTTAGAAATTTGAAATCAAAGATCTTGATAAGCTACGATATTTTCTTGGGATTGAAGTTGCCAGATACGATAAGGGGATGTTTATCTCTTAGCGAAAATATGTCTTAGATCTCCTTAAGGAAACAGGTTTGTTGGGTTGTAAACTAGCTGACTCTCTGATTGTGGCCAATCACAAATTACAAGCTAGCATTGGGAAACCGGTCGACGTGGCTCGCTGTCAAAGATTGGTTGGAAGGTTGATTTATCCTTCTCACACTACACTAGATATAGCCGATGTTGTAAGTGTGGTTAGTCAATTTATGCATGACCCTCAGGATTCACATTTAGATGTTGTACTTTATATTTTGAGATACTTGAAGTCTGCTCCAGATAAAGGACTGTTGTTTTCTAAACACGGTCACTTAAAAATAAAATGCTATATATGGATGTAGATTGGGCTGGATCGCCTGATGATAGGAGATGTACATCGGGTTTTGCACATTTGTCGATGGAAATCTAGTCACTTGGAGAATTAAAAAAAAATAGTGCAGTAGCAAGATCAAGTGCAGAGGTTGAATACAGAGCCATGGCTCAACGTGTTTGCGAACTTTTGTGGATTCAAAGACTAATGCAAGATCTACAGTTATCAAATGAGAAAAAACTGTTCTTATATTGTGATAATAAGGTGACCATTAGTATTGCTCACAATCCAGTTCAACATGATCGAACAAAACACATTGAAATCGATCTACATTTCATTAGGGAGAAACATCATTGTGGAATTATGGATCTCTCTCATGTGACGTCTGAAAATCAGTTGACTGATATTTTACTAAGGGTATCAGTAGCAAATCTTTCCATGGTTTAGTTTGCAAGATGAGTATGCGAGATATATATGCATCATCTTGTGGGGGAGTGTTGACAATATTACGTTAATTGATGGTTTTTCCCTATATTTGTCTTAATTAGGGCTGTAATTGGGGCTATAATTAGGACTGTAAAATAGGTTTTTATTTTTCTAAATATTATATTTTCCCTAGTTTAGAATATTCCTATTTTAGAACTCTTGTATAAATAGGTTGCATTGTAACTTTCAGGATTAAGACAATAAGAATTATACCATTCAGTCTTTTGTCTTCACTGTCAACAAGAAGTATTCTGGATTTGGTTATTGAAAAAAAGGCCACAGTGCAAACCTGGATTTGGTAAATTTGGATGGAAAGGTTTTGAAAAGCCTCAAGATAAGAAAGAAGAGACCTGATTTTATGAAGTACTGTTCAATTTTATGCATCCCTTTGGTCTTGCTCTACAAGCATCAGTTATTTTTTCATTTTTTTTTTATAAATCAGAATGCTTTGTTTTGTAATTTTCATCTTTGATCCATTTTCTGTTGTTTTCTAGTTTAATAGAAGTTCTTGGTTGATTGCTTATCTACATTACTGTGTAACTCGATTTTCTATTTGGCAATAAATTCATGTTTTTTAGAAAAAGAAAAAAAGAAATTATGCTTAGTGCTTTATGATTCTCATGGTACATTATCAGGTTCTTGCTGGTATGGGATCACAGTCACAAAATGGTGTGCATGTCCCTGCTGCATTCAGAAATTTCACAATGTCTCAGAAGGAAAAAACTTTGGATGAGCTGGTGCAGGACAAGTGGCTTTGTTACACAGAAGATGGTAAAATAGGACTTGGTGTCAGGTCTTGCCTTGATTTGCGGAGTTGGTTCCGCAATCTGGATGTTCCTTCCTGTGAAGTGTGCAATGAAGCTGTACTGAAGGTTGTATTCAATTGTTTCTTTGCTACTCGACTTTCCAGATCTGATTGATGTTTGTTTATTGCAAAGTTTTATTTTTGTTTTTAATTTGATTGGTCCATATGATTATTTTACCTAATTAGCTTATTCGATACCCTTAAAGGAAGTTCTTTCTGGGCTGTTCTTGATGCTTTATCTCAAATCATAATTAAGTGGGCTGTTCTTGATGCTTTATCACAAATCATAATTAAGTTTGTAACACTTCCAGCTAATATAGCTTTTATATGGGTCAGTTAGTTGGAGGTTAAGATATAAAGATATGCATAGTATCAAAGATAAAATGTAATGCCTAGTTATTGCAATTTACCAAAGAACTTGAGGATTTAAACATCAAACTGATGCATTAGTCATAGTTTTAAGCTGAGTTGCTGAATCATTGTTTACTGACTCCATTGATACTTTGTTTTTAATTATATTTGACAGGGAGAATTGTGCCAAAGTGAAGGTTGCGTGACTCGAATTCATCACTACTGCCTAAAGAAGAAATTTTCTCAAAAAAGGGTACAAGTCTTGACACACTCCTTGTATGAACAGATTTCTTGAAGATGATTATGTTAACGTAAATTTGTTTCAGGGCGAAGTAGTTTGTCCAAGTTGTGGCATGCAGTGGCAGTTTGAAGCACCTAAAGAAGAACCCTTAGAGGGGGAGGTGAATGGGTTAAGTGAGAGTGCAGCATCTAAGAGAAAGAGGCTTAGAAGTGCAGATGGTGGTGGTAGTAGTTCTTCTCAAGCTTCCATACGTAGCTCTGATACAAGAAGAGTGACTCGAAGTTCTCGTCAAATGTAAATGCTCTTATTACTGAGTATAAGATGGAAACTGCTTAACTGGGTATCGTGTTGTGGTGTATTTTACTTGGATTATTGATTAGCTTTAGCAAGAAGCTGATTACTTCATTTCATAAAAATTGAATATTTTGCTTTTTGATTTATTGAATTCAGTATGGACGATAAACAGGTGATAGAAATTGCAGTTATTAAAGCTCAAAAACTGTTGCAAACGCTAACATTATAAATAAAAAATTAATGTTTGTAAATATATTCAAAGGCTAATCCTTCATTGGACGTCCGAGTCCCCTTTGTCTTTTTAATTTTTGAAGGCCTCAGTTTCTTGGTTGCGCCTCAAGATCTGCAATTCAACATATAAAGTGCAAATTAATGAAGAATTAATTTAATAAATATAAATTGTATTACTTACATGAAATAGCCATCTGAAAGCACCTTGGTGAGTCTGAAACAATAATCACAGTAACAAAGCTTTTTGGTCGTTAACCTCAATTCTCCTTCTCCCAATGCCATGCTGGAGCTTTGAGTTGTATAATTAGGCTAGAATTTACAACTATATATATATATATATATATATAACTTGTTAATTTCAAACGCAAACAACTTGGGAATTAACCACTTACACCCCCATGAAGACCATAGTTGACCTACGAAAAGACTAAAATGCCCTATGATGTGGTTTTAAAAAGAAAAAGAAACTCCAAAAAAAAAATTTAATTTTTTTTAAAGTATATATATTATTTATAGAATATATTTAAATATTAGGAAATATACATTATTATTTATATTTTTAACTTTTTTTTCCGTTGTTTATTTAATCTTTTTATTATTTTGATTTTTCTGACTTAATTTGATAAAATAAATAAATGAATGCAAGTATAATTTTCATTTTTAGCTTATGTAATTAATAGAAGTTAAAGGAAATAATTTTTTTTTAAGTGAATTAAAGGGTAAAATGACATTTTTACACTTCTCTTCATCTTTTTTAACATTAGAATCCTCACGACTACTAATAAGGGATAACCACTGGAGGTTTATCTGACCGTTAACTTCAAGACCTCATAAGACTAGTTGAGGTGTGCACAAGTTAGCTCGAACACTCCTGGATACAAAAAAATAAAATAATAATAATAACAATAGGGGACGTTTGGATCATATAATGTTTTATTATAGGGATATATTATATTAACGGAAAGAAAGATCACCTTAAAGATCATTGAGAATATTTAGAAAATATATTTGGTTGGTTCAAATAAATTGGTGAATAATATATTTAGTTGAGAGGATAAATGGGTGGTTATGTTATATAGATTACTAAATTGCCCTCCTTTTTAAATATTAATATAATATTATTTTTTATTATTATTTTTTGAATAATTTTTTTAACCCCTTGCATTTAAAATTTTGCTAAAACACCTCATCCATATAAAATTTAAATTTGTAGCAAAATCACCCCCACCCACCCCAAGCCACTGCCGGCAGCCAGCTAGCCACCACCGCCAGCCGTTGCTGACAGTCGACAGAATGGTGCACGACTGGCCGTATATGGTCAGTTGTACGCCGGCAAAGCCGGAAATAGCCATGGATCACAAATCCATGGTCGAAAAATAGCCAGATCTATGGCCATTTCACGGCCAAAGATGTGACTGTGAAATGACTACAGATCTGGTCGTGAAATAGCCATAGAAACGGCAAATCTGGTCATTTTTGACAATGAATATGTGATCCATGGCCCAAAAATGCCTTATTGGTGCATGACTGGCCAAATCTCGTTGGTCATGCACCATTACGATGACTGACGTCGGCAGTCGGCGGTGGTGAGTCACGATTGGAGGTGGTCTTAGGTGGCTGGGGGTATTTTGTTAACTTTTAAATTTTTTTGTGGTTGAGGTGTTTTAGCTAATTTCTCAAATGTAGAAGGGTTGGATAATTGTTATTTGATAGACATTTTAGAGTAATTGTATCCGAAATAGTTTTTAATTAAGGGCAAAATGGGTAGAAAAATCAAATTACCCTGATAATGTTTTAATAACACCCCTTAACAAGGTGATAAGATTACCTCCCACATTATCAATAGTAAACACTATTTACAGTAAAAGATTATTGTAATATTTTATTACTTGTAAACCAAACACAGGAATTTTACAAAATAAACGAAGATTACTTCCATTATCTTATTTACCCCTGATCCAAATGACCCTAAGGGTGTAAGTGACCAATTCCTGAGTAAAATGTTTTGTTTGAGGGAGTGTAAGTTTTAATTCATTTTATTTTAAATTTATTTTGGGTAAACGTTATGTGTTCCAAGAACCAATGTTCCGAAAATCGGACCGGACTATGACCCGTTCAAGGGTTCGGTTTTCGGTTTGACTGGTTGGATCGGTCGGTTGGACCGTATTCTATAAAATTACATTTTAGTCCCTAAATGTTTGAAATTCATTAAAAACGCCCCAATAATACTCCCTTAAGGTTTGAAATCTGTCTAAAACACCCTGTCGAGCGAAGAGACTAGTGAGTGGTGGCGGGAGTGACGATCGACTGCCAATCGAAGTTGGAATCATGGGGCTTTTGATGTATAGGTTCCGACGAATCTGATGGTGGTGTTAGGGAGTTCCATCGGCGCCGGAAATTGCCAAAATCAAGAATGAAGTCCGACGGTCACATGAACTTTAGGTGGACGGCGAGTGACGAAGGCTAGACGATGACCACTGAAAATGGATGGGTTTTGTCGTGGAGATGTCGTCAAGTCGAATGATGGTGTTTTCTCTGTCGAACGATGTCGGAATCCGATGGGATTGAGTTGCGATTGGACCGCGACTCGACACTATTCTGGCGGTCCAACCATGGCTCAATCCGATTTAACTGAAAATGACAGTTTTTAGAAGATACCGGATCGAAGATATCGCCGGCTCTTGATCGAACTAGTCCGACCGAAAGGTCCAATCCGGTTTTCAAAACATTGCCAAGAACCATAAAAGCATTCATTGGTTTGGGAAATTGGACCCTAACTGTCCAATTTTCGGTTAGAAAAGCCTGTCAGAGTATGGCAATGTTAATTTTACCCTTAGGTTGACATGACAACCATTAAAGTACCTAAATACCCTCAAATTGATAACAAAACTATCAATATACCCATATACAAAAAAGACATATTCAGTGTAATCATTGCAAATTTTTTTATCTAGATTGACCATAATGCCTTTAATTAACATTGTGAAATTATCATTCCACTCTTAGTAGATGAAATTTGACAGTTTGAATGTGGCTGGTTCAACGGTCAAAGAGCTAGAAATGCAATAAAAAAACTCATTTCATTCTTCATAAGCACACTCATTTTCATTCATCTGCCCAAAACATATTTCTTATAATCGATCACAACAACGTTATCAAGCAACACAAGTAACCCTGTACAATTTTCAAATTCTACGTCAGTTTGTGTAAGAAGGAAAATTGGTGTTGTCAAGTTTAATAAGAAATGGTGTAGGTGAGAAAACATAGCTAATATAAAGATCTCCCAGACAACAAAGAATACGGGCATACTTTTTTTTTTTTTTTTTTTTTTGTTGCGCTTCTGTGGCCTCTATGCTTGGTGGGTGCCAAACAATTACAATTACAAATACAACATAAAACACGAGCACATGCAATATGACAAAAACTAAAGTAAGGAAAGCATTAAAAACAGTAGCATAACATTGACACTATGTTGAACACTTCCATTTACTAAACTACGAGAGTTCCTATTGTATATTGATCAAATTTTAGTGTGAGTTATTTGTTGAAAATTGACTTATTAGCAATTCATAAGGATCAGGAATTTAGCAATCCATAAGGAATGATAATTTAGCAATCCCACTTTTAGTGAAATAAGAATGGGATAATTTGTAATCCTACATCAAATGAGAATATAAATGGGATTAGGATTTTGGGTCTATATAAAGGAGGCAAAGTTTTATTGTTGTTCATCCCAAAAATTAGTTTCTCTTCTACCCCTATTGTAAAGGGTTATTACCCTATAGTTTAGAGTTTTTTTGAATTCCCTTTGTTTTGGGTATTTGTAGTATTGAAGTTTTTCTGCAACGCCCCAAGACGTAGGTAATAATATCAAACTTTGTTAAATTCTTGGTGTTCTTTATTTCTGCATTTATTGTGGCCATTTATTTCCTTTCTAGTAGTGTTATTATTATATTTCAATAGCTAGCGTTAGAGTTTGTGTTTCCGCTGCACAGCAAGTGATATTAGAGACAAGGTTTAGGATAGTGAGTAGTTATTTTTAGGAAAATTTTGTCAACGGGACAATAAGTGTCTAAGAAGGCTGAGTTTTAAATGAGACCGTTTGTGACCCCTCCAGTGCTTCCTGAGAATTTTCTTGGTGCATATTGAATCATTTTTAGCACTTACTACTATCTTGGGCTATTGTTAATTTTTTGGCTAGCTATTGAATATAATAATTTGTGGAGCTTGGTTAATGGGGAAGTTTGAGCGAGACACAAATGGTATCATCATTAGAAGATTCTCTACCATGAAAATTGAGTAAGGAACAAAGGGCATCATCGTCTACATCAGTAAAACTGATGACGGTTACAAATGCAAAAATTGATGTTGAAAATTTTGATGGTCAAAATAACTTTGACTTATGATAGTGTGAGATAATGGATAGCTTGTGTCAACAAGATCTCGATATAGTTCTAGAGGAGGAAAAACCAGAAGATATTGATAAGAAAGATTGGGTGAGGTTGAATGTAAAAACTTGTGGGATAATTCGCTCATGTCTTTATAGAAAGCAGAAGTATCCATGCATAAAAGAGAAATCTGCCAGTAAGTAATGGAAGGTGTTGTAAAACAAATACATTAAGAAAAGTAATGAGAATTGACTCTATTTGATGAAAAGATTGATTCATCTTCAGTTACAACCAGGTACGAGTATTAGTAGCCACATTAATACATTCAACAAACTGATTATTGATTTGTTAAATTTGGGTCAAACATTCAAAGATGAACTTAAAGCCATGCTATTGATTGGTTCTCTTCTGTATGAGTTGGATCATCTTAGTATTACACTTCTTCATGGGAAAGAAAACTTATTGTAATAACTCTCTCTCTCTCTCTAGCTAGTATACTCGTAAAATAAATAGTAATATAAGTATATATATATATATTAAATAATGGGCCCATATCTAATTTTTCTTTATATACAAATCTTTAATAATATAATAAAGTCACAAAACATCAACTCGACAGTGTTGCCAAACCCTTCCGCTTCTTGACGTTCCAAGAGACCGCAATCTCATCTACTACTTACAAAAACATTGAAAACAATGGGGTGAACACTAATTGCTCAGTAAGTAAACCCGCTATGCTACTCTTCTCTCTCCGTTGCTCATATTCTGAATTTCTTTCCTTACATCACACTTCTCTGTTCTTTCTCTGTTTTTCTCAATTTCTAATTTCTCACTACTCATAATAGTAGGCATGGTATCATGCATAGATATGATGCAAATGCATAGGATGTGCATTTTCTTTTCTGTTTTTCTGTTTTCTTATTCTATTTTCTGTTTCTTTTCTCTGTATTTCTTTCTATGCTCCTTTTCTTTCTATTCTTTCTTTCTTTCTTTCTATTATTTTCTTTTCTTTCTCTTTATTCTTTCTTTCTTTTCTTTTCTATTCTTTCTATTCTTTCTTTCTTTTCTTTCTTTCTTGACGATAGGACTCGTTTGAGGCATGGATTCGGAACCCTAGCCGTGTGAGTGTATTTTCTAATTCTGAGTACAGTCCTCATCCATATGCACTTCTAACGGACTGTACAATTCTTCTTTCTGATTCTGAGGCCGCTTACTAAAGGCGGCGTGCATGCGGGGTTAAGTCACTCACGGGTTCCCCATAACAACAACCTTCTCTTCTCTTATCTTTTTACACTTCTTTAAATAAAATTTCAGATTTGAATTATTCTTTAATATTTCTCTTTTATTTCTCTTTGTTCTTTGTTCTTTAATGCTCTTATGAGTATGTATGCATGTAGATGGGCTCATGCTTATTATTCTTTCTAAATTCACATGTTTGGATGCAATAATGCAATATGGAATGTTAACATGTCATTCTCTACCATCTACAAACTCATCTCAAGTTATCAATTAATCATACTCATGCATGCACTTCTCTTTGACATTTCATCAAACAATTTATATGCACACACAAACTCTAGATTGGCTACACTTTTACATCTCTTCTAAGCCACCAAAATTTGGAATCAAACTCACTAAAATTAACATCAAACCTGGCCAGGATTTAAACTTCATAAATTCTACTCCAATTCTTCCATAATTCATCCAAACTCTCACCAAACATCAAATACACAAACACTACTTCTCATGGATAAATTCTAACCATCATTCAACATCCATTCCATCAACAATTCTTCATATATAAGCACATACATGCATAATAGAAGTTCTCTACACAATATTGCTCCAATCATGACTAGGGTTGGATTTACTTACCTTAGATGTGAGCAATCCAACCCTTTAGTAGTCTTCCTTGATCCAACTCTCTTTCTCTTAAACCCTATGAACACAAATCATAATAATTCAACACTTTAAAAATTTAATCTGACTTCTTGGTGCAAGAATCTTACCTTTGGATGCTTAGGATTGAAAATCTATCAAAATCTAGCCAAAATCCTATAAATTTCTTTGGAAATTTAGTGAAGAAATTTGAGTAGAGAAATGGCATGAATGGAGGGGTAGAGTGGCTAGGGTTTCTCCTCTTGAACTCTTATATATATATATACCCTTGCACTTTCTAAAAATTCCATCTATGTCCTTTAATCAATTACCATAATGCTCTCATTTTTATTAACTTCTCTATGTTATTCTACTTCTTTTCACTCCCCACTTTTTCAACTAATTATGAGTGAAAAGACCATTTTACCCCTAATGAAATTTTAAGGAATTTTCTTCACACTTGTTCAAGATAACTTTAACAAATTCAATTAAAGGTATTAGGGCATAAATAAAGCTACGTACCTTGATGTGGGCATTACAGTTATCCTTTGAAAAAGTCTGTTCTGCCTTGTCTAATCATGAAATTCAGAAGAAAGATTAGAATAGAATAGAAATGAGGTAGTAGAAGTTCTTACAGCAAGAGGGCGTAGTCGGAGTCATAAGAAGGAGAAAAAGAGGAAGATCTTGTTCGAAGGGAAAACTCAATAGGGATCAATGTGCCTTTTGTCGTGAGAAAGGGCATTGGAAGAAAGATTGTCTGAAGTTGAAAAAAAATGGGCAAAGCTGTTTCTGATGCGTATTGATGAGTGTAAGAAATGCATATATATTTAGTGATTTGGGGATGAGATTGTAGGGAATTTATGGTTTAATGCATTATTTATGATAAAATTCCTTGCTTGTTTCGTTATCCTCTAGAATCATGGGTTTGTGTGTGTTTTTAGGAATTCAGGTGTAAAATTGATGATTCTTACGTGCAATGATGTTCAGACCATCATGACTCATTAGAGTGCGAATGAATCAAGACATGAAAAAGAAAAATGGAGCTTCAAGGTTGCACTGCGGCATATATCAGTGAAATCCAGCTCGCATCGTGGTGTGGATAAGGTTCTGTTGAAGCACATATTGCCAAAAGTTGCGTCGTGGCGCCGTTCGAGCAGGATGCAAAAAAATGCATATTTCTAACCCTAGTTTGACTTTCCAATATTTACCAAATTGCCATTATTTGTTAAAACTATATAAGGGCAACTAAATTCGTATTTTAGGTATTCATAAACATTCCAAACTTTGTAAACATTTGGGCTAACTTGGAGAATAATATATCAAACCTACAGATATTAAAGACTTGGTTATCCAAGTGCTTCTCAATGAAGGACTCAAGGGAAACAGCTTAGATCCTTGGTATCAAGATCTATCAAGATAGATCACATAGGTTGCTTGGCCTAAGTTAGAGTACATACATTGAGAAGGTATTGAAGAGATTCAGTATGGAAGAATCCAAGAAGGGATTCCTTCATATGTCACATGGTATTTATCTCTCGAAGGACATGTGTTTGAAATCATCCGAGAAGAGAGATAAGATGAACAGGATACCATATGCATTCGCTATTGGATCCATCATGTATATCATATTATGTAATCGGATTGATGTTTCATATGCTTTGAGCATTTGTAGCAAATATCCAAGAGAGCATCACTGGATAACGGTCAAGAACATTCTTAAGTACTTGAAGATGACTAAGGATATGTTCTTGGTTTATGGAGGAGAGGATGAACTCACTGTAAGAGGATATAGTGATGCCAGTTTTCAAACTAACAGAGATGATTTTTTATTGCAATTAGGTTTTGTGAGCACTGTAGCTGTTTCCACAATGGAGGTTAAGTACATTGCATTGTCAGATGTAGCCAAAGAAGGCGATTTTAGGGGTGTTCAAAACCGGTTAATCGATTTTGTGAACTGAACCGGTTTTTCGGTTCAGGAATTTTCCCAAACCGAAATCAAACCGATTAAGCGAAAAACTGGTTAACCGGTTTTAATTTAATATTTTATATATTTTTAATTTAATATTTTGATAATAAACTGGATTTTTATTTTATTTTATTTTTTATTTTAATTTAATATATTTATAGTAAATCAATTTCCATTTTCTCCCAAACCAGTAATCGAACCGAATATGTGGATTTTTAATTTCTTGGAACTAAAACTGAACCGGTTTTTTGGTTAACCAAAAATTCGGTTCAATTATTGGTTTCGTTCAGTTTTTTGCATTTCCTTTTTTAACACCCCTAGGCGGTTTGGATTAGGAAGTTCATTACTAAACTTGGTGTGGTTCCAAGCATTGTTGATCCAGTTCATATATTCTATGATAACAAAGGGGTCATTGATCAAGTCAAGGAACCATATATGGTCTCATTAAAGATCCAAACACATACTCAGACGTTTCCACCTGATTAGGGAAATTGTTTAGAGGGGAGATGTGCAAATAAGCAGATTACCTACTGATGAAAGCATCTTAGATCCACTTACAAAAGCTCTGTCGCAACATAAGTATGATAGGCATTTAACTTCATTTGGTATTAAATGCGTAAATGATTAGCTATAGGTGCAAGTGAAAGATTATTAGAGTAGGTGCCATAGAGCCAATCATATTATAGTATATTAACTCTATGGATGATGATTATTCAATCTATAAAAGACATCATTTATATCATGTAAAGTATATTCCATGTGTATGTATTAATATATGCCCTTAGAATGGTTAAACCATGACGAGGGAATCAAGCAATGATAAGTCTTGATTGTGAGATCCCTATGATCACTTTTGGTGACCATTCTAAAAACATCCGTAGCCCTAGTATTATCCTGACTTAGGGCACATATAATACGGTAAGGCTATCATAGTGTTGAATGGCCCTATTGTAAGGTTGTGACAGATCTTACGTGTCAAGGTTGTTTGTTGACAACTTGGTGCGATGCATGAGTGCTTGTTATTCACGAGTTCACTAGACTGACCCATCAGAGGATTCCATATAGATGGTAACCCCAATGTCCATAGAATACATCATCTAACAGATGGTGGTGCATCTGGTCCTTAGACTTGAGATCAACAAAGCGTCGTGTGTAACTATTGGTGTAGTTTGACACTAGCCAAATGTAATCCTATTTAGGGTTATCAGTATGGTGGTGATTAGCTACATTGAGAAGTACATCATAGCTATGGTGGATCGACAAAGGATTCATCACTCTTGGGTGTAGGAGAAATAATCTTGGTGAGATTTTTGGTAAAAGACAATGACCTTGAATCTGTGGCCATGGTGGAATCGAGTTGGTGCTCGATTGGTCGATTGGTTCGATAACCGAATTTGAATATGTCAAGGCAGTTTATACTTGAAACTGACATTATTTCTATGCTTCAAACCTTGATGAGATAATAGATGACGAAATGATTTGATTGCACGGTAACCATACTGTTGACAAGTAGCGAATACATTGAATTCGAATCTGTCAAGTGGCCATGATGCCTTGCTAAAGGCCACTCTATGTATAATAAGACAATCAATGGGGTGTTAATTGCGATATTACTCATTGCAAACATGATGAGGAGTGTACGGGTCATACACTTAAAAGGCAATTTAAAGAAAATAACGAGTGAGGGGCATTTTCGCCATTTATTGACGAAAGGATACTTTGTTAAATCTTACGGAGCAATTAAATTTGTTGGAAGGTTATTGCCTGGATCCAATCTCATATTAAATTTAATATGTGAGATTGGTTATTTATTTAAATATGTATATTGTCGTATATATATTGTAAATAAATAAAACGTCATATATATATATATATATATATATTGGTGTATATATGTTTTAAATACTGAAAAATCGTTATTAGATGAATAAAATAATAATGGCCTAATACCCGGTTTGTGATTTTGTTTGGAAATCCTGGAAACTAATTATTTAATTAGTGGAAGGGTATATTCATAATGTACCAAATGAGGGAAATTAGGGTGTGCCTATAAAAGAGCACTTTTCCCCAAATTTCCCTAATAAGCTCATTTGGCCACCCAAGAGAAAAACTAAAGAGAAAATTTTTTCTCTTCTTTTCTCACTTACTTCTTCTTTAAACTTCACAAATCAAACTAGTAAAGTAATTGTGTGTTGATTTTTGCCTTTGTGTAGATATCGTGGGTTCATTCCTACCCTTGGAGTGTGAGCGTTTTTCAATGATCAAGCGGTGGAGCCATCAAAGTGGGTAAGAATCTAAAACCTTGACTGGGTTTTTGATGATCTATAGCATGTAAACAACGTATTTCTCATACATGGATTATTGGGGCTTCAAGGTTTTAATCAGTAAATTTTTGTTTTTCGCTGCCTATTTCTTTGATTAAATCCTACCAAGCTGTGGCCGTAATAAAAGACCAACTGGAGTTAGGTCGAGGCACTAGGCCGTCATAAAGGACTAACTAGAGTTAGTCAAGGCATTAGGCTGTCTGTTGATGGTCTCCGATGAGGAATCAAATGTTATTAGTTTGTTAAGAGTCCAATACGTATTTTTACCCATATAGTTTGTTAAACCCTAAATATGGCTAATATTTCGAGAGACCAGGGGGGGAAGAGGAATAAGAATCAATACAGATATTCGCAGAATAAAACTTATCAATGAAAGTTAAAGCAAATGATGAGTTTATCAAAACAATGTTCAATGACTAAACTCAACAACCAAAGTATGATAGAGTTAATGGTAGTGCAAATGTGCAATAAATGAACTCAAAAGAGAACATTGGAGGCAATAAATAGGAACAATGAATGCATGAACAAGTGAAATAAATGATGTTCAACCAACAACTATCGATGAATGATAAAGAATTAAGAGAGAGAAATGCTCAAGGATTTATAGTGGTTCGAAGCTATATCCACAAGCCTCCTACATCCACTTCTTCAAAGCAACCTCTTTGAAGTTCCACTAGAATCGGGTTGTGCCACTACAATAGTTTTCACAAAGAATTTCGCCTCACACACTTAGATTGATAGGATTGCACCTAGTTGTATAGGATTTCGCCACTAGGGAATGAATCAAAGTAGTTTTTGAATGATTGCCTCTTCAAAGTAGGCTTATACACACAATAAGAACAAGTGAGCTCCAAAGTTTTTCTAAATGAGTACAAGTGAGAGTATTTAATTTGGATCTTGAGCTCTAGGGATTATATGAGAATGTAGTCTGATTTAGTGTGACTCTTCTCACTCTTTTTCCCTACAAACGTCGAGCTTTTATAACCTTAAAAAGTTTAGCCGTTGCAATATTTAATGCAGTTTTGATAAAGTTTGCAAAACCTAGAGGAATGGTCGTTCCATAATTGCGAACGGTCGTTCTTGACACAACATACATTTTTCTTAGATCTAGGTTAACTGAAATGGTCATTCCACCATGTCATATGATCATGCAAGGACACTGCATGGCCATTCCACCATGTAGAACGAACAAACACATCCGATGTTTTTCCAAATCTTTTTAAATTTCTAAAGGAGTGAACGACCTTTTGGAATGATGTCATGCAAAACTTCTTCAGATACGAACGGTCATTCCACCACAAGGAACGATCATTCCAACTTTGAACCTTGAGTTTTGACTTTGACCTTTGAGATGAAGTCAAGAGCACGAAGCGATCTGAATTTGAAATATCTAGACTTTTAAGCTTGAGTGCATGGTTGTGTAGGATGGTCATGCGAGTGCAGTCTAGTTGTGCGAGTGCAACTTAACTTGGCATAGAGACTAACGACCAAGAGGAACGATGTCGTGCAACATTGCATGACAACTTTCTCTTATGTCACAGTCATGCCTTACTTGAGCACTATCATCCCTAAGCAAAAATTTGCTTACGCACAATCATACCACCTGATAAACTTGTTTCGGTTTAGTTATGACATATGTCATACCTTAGCATGTTATGGTTAGTGTTCAATCAACTTTTTGGACATTTTTGGCACATCAAACCACATGAGAGGTCAACAATCTCCCCCTTTTTTTTATGACAAAACTAAGCAAAAATTGAGTTTCAAATAAGCGTAATAACATATATTCAACATGCATTTTTATAAACCAAAACTTGAGAAGAGCTCCCCTTTAAATTGTGAACTCTTCTTCCAAATATGCATTTTTCAAACATGAATTTTGAGCACAAGTGCTCCCACTTTCACCAAGCATGTTCTCAACAAACATTTCAATATATATATATTCACAAACATACAAACACAAAACAACTTCAATGTCAACAATCATATCAACACAACAACTTAAACTCAGTTTCCATCTTTTCTCTCCCGCTTTTTGTTATCGATAAAAAAGATATAACGTTATAACATGGATGAAAAGAAATGAGTTAATAAACATTCATTTCCATTGATATATTACTAAGAAGTACAAAAGATAAATATAAGTGTCCAAAGGACACCAATGTTTCCTAATGTGCAAAATAAAGTAAAAAGTAAAGACACAAACTAAAAGAGTTAAAAAAAATTGAAAAGTAAACAAATGTGTAATAAAAACAGGAAGTGAGGCTAAAGGTCATGAGGTAGAGATGGAGGAGGAGGTTGAGTAAGAGGTGATAAATGGGCTTGGAGGCTTTGGAAGTTGTTTGAAACTTCTGAAATTTGATTGTTTAGGAGAAGAAAGTGATCCAAAATAATGTTGCTGAACCTGTCGAATTTTTCATCAAAATAGGATGAAACTTTGTCAAACATTTCATTAGCTAAACTGGGAGGCACTTGATCTAATTTCAACTCTTGCTCTTTTCTAATTTGCTACTTCGTCTCCATTGGATGATTCAGTGGCATCTTTATCTCTATCCACTCCTTTAGGATGGATTAAAACCCATGATCCATTAGCTCTTGATCTTATCAAGCCCATCCTTTGAAGTAAATTGTTATAGAGTCAGTTTGAGTCATTAAAAGCTATCTTCTTCTCAGAATCTACTCTTGTGATTGAAAGATTTAGGTGGTTATAGAAAAAGGTAACAATTATACCTAAAGGAATTTCTCCATTGTCCTTTTGAATTTCTTCAAGCTTCCTTATCAAAAGAATAGCAGAATTTACTTTTGTTCCATTCACTGTTGCTTCCATTAGCAGTAAATCTTTGGTCGTAGCTTGACCATTCGACCTTTTCCTTGCATTGAAGGAGTAAGAGATGAATATGTGATGAAGCTTCATCTCTGGAGTTTTCAACTTTGTTGATTTTGATATGTGAGGATCATAAGTTCCTATTCCTCCTAAGCTGTGCTAAGCAATTTGGGAGGACCAACCTCTAGGTGGATCCACTAATCCTTCACTGTCACATTCAAGCCATTCAATCAATGTCTTAACATAAATGACATGATTAATGTTTTTCAGCCTAAAAACCATTTGATAACCATTATCAACTTCAAGACTGCTGTAAAACTCATTGATAAGATGTTTATAACTAGTTGCCTTTAAGTTAATCAATCTTCTCCATTTCAATTTATCAATCAATTCTAACAATTTACCACCAATTCCTAAAGAACTAATAGTAGATCAATCGAAAGTTTGACCAAGATGCATACCTCTTTCGTTAATGCGCTCGAACTCCATTCTTTGAATTGGATTCTTGAACTTAACTCCATATGGTCCATGCAAATCTCTTGATCTCGATCTACGGCTTCCACTTGTAGTGTTCTTTGTTCTAGGCAAGGTGTGTGGGTGATTTAAGGTATTTGGATTGGATTTGGAGTGAACAATTTTGAGAGGTGCACAGAGCTTTTGAAAATGTTTTTAGCATCAATGCAAAAATGAACCAACATTTATATAGAAAACACGAGGCACAGTCGTGCAACATTCGAGCATGATCATTCCACCAATGTTAGGGTCAGGGCAATTGAACTCAATGCACGGTCGTTTGCGATGACCAGCATGGACGTGCTTTGGTTTTTAGAATCTAATTCAAAATCAGTCAATGCTCACAGTTGTTCCACTGATATGCATGATCATTCCAAAACAGACAGTTTGAAAATTTTTTACTCTAATTTGCACACTAATCAGAACATCATGAACAACCAATGTTTTTGATATTCCAATCACTTTGGGAGTTTCCATATTTGAGAAAAAAAAAAAGTTAATTTTGATTTCAACCATATGATTGTATCATTTTGACTTTTCTTCAATCAAAACACTAATTCCAACATACAAGCACATATTTATCAATCAATGTGTCTCTCATATGTTAAAAATAAAAAACAAGTCTTACATGGGAATTGAATATGTTCTTCATCTTTGTCAAAAGACTTGCCACTTAGTGTTTCTTAAGTCCCTCATCTAATGTACCTTATATGTCCCTTTTGGAGAATCATGTATAGATTTCTCTATATGGGTTGTTGCAAAAGTAGATTTTAGAGTACCCAACTCATAATCCCAACCCTTTTTTCTTTGCAATCTGATGGATCAAATCACTAATAGGGTTATGTAAGAATAGTTGTATTTTTTATTTATGCTAAGACAATCACACAATCAATGTATAAAGCATGTTATCACAATCAACTCAAACATATTCTCAATATGCACATAAAAACACATTATCTAAATCAATTTCACATGTAAATCAATCACATAAGATAATGAGTCATACCTGATTTGCATCTATCATTCCAAGCACTCTTCGAATACTGTATAATCTTTCTTTATCACGAGGCTTAGTAAAAATATCAGCCAATTGGTGATTAGTATCAACAAATTCAAGCACAATATCACCATTGCTAACATGATCACGTGGGAAATGATGTCTAATGTCTATATGCTTTGTTCTATAATGATGTATAAGATTTTTAGACAAATTTATAGCACTTGAATTATCACAATGAATAGGAATGCTATTCATTTTGCAACCAAAATCTTCAAATTGTTGCTTCATCCAAAGAAGTTGTGCATAAAAACTAGTTGCTGACACATACTCAGCTTCTGTGGTTGAAGTAGCAACTGAATTTTGTTTCTTTGAAAACCATGAAACTAGCATGCTTCCTAAGAATTGACATTTTCCACTAGTGCTCTTCCTATCTATCCTACATCCTCAAAAATTAACATCTGAATATCCTATAAGACTAAAAAATGATCCATTAGGATACTATAAGCCAATATTTGGAGTTCCTTTCAAGTACCTAAGAATTCTTTTGACAACATTCAAATGAGATTCCTTAGGACATGATTGGAAACATGCACACATGCATACACTAAACAATATGTCTGGCCTAGATACAGTTATATACAAAGTGCACTTATCATGCCTCTATAAAGCTTAGTATCAACACTTTTACTTCCCTTACCGACTTCCAACTTGAGTGATGTGCACATGGGAGTAGGTTGATCTTTTGCGTCATTCATTTTGAATCACTTGAGGAGATCATGAATATACTTGGATTGATTCAACAAGATCCCTTCCTTTTGTTGCTTGATTTGTAATCCGAGAAACTAATTTAGTTTTCCCATCATGCTCATCTAGAATTCACCTTGCATCATCTTAGAAAATTTCTTACAAAGGATTTCATTAGTAGCACAAAAGATGATATCATCAACGTATATTTGAACTACCAAGATGTCATGTTTATGTTTTTTAGTAAATAAGGTAGTATCCACCTTTCCTTTTGAAAAACCATTTTGAACAAGGAAACTACTCAATATATCATACCAAGCTCTAGGAGCTTGTTTTAAACCATAGAATGCTTTTGAGAGTTTAAAAACATGTTTGGGAGAATGGGGTTTTCACATCTGGGTGGTTGTTTGACACAAACCTTTTCTTGAATGAAACCATTTAGAAATGCACTTTTAACATTCATTTGAGTTTGAAATTTAAATGACATGCATAAGCAAGTAACATTCTAATAGCTTCTAATCTAAAAACGAGGACATACGTTTCATCGAAATCAATACTTTCCTCTTGAGAGTAGCCTTGGGCAACTAACCTTGCTTTGTTTCTTACCACTATACCTAGCTCATCCATCTTGTTCCGGATGACCCATTTGGTGACAATGATTGGATGATCTTTAGGCCTTGGTATAAGCTCCCATACATTGCTTCTCTCAAATTGATTTAGCTTCTCTTGCATTGCTTGAACCCAACTTTCATCACTAAGTGCTTTATCCACATTTTTAGGTTCAACTTGAGACAAGAATGCTACGATTTGGCATGTATTCCTCATTGATGCCCTTATTCTTATTCCTTGAGTGGGATCTCCAATTATTTGTGCATCTTTCACTTCATCTCTCACTCTTGGAAAAGAAATCTCCCTTGTTGTTCTTTGAGATTCCATGAAGGTGTTATCTTCATTTTCAACCTCTTCTTGATGTTCTTCTTCTTTGTTCGGATTTGATGGGGATGCTTCATCATTGATCTCTAGTTCTTTCATCATCTCATCAATCTCTTCTTCATTATTATTTCTTGTATTCTTAGAAGAAGATTTATCAAATAACACATATATAGATTCTTCAACTAAGAGAGTTCTTTTGTTGAAGACTTTATACACTTTTGAATGTGAAGAACAACCAAAGAAAGTCGCTTAATCCGATTTGGCATTGAATTTTCCAAGGTCGTCCTTACCATCATTAAGCACAAAGGATTTGCATCCAAAGGGATGAAAATATGCAATATTTGACTTCTTCCCTTTGAATAACTCATAAGGAGTTTTCTTGACGATTGGCCTAATAATAGCTTTATTAATGATATAATATGAAGTATTAACCGCTTCAGCCCAAAAATATCTAGGTATGTCATGCTCACATAACACAATCCTAGCCATTTCTACAAAAACTCTATTTCTCCTCTCAACAACTCCATTTTGTTAAGGAGTCCGAGGTGCCGAGAAATTATGCTCAATGCCATGCTCATTCCAATATGATTCAAACAATGTGTTTTCAAATTCTTTTCCATGATTACTTCTAATGCATGTAATTGCATAGCCTAATTGGTTTTGCAATTTCCTAATCAATGGCAATAATGATTTGAATGCATCATGTTTGTGTGCAAGAAACAATACCCATGTATAACACAAGTAATCATCAATAATCACAAAACAATAATGCTTACCTCCTAACTAGTTATCCTTGTGGGATCACACAAATCCATATGCAACAATTGTAAACGTCTAGAGGTTGAAACAACATTCTTGGATTTAAAACATACTCATGTTTGTTTGCCTTTAGCACATGTATCATAAATATGATCTCTTTTGAAAACAAGCTCAGGCAAACCAGTTACTAAATCCTTTTTAGAAAGCTTTGCAATGACATCCATGCTTGTATGACCTACTCTTATATGCCAAAGCCAACTATCTTCATCTTTTGTAGACAAAAAAAAAAGATCTTTGGATGCAATGTTACAAAAATCAACAATGTAAACACTGAGCATCTATAACCTATGAATGCAATTCTATTTGTGCAAGAATCTACAACTTCACAACACATAGATTGAAAAACAATTTTAAGGCCTTTGTCACTCAATTGACTAATGCTTAGCAAGTTATGCTTCAATCCATCAACGAGCAATACATCATTTATGGTTAGAGACTTGTTACTGATAGAACCAAGGCCAATGATCTTTTCTTTTGAGTTATCACTAAAAGTGACATTTCCTCCATTCTTTGGCTTTAATGAGGTAAATAAGCTCTTGTCTCCCGTCATATGTCTTGAGCATCCGCTATCAAGGAACCATTTGTTTGCTCCAAATTTCGTTGCTTCAAGACATACCTACACAACAAAAATGTTCATGCACTTTTTGGTACCTAAATGGTCTTGGGTCCATGTGAGTTAGTTTTAACCATTCCCTTAGGAGCCCAAACCCTTTTTACCACAAAAGGATTGCCTTTTCTAATTGGACATTTATGTGTGCTATGACCAACATACCTACAAAAACCATATTTTCTAAAAGATGCTTTGGGTCTAATACATGGTTCATGCATTTTGTTAAAAGGTTTCTCATTTGAAAACATGTTATAGCCTAAACCTTCTTTGTTGAAACACATCTTTGTGAAGCAAGCATTTCATCAAATCTTTTACTATCCAAAGTGAACTTGCTTAAAATCTCTTTGATGTTGTCAAGCTCATTTCTCAAATCAATGTTTTCCTTTTCAAAACATCATAAACAATTCTATAATCATCAAATTCCTTTTGCAAAACAATTTTATTACATGACATACAATCAATTTTATTTTTAAGCTCTTCAACATTACCCAAATGTTGCTCATACTTAACTTCCATTATGCATGCTTGATTTTTCAACTTTCTATTCTTTAAAGACAATTTTTCAAATTCTTCCATTAATGATTCAAATGCATTTTGCAATTCATCAAAAGAATAATGTTGAGAGTCTTTTACCTTGGATCCGGAGTCTCTTTCCGAATCATCTTCTTTGGCCATGAAGCAAAGGTTGGCTTGCTCTTCATTCAATTCATCTTCATCACTTGAGTCACCACTTCCACTCCATGTGGTGGCAAAAACCTTTTTCTTGTAGAATTTGTCTTTCTTGCCCTTCTTCTTCCATTTGGCTTGGGGACAATCTTGACGAATATGACCGGGCTTTTTACAACCATGGCAAATTATCTCTGATTTGCCTTTATCATCTTCATTTCTTGGTTTGAACCGTTGGAATTGCTTTCCTTTAAACCTTTTGTTCCTTCCAACCTCTTTGCTAAGAAGTTGATCTCATTTCTTCCATAAAAGAATCATTACCTTCTTCTTCTTCTTCGTCCACAATCTTGAGGGCAATCCCCCACTTTGGCTTATTCTCTTCCTCTCTTGGCTTTCTCTTCATCTCAAATGTCAATAAGCTATCAATGACCTCAACCATTTTCATTTTGGTGAGATCTTTTGATTCCTCAATTGCGGTCACCTTCATTGTCCAACTTTCTGACAATGAACGAAGAATCTTCTTCACAAGCTCAAGAGTGACAAAACTCTTTCCAAGACCTTTGAGATCATTTATCAAGTTGGAGAATCTCTTGTACATGTTGGTGATGCTTTCTTTGGTTTTCATCTCAAACAACTCATAGTCGTGGAATAACATCTCAATCTTTGATTCCTTCACTTCACATGTTCCTTCATGAGTGGTTTGAAGAATTTCCCAAGCATCTTTAGCTGTTTCCCATGCCAAAACTCTTCCAAACTCTATGGAATCAAGAGAGCAAAACAAAATGTTAAGTGCTTTGTCATTTAAGCTCAATTTATTTTCATCTTTGGCTGTATAATGTTCTTCCTCTTTGGCAAGACCCGTTGAGTTGTTCATGGGAATGAAGTTCCCTTACTCAACTATGTCCCACAAGTTATCGTCTATAGATCTAATGTGGAGTCTCATTCTAATTCTCCATTGTGTGTAGTTTGTACCACAAAACAATGGGGGACTAATGGTGCAATGACCCTTAACAAACAATGGTGTCAATGAACTAGCCATGTAGATTGATTGACTCTTGAAATCGTTAGGTTTTTAATACAAGAGCCCAAGCTCTGATACCAATTGTTAAACCCTAAATATGACTAATATTCATAGGTGGGTGGATATGAATCAATAAAAATATTCGTGAAATAAAACTCATCAATGAAAGTTAAAGCAAATGATGAGTTTATCAAAACAATATTCAATTACTAAATTCAATAACCAAAGAATGATAGAGTTAATGACAGTGCAATTGAGCAATAAATGAACTCAAAAGAGAACAATAAATGCAATCAACTTGTAGGCAATAAATATGAACAATGAATGCATGAACAAGTGAAATAAATCAACTTGTAGGCAATAAATATGAACAATGAATGCATGAACAAGTGAAATAAATGATGTTCAACCAACAACTATGCAATGAATGATAAAGAGTTGAGAGAGAGAGAAATGCTCAAGGATTTATAGTGGTTCGGAGCTATATCCACAAGCCTCCTACATCCACTTCTTCAAGGCAACCTCCTTGGACTTTCACTAGAATCGAGTTGCACCACTACAATAGTTTTCAAAAGGATTTTCGCTTCACACACTTAGATTTACAAGATTTCGCCACTAAGGAATGAATCAAAGTAGTTTGTGAATGATTGCCTCTTCAAAGTAGGCTTATACACACAATAAGAACAAGTGAACTCTCAAAGGTTAGCTAAATCAGTACAAGTGAGAGTATTTGATTGGGATCCTGAGCACTAGGGATTATATAAGAATGTCTTTTGATTTAGTATGACTATTCTCACTCTTTTTCCCTTAAAATATTGAGCTTTTATAACCCTAAAAAGTTTAGCCATTGCAACATTTAATGCAGTACTAATAAAGTCTGCAGAACCTAGAGAAACAATCGTTCTATAATTGCAAATGGTCGTCCTGACACAACGGTCATTTTTCTCAAATCTAGGTTAACTAAAATGGTCATTCCACCATGCCGTATGATGGTGCAAGGACATTGTACGGTAATTCCACCACGTTGTATGATGGTGCAAGAACACTGCACGGTTATTCCACCACGCAGAACGAACACATCCAAATGCTCTTCCAAATCTTTTTAAATTTCTAGAGGAGTGAACCACCTCTTGAAACGATGTCGTGCAAAACTTCTTCAGCTATGAATGGTCATTCCACCACAAGGAATGGTCGTTCCAACTTTGAACCTTGAGTTTTGACTTTGACCTTTGATATGAAGTCAAGAGCGTGAACCAATCTGAATTTGAAATATCTTGACTTTAAACTTGAGCACAAGTCATGCAAGATGGTCGTGCGAAGTCTAGTTGTGCAAGTGCCACTCAACTTGGTAGAGACACTAACGACCAAGAGGAACGATGTCGTGCAACATTGCACGACAACTTTCTCTTATGGCACGGTCGTGCCTACACGAAAATTTGCTTATGCAAGGTCATACTACCTAATAAACCTATTTTGGTTTGGTTATGACTTATGTCATACTTTCGCATGTTATGGTTAGTGTTCAATCAATTTTTTGAATAGTTTTGGTACATCAAAACACATGAGAGATCAACATAGTTTGTTGCCCACTTTTTAAGTTAAGGAGCTTTTAGCTTAGAGAGTAGATTGAGTCAAGTATGAATTTAGATTGAATGAGTTGACGTCCAAAAGCTAAAAGGTTGAAGGGATTATTGTTTGAGATGTTGTACCATCATCGTGTATAGTCATTCAATATCTATATCGAATAGAGGAGAATGAATTTTGGAATTCCTCGTCCGTGATTGCTTCGAATAGGCTCGAACAAGTCTAGTCGACTGAGGTCGTATGTTTCGACTTAGTGTTAGAGTAGGTGCCTTAGAGCTAATCATATTTGACTCTTCATAATTCCATGTTTATCAAATAAAGGCATTTTTCTATATTATGTAAATCATATACTTGTATGATTTGGTATGTGTCCTTAGAAGGGTAAAACTGTGACAAGGGAATAAAGTATTTTAAATCTTAATTGTGAGGACCCTATGAGCACATATGATGGTCATTCTAGAAATATTCGTAGCCTAAATATTATTCTAACCAAGGGCATAGATATTACGATAAGACTATCATAGCGTTGAATAACCCTACCAAAAGGTAATGACAGATCTCACATATCAAAGTTGTTTGATGACCACTTTGCATGAGTGCTTGTTATTTGCAAGTTCACTAGACTGATCCACTAGAGGATTCCATATGGATGGTAACCCTAGTGTCTATGAAATAAATAATCTAACAAATGGTGGTCTATATGATCTTTAGACTTGAGATCATCGAAACGACTTGTGTACCAATTGGTGTAGTGTGACATTAGCTTAACGTAGTTCTATTTAGGACTATCAATACGATAGTGGTTGGCTATATTGAGAAATATATTGAGACTATGGTGGATCAATATATGATTCATCACTCTTGGGTACATGAGAGAGTTATCCCACTACGCAATTTGGTTAAGTGGATACGACACATAAATCTATGACCCTAGTGGGATTGAGTCATTGCTCAATCTAATTATAATTTGGTCGTTGATCCGATAACCAGATAATAACACATCAGGATAACATCTGAGATTGATACTATTTCTATGGCTCAGCTTGATAGGATAACCGATGATAAAAAGATTTGATTGCACGATAACCATACCATTGACAAGTATCAGTACTTCGCTGATCCTTGTATGTTGGGTGACCATGATGCCTAGCTAGAGACCAATCTTGGCATGTGTATAGTTAAACGATTAATTGGTGGTTAATCGTGATACCACTCACTGTCGACATATTAGGGAGTCTATGGGTCACACACATAGGAGGTAGTTTGAGGATTTTTCATTTAAGAGCTAATTCTGTCCTTTTAGGTAAAAGGGTAATTAGATAATTTTGTTGAGATCGTTGCCTGTGTCCAAATTTTATATTGGGATTAAATTAGCAAAATTATGAATTTATTTATTTGTATTAACATTAATGTTGATATTAATAATTAATTAATTAATTAATTAATTAATAATGGTTTCAAATTACCATTATGCTATTCCGCTTAGGAATAGGGTTAAACCTACTTCAAAGTGGAATAGGTTAAATTCCATATAAAAGCAAGTTGTAATTAGGGTTAATCAAGTTTTAGCACATTTTAGAGAAAACAAAAACCCTAGCCGTCCACCCCTTTGAGAGAGATTTTGATTTTTCCAATTCTTGTCTAAAAAATCCTAGAGCAATTGATTTAATCTAGTCAATTAAATCAATCATGAGTGTTCCTACCTTCTTGTTGATATCATAAGTGCAATTTTGTCCTTGGATTGGCTTGCGAAGAGATTAAAGATATTGAAGGAGCCTCCAACGTTAGTAAGGTTCTTTGATCCTTTTATGGATTAATTTTGAGATTATTTTGTATGTAAACGTAATAACCTATGCCCATATTTGTTGGGTTTAAGGGATTAATTGAAATTATTTTATTTTCTGCTGTGTATCTATCAATTAAATCCTAACACTCAGAGTCGTAGGCTAGTGAGAATGGGGTTTTGCTAGTCAATGTTCGAGCGGTGGTTTGGTAGGACCACAATGCACCCGGTCGTTTGTCGGCCCATGCTCCCTTACCTTTCTTGAGTTACTTCTTTAAAGTATTGATAATCGTCTTGTTGGAAGACTCGGTTTAGCTATTTGCCTGAGGGTAGCGTGATGTGGAGAAACTTAGTTTGATTTTCCATTCTTTGCATTGCAATCAGCAATTTTCCAACGATGTCCATCCCTCATTTCATAAATGACCATGGTGAGAGGATGAAGTTAAGTCGCTGTGGTGGAAGATAGGACACTTCTACAAAATGTTGACAGTTGTCGCATCGTTGAACATAATTGGTAGAGCCTGACCTCATGATGGGCCAGCAGTAGCTTGTTGTGAGAGCTCAGTTAGCGATGTTACGTCCTCCGATGTGAGTGCCACATTCACTTTCGCGTAGCTTAACTCTAACATACTTAGCTTCTTTTGGAGTGATGCATTTAAGATAGGGATTGAAGAATGATCTCTTTAGCAATTGGCCGTCGTGAATGGTGAACCTGGCTGCCTTCGCTTTGAGTCAGCGCGCTTCGTTCTTATTGATTGGAAACTCATCATCTATCAAGTAGCAAAGAACAAGTGTCATCCATGAGTCGGCTATGTCGACAACAGATACTTTAGATGAAGGGTTCTTCCACACTACTAGCCACTGGAGATAGACGAGTAGGATTATTTGTTCTCACTCCTTGGTATTTAAGTTATAACCAACTCTTCAAACTTTTAAATTGATTTATGAGGCTTACCAAGAGTTTGAGTAGGACTTAAATAACAACACTTATATATGGGCTCAAAAAGTGTGGATCAACCTTAAAAATAAAAATGCATGGTTGAGCCTCTTTCACAAAAATGACCATCAATAACATATAGACTTGAAATATTAATATAATTTTTAAACCATTTATTATTGAAATTTAATGGTGATAATATAGAAAATTATTTTTTACATTAACTCGAAACTTTAATGCCAATGTATTACAATGGATAATACATATTTTAAATTATTTAACTTAAAAAAAATTAAAGAATTGAAAGTTTTAAATGATTGCAAATTTAAATGAATAAAATATGATAATAAAAACAATATTACATTTACAACTTAATTTTACAAACTCTCTTTCGTGATGAAATCATGATTGTTTGTAATTAGTGAATATATAATAAATTTTAATTATCTAATTATGAATTAATTAATTATAAATTAACATTTTAGAATTATAAAAGAAAATTTATAAGATTAAACTATGAATAATCCTCTGTATTGAAAAAACAAGTGAGGGTACAATCAATACACGAAACGTATTTACACATAAATTTTTTTCTCTCCCTATCTCTCCTCTCTCTTTCTCGAAATCCATCAACAGTTCCCAAGTCTCCCACACAAAACACATTACCTTACACACACTGTAAAAAAGAGAAGAAAAAAATAAATAAAAACAAAATCAAATCAAGTTCTTAATTCATTTCATTTACCCCCCATCGTCTTCTAGGGTTCCACAACAATGGCCCAAGTCATGAACAACATGGCGGTCGATTCACTCGACCGTCGTCGCGACCGCAAAGACAAATCCTCCACCGCCGACGACACCACCACCAACAACGACAATACCACCGCAACCCAATCCTCTCCCCCACCACCACCTCAACAACAAAATCAACCTCCGCCATCTTCTAGAAGGCGCGATAGAGACTCACGAGAAAGGCGTGATGACCGAGACCTTGACCGTCCACCTAACCGTCGTGGACCTGATTATTATGATAGAAATCGTTCTCCGCCGATGCCTAGAGATAGAGATAGGGATTATAAGAGGCGGGGCACATTGAGTCCTCCTCCGCCTGTTTCGTATAGAGATAGAAGGCACTCGCCGCCGCCGCGAAGGTCGCCTCCTTACAAGCGGTCTAGGAGGGATGATGGAGGTTATGACGGGAGGAGAGGAAGTCCACGTGGCGGTTTTGGACCTGGCGATAGAAGGTAAGGTTTCTTATTTTGGGTAATTGTGTCTTTGATTTAAGAATTTGTTTGGTTAACGGGTAAATGTGGGAATTCCAGTCGTTTATGAGAGCTTGAGGAAGCTAGGCATTGTTGATTTAGCCTTATAATTTTTTTTGAGATGCTTTTTGTTGTTCCAATTGGTTATCTTACTTTACTGTTATGTTTTGGAATGATTCTTGTTGGAAATCAAATAGAAATTTGCCTGGCCATTAAATTATGACGGGTTGTAAGAAAGGTATACTAAGTTGGAGATGTTGATTTTTATATGAATTCCCTATTGAGCGTAAGCGTAACAAATTTTGAGAGGCATTTTAAATTTTTTCTTCCAAATACATATATGAAACAAGTTTTATGGAGAAGTTGATAACTTGTATATGTAGTGTGAAACATATTGATTCTAGTGAAGTTTTGCTGTGATTTCCTCTTATGTCCTCTTAATGAAAGTAGATACAATCTTAAATTAGATCTTCATACTCATAATTAGGTGGGAGAATGCCAATATGAAATCAACTTAGAAGATGGATTATAAAGGGAAAGGGCAGTTTATGAAGATAATAGAGCCATGATAATCTTGTGGTGAAAGATTTAGGAGATGGAAATATGGGATATAGTCACTGTCTTTGGAAAATATTGGAATACTGCCTACTTCTGAATTTATTTACTTGGTACATGTTGTTGGGTACCTATTCCTGACGTCTTTAGGACCTCCACAATTTATTTTTGACACTAGTGCCTTTTGGAGAGACTAAACATTCTGCTTCTGAGTGAAAAATCTTTTTTTGGCAAAAATGTAGATAGGGTTAAGATTGTAGCAATAAGATATCCCCTCAATCTCCCAATCACTTAATGCATAAAACACTAATATTAAGAAATTGCTTGATCCTGGTCTTGATTTATATATTGTGGAGTTTTTATCTTTGTGGCTATAGTTGAGATGTAAAATATGCAGCCTTGATAAGCACAGTGATAAACAATTCATAGGAAATGGTGGTCAAATAGTTATTAAGTTAGAAAATTAAGAGACTTAAAAAAGAAAAAAAAAAAGTGCTTACTTTTATACATAGCTAGAGGAAGAAGCTTGACTACATGGGATGATTATTAGCAGCTCTGTGCCCCTGGATCGTACAAGAAAAATGAATGTTCTTCTGTAATTTGTGGCATCACAAGCTATGTAGAGGCTTTTAATACATTTTGTTTTTTTTGGAATTTCCTCGATTATGGTTTCCTGAAAGAATTTGTTGATACTGTTTAAAGTCATGATTATATTAAATTTATGTCATGGAGCGTCTGGTTCATATCCTTGATAGATCTTTTAGTGTGAGACTCCTTCACATACTTTACACAAATTTTATTTCAAATGTCTGCTAGATTCATCTGACAAGTTGAGAGAAATTTTTCCAGCTGTTGCAACCTCCATGAACTGACTATTGCATCTTTTTCCTGTGATATGTCTCTACCACCTTTTCCGCTTATTTATGTTGTTTGCATTTCTTGTAGCCGAGCTATAGTACCTTGGGGCTAATCTGATGACATAAATATGATAGTATGCATATTTTGACAATTTTCAGGCATGTAATCAAATGGCCTTTTTAAATTATTGAAAGTATATGGAAAGTGAAAAGGGTGTTTAGATGAGTTTCACTGGCAGTGTTAAGTTTATTGGTTTGTAGGGGTTGGAATAATGGTAACTTTTGGTTCTGAAAGTTATTACAGAAGAAAATGACTAAATGAAATCAGTTTATAGGACATAAAGCTCCACAGATTTTTTATTTAACAGAGAAAAGAGGTAGTTGTCTTTATGCAGAAGTGCACTGTTTTTACAGAACAAGTGCCTTCTAGTGTTTAGCTGTGGCTCTATATTCTCTGCTCTTTGTGTTCATGCATAGGCTATTCCTTTAATTTTTCTCACAGGATAATTCATTCGGTGTTCCTTCTTCCGCTTCTTATAAAAGGGTATTTTGAATTTAACGTTTTGCTTTGTTAAAAAAATTGTTGAGTATATTAATTTCGCCTTTTGTTGCTATAGGTTTGGGTATGATTATGCTGGTGGATATGAACGTGAGATGGGGGGCAGACCTGGCTATGGTGATGAAAGGCCTCATGGCCGGTACATTGGTCGGCCATCTGGTGGTTATAGTGGTCCTTCAGGTAACTGCTCAACTGCTTTGGAATTGCTACTACTTTAGGTATTCAGATGTATTCTGAAGATTAGCATGTTCTGGAAAAGTTTTCACTAGTGCTTTATTTAATAGTTAGCAAACAAGGAATATGCCTTGCATTTGAGCCTTGAATGCAAGGTGTATTCCTTATTGCTGACTTTTTGTTTTATAACTGATTTAAATATGGCAATATAATTGATTGATGCTTCTTATTTCTGACTTTTTGTCTTAGAACTGATTTAAATATGGTAATATAATTGATTGATGCTTCTTATTTCTGACTTTTTGTCTTAGAACTGATTTAAATATGGTAATATAATTGATTACGGTCTATATTATTCAAAATCTTGGTTCATTTTGTAGGTGTGGTATTTTCTAGTTAAGTAACTTCTTCCCATGTATGTACTGCCTAATTTTATTAGTGCTAGTGCTTTACTCTTGGCTGGATGTAGCCCTGCACATTTATTGCTATAGGATCTACTTTATCAAGTTACTGTTATATGTTTTAAGTTCTTGTTTTCAACTCAAAGCATTTTGTATCTGGTGCAAGATTCACTAGCAGTGGCCAGTTGGAGGTTGTGCTGAAAATTTTTGTCACATGATTTGAAGTATGTTGAAAAGTGTCAAAGTACTTCCATTATCAATTTAATATTGTAAATTTAAATTGTAGAACATATGATATACCCTACTTCTCCAATTGAAATTTGGTGTTCCAAATACTTTTATAACTATAGTATCCACCCATGCACATACAATTATAAGAGAAGCATTTTCATTTGTCTTAAATATGTGCAATGCATTTAGAATTTATTATAGGGTTATGCTATAGAAAATTAAATGTTGGAATTTAAATTTTTTAGTTACTGTAGCCTAAGTCTTTAATATATAACTTCATATGTGTTGATCTTATATAACTTGTAGTCTAAGTCTTTGCTTACGAGTAGCTCATTGGAATTTCATAATTTATTTCTTAAGATTATTTTGAGGACTGAGTTTGGGGCACAGATTGCCTGGAATGGTTTGATTTTAATGTTTAATAGGAGTTACATAATGCTTGAAAATTGATGCACACCGCATTTGCTTTTGGACAATCTGCATATGGTATCAAAATACACCAATATCTTTGGAATCCATTACACGAAGAATTTTAATTTGCATATATTCATGAGATCCCCAAATGAAATATGCATTATGTTTTTAGAAATTTAACTTGTTGGTCAATTTTTATTTGGCGTGTCAGCATATATATATATATATATATATATATATATAGAACACCTCATCTTATTTGTTAAAGTAGAACTTATTGGGTTCTCTAACTTTGTAGAATGGGATTCAGGTCGTGGTGGTTACAGTGATGTTCCTAACGCAGGGAGTGCTCAAAGGTTAGAATTGATGTTGTTAATGGACTTTAATATTTCTTGAGGTTTGATTTATCCTTTATTTGATCATTCCTGCATGGTGTTCCTTCTGTTCCCATTGTTTCTTAATTCAGTTTGGTCTAATTCTCTTTTCATCTCATTTCTTTATCAACTATTCTCGACTCACACACAAATGCATACCTTGTTTTCAATTCAATGAAGAGGGGATTTTAGTGGACTATTGGAACCTTATTTTTTGCACTAATTAATGTGACATATTATGTAATTTTTATCAGGGAAGGCTTGATGTCCTACAAGCAATTTATTCAGGAGCTTGAAGATGATATACTTCCTGCTGAAGCAGAGCGCAGGTACAGAATGCTGACTGTTTCAGTTGCTCTAGAGTTAGATTGTGCTCTATACTTGTGACCTCAAGTTTTTAAAAGAGAAATAATAAATGAAGTGACTTTGGCCCCTGATTTTGTAGATATCAAGAATACAAGTCAGAATATATTTCAACTCAGAAGCGAGTTTTCTTTGATGCTCATAAGGATGAGGAATGGTACTCTTCATCAATTCTTTAATTCCTACCTTTTCTTTTCTTGTCATATTGCTAATTGATTGTGCTTGTGTACATAGGTTGAAGGACAAATATCACCCAACTAATTTACTTTCAGTCATAGAAAGGTGAGCTTTACTGCCTGTTTGATGATGATTGGAATTCCTTAAGTTGAAAGTAGGCTGATAAAATTGTGAGGCTCCTTATTTTTATGGGTGTTGGCTTTGTATGGCTCTCCTTTTAAAAACACCTATTTCTATCTTATATCATGCTGATATTCAGCTAATCATATTGGGGAGTTTCTTTTTAGGAGGAATGAACTTGCACGGAAGGTTGCAAAAGAGTTCTTGCTAGATTTACAGAGTGGGACGTTGGACTTGTAAGAGCTGCACTTCCCTGATTATTTTCATACTTGTGTCAAGTTTACTTCATTTTTGTGACTGTAAGCTTATAGTTACTTTTATGATGCAGAGGTCCTGGTGTAAATGCCTCGTCATCAAATAAATCTGGACAGACTAGTGATCCAAATTCTGATGATGAAGCAGATGCTGGTGGTAAAAGAAGACGGCATGGTCGGGGACCTGCTAAAGAAACTGATCTTTTATCTGCTGCTCCTAAGGCACACCCAGTCTGCTCAGAACCTAGAAGAATCCAAGTTGATATTGAACAAGCACAGGCTCTTGTACGCAAACTTGATTCAGAGAAAGGAATTGAGGAAAATATCTTATGTGGATCTGATAACGATAAAATGAGTCGGGAGAAATCCCATGGTGGCTCTACTGGTCCAGTTATTATCATAAGGGGTTTGACCTCTGTCAAGGGCTTGGAGGGTGTTGAACTTCTGGACACACTTATTACTTATATGTGGCGCATCCATGGTGTGGATTATTATGGGATGGTTGAAACAAGTGAAGCAAAGGGTCTCAGACATGTTAGAGTAGACGGAAAAAGTAGTGACTTAGGTAGTAATGGGTCTGAGTGGGAAAAGAAACTTGACTCTCGTTGGCAAGAGAGATTGAGGAGTCAAGATCCATTAGAAATAATGACTGCAAAGGACAAGATCGATGCTGCTGCTGTTGATGCTTTGGATCCCTTTGTCCGGAAGATTAGGGATGAAAAGTATGGGTGGAAGTATGGTTGTGGAGCCAAAGGTTGCACAAAGCTTTTTCATGCTGCTGAGTTTGTGCACAAGCATCTTAAACTGAAGCACCCAGAACTTGTGATGGAGCTCACTGTCAAAGTCCGTGAAGAACTGTATTTTCAGAACTACATGAAGTAAGGGTAGTCTTCTAGATATTATGTCGATTTTTTTAATACTTGGTTCTAAAGATACTAAAGTAAATATGTTGATGTCATTAACAGTGATGCAGATGCACCTGGTGGGACACCTGTCATGCAGCAACCTTTACCGGTATGATTTATCCGGTCATTATTAGTCCTGTTCAATCAACCTTGTTTACATTATAGGGAGAGATTTGTAATATGAAGTGGGCCAGCCAGTTTGGCTATATTTACAATGGGCTGGAAATATCGGAATAGGGATGGGACTGAAAGAGTTGAAACTCTACTTTTATAGTATTTCTGCATACTGATTCCAGAGTGCTCTAGTCCTGTTGCTGTTTACTATCTTAAAAGTCTTGCTAATGTCTTACAGGTTCCTTGATTATCTTGTAAACTTCCCTTATTACATGCATGATTAGAAAATTGATTTATCAACAGATAGGGGTGTGGCTATACATGTTAGCATCCACCACAGCAGTTATTTGAGAAGTACAAGAGTTTTGTTCTCAGTTAGTAATAGCTTTTATGTTCAATCATTGCTTTTCATTTTGTTTCAATTTTTTTTTTTCATTGTTTTTAGTTTAAGGATTTGAAAGAAGTATTGTAGTGGTTAGGAAGAATTGATGCCGTGAATAGATACTGCTAGGGATGGATAAACTAGGTTTGGTAAAAGTGAGCCAATATTTGACCATGGTGTTACCAAAGTTAATTTGTATTCTTGTAATAATTGAATATGAAGAAAGAGGGAAGGGATCATAGTTTTTAGTATGACTTTGAGACTGAGTTGAAGAAAGTTTTTCTATCTTTTCTGGTGCCTGGCAGCATAAATGTGTCTTTCCAAGTTTGATGTTGTTAGTTTCATGTTCCTTTTACAGTTTGTAATTAAGGCCTTATTCATTGATATATATGTCTAAGCTCATATATTATGCCTAAAGGTTGTGCACGTTGGTTTGTTGCTATCATATACTGCAACACATATCCACTCTGTTTGAATTGATAATGCATATTATGACTTCTCAAATTTGACTATATATTGAAGTAGACGTTAGACAGCATAAAATATATAACTGCATCCTCCTGATAGAAACCTCTGTTTTTATGACATTATGAATGTTCTTATGTGGGTTTTAATAATGATTAGTATATCTTATAAAAAGAAAATTATTTTTATTACTATCATTGATTGTTAGTTTTTGAAGTTAGTGTTGCTTTATACTTTTTTTTTTTTTATTTGCAGAAGGAAAAACCAATGAGACGCAAGCTAGGTTCAGAGAACCGATTAAAAGATGAACGTGGAAACCGTAGAGAACGTGACTATCGAGCTAATGGTAGTGATAGATATGATAGGTCTGACAATGCTCAATCTAGTGAATTTCCATCCAACAATGATGGTCCTGATGGTGCAAATCGTGATATGATATACCCTACTTCTCCAATTGAAATTTGGTGTTCCAAATACTTTTATAACTATAGTATCCACCCATGCACATACAATTATAAGAGAAGCATTTTCATTTGTCTTAAATATGTGCAATGCATTTAGAATTTATTATAGGGTTATGCTATAGAAAATTAAATGTTGGAATTTAAATTTTTTAGTTACTGTAGCCTAAGTCTTTAATATATAACTTCATATGTGTTGATCTTATATAACTTGTAGTCTAAGTCTTTGCTTACGAGTAGCTCATTGGAATTTCATAATTTATTTCTTAAGATTATTTTGAGGACTGAGTTTGGGGCACAGATTGCCTGGAATGGTTTGATTTTAATGTTTAATAGGAGTTACATAATGCTTGAAAATTGATGCACACCGCATTTGCTTTTGGACAATCTGCATATGGTATCAAAATACACCAATATCTTTGGAATCCATTACACGAAGAATTTTAATTTGCATATATTCATGAGATCCCCAAATGAAATATGCATTATGTTTTTAGAAATTTAACTTGTTGGTCAATTTTTATTTGGCGTGTCAGCATATATATATATATATATATATATATATATAGAACACCTCATCTTATTTGTTAAAGTAGAACTTATTGGGTTCTCTAACTTTGTAGAATGGGATTCAGGTCGTGGTGGTTACAGTGATGTTCCTAACGCAGGGAGTGCTCAAAGGTTAGAATTGATGTTGTTAATGGACTTTAATATTTCTTGAGGTTTGATTTATCCTTTATTTGATCATTCCTGCATGGTGTTCCTTCTGTTCCCATTGTTTCTTAATTCAGTTTGGTCTAATTCTCTTTTCATCTCATTTCTTTATCAACTATTCTCGACTCACACACAAATGCATACCTTGTTTTCAATTCAATGAAGAGGGGATTTTAGTGGACTATTGGAACCTTATTTTTTGCACTAATTAATGTGACATATTATGTAATTTTTATCAGGGAAGGCTTGATGTCCTACAAGCAATTTATTCAGGAGCTTGAAGATGATATACTTCCTGCTGAAGCAGAGCGCAGGTACAGAATGCTGACTGTTTCAGTTGCTCTAGAGTTAGATTGTGCTCTATACTTGTGACCTCAAGTTTTTAAAAGAGAAATAATAAATGAAGTGACTTTGGCCCCTGATTTTGTAGATATCAAGAATACAAGTCAGAATATATTTCAACTCAGAAGCGAGTTTTCTTTGATGCTCATAAGGATGAGGAATGGTACTCTTCATCAATTCTTTAATTCCTACCTTTTCTTTTCTTGTCATATTGCTAATTGATTGTGCTTGTGTACATAGGTTGAAGGACAAATATCACCCAACTAATTTACTTTCAGTCATAGAAAGGTGAGCTTTACTGCCTGTTTGATGATGATTGGAATTCCTTAAGTTGAAAGTAGGCTGATAAAATTGTGAGGCTCCTTATTTTTATGGGTGTTGGCTTTGTATGGCTCTCCTTTTAAAAACACCTATTTCTATCTTATATCATGCTGATATTCAGCTAATCATATTGGGGAGTTTCTTTTTAGGAGGAATGAACTTGCACGGAAGGTTGCAAAAGAGTTCTTGCTAGATTTACAGAGTGGGACGTTGGACTTGTAAGAGCTGCACTTCCCTGATTATTTTCATACTTGTGTCAAGTTTACTTCATTTTTGTGACTGTAAGCTTATAGTTACTTTTATGATGCAGAGGTCCTGGTGTAAATGCCTCGTCATCAAATAAATCTGGACAGACTAGTGATCCAAATTCTGATGATGAAGCAGATGCTGGTGGTAAAAGAAGACGGCATGGTCGGGGACCTGCTAAAGAAACTGATCTTTTATCTGCTGCTCCTAAGGCACACCCAGTCTGCTCAGAACCTAGAAGAATCCAAGTTGATATTGAACAAGCACAGGCTCTTGTACGCAAACTTGATTCAGAGAAAGGAATTGAGGAAAATATCTTATGTGGATCTGATAACGATAAAATGAGTCGGGAGAAATCCCATGGTGGCTCTACTGGTCCAGTTATTATCATAAGGGGTTTGACCTCTGTCAAGGGCTTGGAGGGTGTTGAACTTCTGGACACACTTATTACTTATATGTGGCGCATCCATGGTGTGGATTATTATGGGATGGTTGAAACAAGTGAAGCAAAGGGTCTCAGACATGTTAGAGTAGACGGAAAAAGTAGTGACTTAGGTAGTAATGGGTCTGAGTGGGAAAAGAAACTTGACTCTCGTTGGCAAGAGAGATTGAGGAGTCAAGATCCATTAGAAATAATGACTGCAAAGGACAAGATCGATGCTGCTGCTGTTGATGCTTTGGATCCCTTTGTCCGGAAGATTAGGGATGAAAAGTATGGGTGGAAGTATGGTTGTGGAGCCAAAGGTTGCACAAAGCTTTTTCATGCTGCTGAGTTTGTGCACAAGCATCTTAAACTGAAGCACCCAGAACTTGTGATGGAGCTCACTGTCAAAGTCCGTGAAGAACTGTATTTTCAGAACTACATGAAGTAAGGGTAGTCTTCTAGATATTATGTCGATTTTTTTAATACTTGGTTCTAAAGATACTAAAGTAAATATGTTGATGTCATTAACAGTGATGCAGATGCACCTGGTGGGACACCTGTCATGCAGCAACCTTTACCGGTATGATTTATCCGGTCATTATTAGTCCTGTTCAATCAACCTTGTTTACATTATAGGGAGAGATTTGTAATATGAAGTGGGCCAGCCAGTTTGGCTATATTTACAATGGGCTGGAAATATCGGAATAGGGATGGGACTGAAAGAGTTGAAACTCTACTTTTATAGTATTTCTGCATACTGATTCCAGAGTGCTCTAGTCCTGTTGCTGTTTACTATCTTAAAAGTCTTGCTAATGTCTTACAGGTTCCTTGATTATCTTGTAAACTTCCCTTATTACATGCATGATTAGAAAATTGATTTATCAACAGATAGGGGTGTGGCTATACATGTTAGCATCCACCACAGCAGTTATTTGAGAAGTACAAGAGTTTTGTTCTCAGTTAGTAATAGCTTTTATGTTCAATCATTGCTTTTCATTTTGTTTCAATTTTTTTTTTTCATTGTTTTTAGTTTAAGGATTTGAAAGAAGTATTGTAGTGGTTAGGAAGAATTGATGCCGTGAATAGATACTGCTAGGGATGGATAAACTAGGTTTGGTAAAAGTGAGCCAATATTTGACCATGGTGTTACCAAAGTTAATTTGTATTCTTGTAATAATTGAATATGAAGAAAGAGGGAAGGGATCATAGTTTTTAGTATGACTTTGAGACTGAGTTGAAGAAAGTTTTTCTATCTTTTCTGGTGCCTGGCAGCATAAATGTGTCTTTCCAAGTTTGATGTTGTTAGTTTCATGTTCCTTTTACAGTTTGTAATTAAGGCCTTATTCATTGATATATATGTCTAAGCTCATATATTATGCCTAAAGGTTGTGCACGTTGGTTTGTTGCTATCATATACTGCAACACATATCCACTCTGTTTGAATTGATAATGCATATTATGACTTCTCAAATTTGACTATATATTGAAGTAGACGTTAGACAGCATAAAATATATAACTGCATCCTCCTGATAGAAACCTCTGTTTTTATGACATTATGAATGTTCTTATGTGGGTTTTAATAATGATTAGTATATCTTATAAAAAGAAAATTATTTTTATTACTATCATTGATTGTTAGTTTTTGAAGTTAGTGTTGCTTTATACTTTTTTTTTTTTTATTTGCAGAAGGAAAAACCAATGAGACGCAAGCTAGGTTCAGAGAACCGATTAAAAGATGAACGTGGAAACCGTAGAGAACGTGACTATCGAGCTAATGGTAGTGATAGATATGATAGGTCTGACAATGCTCAATCTAGTGAATTTCCATCCAACAATGATGGTCCTGATGGTGCAAATCGTGATGAATCAATGTTTGATCCTTTTGGAGGAGGCATACGGGTTGGGCCTCCTTTCCCCTCTGATATACCCCCTCCACCGGTATTGATGCCTGTTCCTGGTGCTGGGTAAGTCAACAGTTTGTGATTTATTTGTTTTTATTTGGAAGAGAATCGACAGTAGGTTTTGCCATCTTTCTAGAGAGCTTATATTTGCCTGTAATTGCAGTCCATTGGGGCCTTTTGTCCCTGCGCCACCTGAAGTTGCTATGCGGATGTTTAGAGAACAGGGTGGCCCTCCTCCTTTCGAAGGGGGTGGTAGAAATGGGCGGCCTGGGCCCCAACTAAGTGGACCAGGCCCTATTCTTTTGTCTCCAGGTTTTCGACAGGATCCTCGACGATTAAGAAGGTAAACTTTGTTTAGGTCCTCTACATAATAAACTTAACGAATGTGACGTATGGTTGTATGGTGAAACTATTAGTAAATTGTGAAGTCCAAATGAGAGTAAATTTAGATGGTAGAGAAATTATAGTGATTATTTTTAATGGTGACATCCTTTTATATTTTTGTTTTGTACTTAAGTTCTTCCTGGCTGGGTTTTAATTTTTACAATTATTCCTAGAACAAACTATTGTTACTGATTTGTGCTGTTTTGTAATTTTCATTTGTGATCTAATCTCAGCAATTTGTTAATTTCATGCAGCTACCAAGACCTAGATGCACCAGAGGATGAAGTCACTGTTATAGACTACAGGAGTTTGTAAAGAAGTGGTTGATTGTTGAAAGAATATAAGTTGATATTTTTGGAGGGTCGAGGCAACTCCTGCACTAGCGACAGACGTTAACTTGCAACGGTAAAAGAAACCACATTGTGCTTAGATAATTAGGATGTGAATCTACTGCAGGTTGCTCATGGTTTCTGCCACTGTTGAATGATAGTGCTACTTAGTCCTGCAATGTGTGTTAGACTAGTGATCCAAACTCCAATTTTTTATTCCCCACTCTTTGACTTGACTTGAAAAGAGATTTTCTTTTATGAATTTGGGGTGCGTTTATACTATGGTTAACGTAGTAGATTTTTTATAGTTGCTCATTTGTTTTCCCCCCAATGTTGGTGTTGAATAGATAAACCAAATATTTTGCTTTTCTTTCGACAATAAAGATATTTTGAGGCTAAAACCTTTGTGCATCCTCTGATGAGTAAACTACAGGCAAATGTTATTCTACAGTATTGAGCAGGGACGTAGCCATAAAATTTGCATTTAATAATAATAAAATATTAAATAATTTCCAAAAATATATATATATTAGTGTTCGAAAAATTTAAAGATAGATCTTAATATTTAATATTTCTATAATCAAACTCATTTTAATATTTTAAATGAGTTCTAATGTAAATTAATATAACTTTCTTTAGATAGCCAATTAATAATTAGATTGGCCTTATTTTAATAATATGTTATATGAGTCGGATATATATTATAAAAGCTTATCTAGTTAAAACTATATGACTATTGAATAATACAGTTGCAAATAATTAAGTCAATTGATATAATGCATCTCATTGTATGTAAGATACTTGAAAGAAAGAATAATATTTGTTAGAGAATATTGAGTAACCGACTTTTTCCCTTGTTTTAAAACCCAACCTGTTGTAGGATTTGGTAAGGCGATTGGGTCACAGGTCGACTGATCTAACTAGTTGGACTGATGATGTCAGCAACGAAAGTGTTTTTAAAAAATTATAAATTAGTTCTTTAAATTTCAGTATATTAAAATACCCCTAAAATATTACAAGTTAGTCCCTAAAATTTTAGATAATTTAAACATTCCCAAAAAGCTCATTAGTCCCTAATGTTTTGACATTTTTCAAAAATACCCATAAAGAGTACCAAATTAGTCCCTAGAAATTTGAAATATAGCAGAAACCTCCTTAAAACCTGAACTAGACCAGATAGGCTGTCAGGTCTTGGTTAGACTAGTCAATCTGGTTCGGGTTTTAAAACAGTGCTTTTTCCCACTCAAATAATGGTCTGATACACCTCACCCATGAACTTTTAAAATACCACTTTGCCACCCAAAGCAGAATCCATTTAGCAAATTTTGTTGTGAAGAAGGGCGGGATGGTCAAAAGTCCATTGTAAGTAAGGACACCTAATTCTGGTGATGTCACCGGCAAAGCAAAGATTGGTGAGTTGTCGGCGGAGCAAAGATTGGTGAGTAATAGGCAATAGGAGAAACTGTTAGTAATTGATCTCTAGTAGGCAGCAGAAAAATAAAAAACAAATCGGAAATCAATTATTATTACGCCAAGATCCGAGTATCGATTAGGTTTCTTACATGTTAAAACAAAAATTATGTATAAAATAAAATTAATCCATTCAAAGGATCAAAAATCTTACGGACGTTTGGAGGCTCCTTCAAGCGTCTTTGATTTTATTTCGCTACAGATTCAATATGGAACTGCACGTACGTTGATCCACACGAAAACAATCCAAAGAACCAACCGTTGTTTTATGAGAACAATGGGATGACTTCAAGAATCAAGTTTTTCAAAGAATCAAGTGTTAGAGTAGATGCCCTAGAGCCAATCAATTATTGTAGAATTGACTCTTTGTAATAATGTTCATTAATCAATAAAAGACATTTTATTCTATATCGCGTAAATAATTATTATTGCAATTTGTATTGATATATGTCCTTAGAATGGTAGAATCGTGACGAGGGTATCAAGTGTTTCAAATCTTGATAGTGAGAACCCTATGAGCACATATGGTGGTCATTTTAGAAACGTCCGTAGCCCCATTGTTATTATGAAGTAAGGGCACATATAATACGGTAAGACTATCATAGTGTTTAAACGACCCTGTCGAAAGACAATGACTGATCTCACTTGTCAAGATTGTTTGGTGACAACCTGGTGCAACACATGGGTGCTTGCTGTAGGCGAATACACCGCAGCAAGTTCACTAGACTGACCCACCAGAGGATTCCATATGGATGATAACCCTAGTGTCTATGAAACAAATCCTTTAACGAATGGTGGTGCATGTGATCCTTAGACTTGAGATCACCGGAGCGCCTTGTGCACCGATTGGTGCAGTTTGACACTAGCCTAAAGCAGTTCTATTCAGAGCTGTCAATACGGTGGTGATTGGCTACATCAAGGAATGTATCAAGACTATGGTGGATTGACAGAAGATTCATCATTCCCGGGTATGGGATAAGTTATCTCCCGGCGCAATTCAGTATATGGCAATGACACTAAAACTATGGCCACAGTGGGATTGAGTTGTTGGTCTATCCAGATTATAATACAGGTCATTGGTCCATAAACTGAATACATAATATCGAGAGTAACCGAAGGTTGACACTATTTCTATGCCTTCGTCTCGTCGAGATAATGGATGATGAAAGGATCGAATTGTACGGTAACCATATCGTTGACATGTAGCTACTTTGCTGAATCTGAATCTATCGAGTGGCCATGATGTCTTGCTAGGGGCCAATCTTGGTCTGCGTATTAGTGAGACAATTAATTGGTGTTAATCGCGATACTATACACTGCCGATATGATAAGGAGCCTATGGTCATACACATAGAAGATAATTTAAGAGCCAAGAAGAAAGAAAGGTGTTTTCATCTTTTTAGGCGAAAGGGTATTTTGGTAATTTCACAGTGCAATTAAATTTATTGGGGTCGTAGCTTTTATTTAATTTGTTAGAAAAAATTAAATAAGTGAAATTACGTTTAAATGTGTGTTTGCACATATTTAATTAAATCATTATTATTGTTAAATGTTAATTAAATATTAATTGATTTTAATTGAGATAATGATAAATTAAATTAAAATATCTAATTGGGAGTGTTTGGCAACATGGGGTGTTTGGGTTGGAGCCCAAGCCCATTCCATGTGGGAATAGAGCAACTAAGTTTGCCTATAAAAGGAAAGGTGTTTGTGTGATTTGTTAATAATTAAAATTTTGCCCTTTTGAAAGAAAAGAAAAACACACAACACATACACACTCTCCCACGCCACTTTCACTGTTTGAATGAAAAATCAAATATTTCTCTTTTCTTCTTCTTGATTTCTTAAGACCAAGGAGGATCTAGCAAATCACTCTTGGGTTCCTTGTGATTATCTTCGTGTGGACTTCTTGGGTTTGATCCTACACTTGGATCGGTAGCAAACACGTTCAGAGACAATATTGGTGGAGCCTCCAACGTGGGTATGAATCTAAACTTTAGATTTATTTTTCTGCAGATTCTTGATGTAAAACATAAACTGTAATTTCTGTGCCCTGATTTTGGGTTTTAAGGAACGATCCATGGTTGTAAAATTTTTGTTTTCCGCTACGCAATCGGATCGTTTCCTAACATCAAGAAGAGAAAAATATTTCTCTTCAATCAATGAGTGGGGACTGAGAGAGAAAAAAAGGGTGGCTAGGGTTTTTTTAATTGAATAATGTTTAATGATATAATATTTTAATTTTAAGTTGCACTTATACAGTGCAACAATTAAAACCCTATTCCATTAAGGAATAGTCATGAGCTCCAACCCTAATCCACCATTGCAATCAAACACCCTTTAATTGGTATTTTAAATTTTAATTAATTATTATTATAATGAAAAATCAATTGATATATATAATAATATATTAACATTTAATTAATAATAATAATCCATTTAAATATATCTCACTAATTTTAATTTTAATATTAAAATTAAATACAAGCAACAACCTCGGCAAATTTATTGCACTGTGAGATTACCAAAATACCATTTCATCCTAAAAGACAAAAATACCCCTTTCACAAAACGATTCTTAAATTATCTTCTAAGTGTGTAACCCATAGGCTCCTTATCATATCGGCAGTGAGTAGTATCGCGATTAACACCAATTAATCGTCTCACTATACACAAACCAAGATTGGCTTCTAACCCTAGTTAGTAAATACAGGTACGGCAAAAAAACGGTACGGGAATTTTACGGGTATAATACGGCAAACGGTGAAAAATACGTTTATAAAAATTCGGCCATATAATTCGGATACGGAAAAAATACGGTACGGGTATATACGGGTTTAATACGGTGCATTGTCAATAATACGTTTTGAAAAATACGGCAATATCAATCTTAGTTTTAACATTTTTATGGACTACCTGGTTAAAATCAATATAACATTTCAAATGCAAAGTATTCAATTAACCAATAACACAAATACACAATATATAAATATAACTGATATTCAAATTATAGTCTCCAGACTCAAACACAATCATAATAAAACCAATTGTTTATAAAAATTACAAATACACCCTACAGTCAGTTTACAAAAATTACAAATGTATCAAGTAAAAGTTAAAACTTAAAAGTATATATTTTATTAAATTTTCTCTCTCCTTTCTCTTCTCTTTCATTTTCTCGTTCTTTTCAAAACTTTCTTCTCTCTTTCTTCTGTAAGTTTCTTCTCTTCTTTCTCTTTCTTTGTTCCACCTTCTCTTCAGTCTTCACTTTCTTCTTAAAAGTTAAACTTCGGCTCTCTTGTATAAAGTATAAACTTATGTCTATACAAAAGAGACGAAGGTTGTGGAAATTGATTATTTGCTGGAGTTGATTGTTGTGTGTTGATTGTGGGAGTTGATTGATTGCTTGTGGAAATTTGTGAGGAAGAAAAGCTGAAGAAGAACTGAGGAAGAAGAAGAATTGCTGCTGAACTGCCGAAGAATTGAAGAAGAACGACTGAACCAGATCTATTTTAATTTTTTGTATAAACCCACCAAAACGACGTCGTTTTGGGGGTGTGAGATTATGTTTTTTTTTTTCTTTCAAAAATTCGCGAATAATTCGCGAATTATACGCGAATTATACGGTACACCTTATTATACGCGAATTATACGGCAGATTTTACAAATTTCAGATACGTGCGTTTTATACGCGAATTATACGGCTGTCCGTATAATTCGCGTATAATACGCGTTTTTACTAACTAGGCTTCTAACAAGACATCATGGCCACCCGATAGATTCAGATTCAGATTCAGCAAAATAGCAACCTATCAACGATATGGTTACCGTGTAATCAAATCTTTTCATCATACATTATCTCATCGAGGCTGAGGTACTTAAATAGTGTCAAACTCGGTTGTTCTCGATATCTTTGTATTCAGTTATTGGACCAATGACCGGATAAATAAATTGGATTGAGCAACAACTCAATCCCACTATGGCAACAAATTTAGTATCATTTCCATTTACTGAATTGTGTAGTGAGATAACTTCTCCCGTACCCAGGAGTGATGAATCTTTTGTCGATCCACCATAGTCTTGATACACTCCTCGATGCAGCCAATCATTACCGTATTGATAGCTCTAAATAGAACTACGTTGGGCTAGTGTCAAACTACACCAATTAGTGCACAAGGCTCTCCGATGATCTCAAGTCTAAGAATCACATCCACCACTCATTAGAAGATTTATTCCATAGATAATGGGGTTACCATCCATATGGAATCCTATGGTGGGTCTGTCCAGTGAACTTGCCTATAGCAAGCACTTATACGTTGCACCAGGTTGTCAGCAAACAACCTTGACAAGTGAGATTAGTAACTGTCTTTCGACAAGGTCGTTCAACACTATGATAGCCTTATCGTATTATATGTGTCCTTGGTCAGAATAATGCTGGGGATACGGACATTTCTAGAATGGCCACCATATGTGATCATAGGATACCGTATCAAGTATGTGTCTAGACTTCTGGTGAGACCATGGTTCCTTGACTTGAGCTATTGCTCCATTATTGTCGCAATAGATATCTATTGGATCAACAAACGTGGAGACCATACCAAGTTCAATGACAAACTTCTCAATCCAGACTGCTTCCTTGGTTGCATCGGATAATGCGATATACTCAGTCTCTATTGTAGAGTCCGCTACAGTGCTTTGCTTAGAGCTCTTCTGGCTCACTACACCCCTATCGAGACAAAATACATACCTAGATTGTGGGTGATAATCATCTTTATCCATTTGGAAACTCGCATCACGACATCCTCTTACAGTGAGCTCATCTTCCCCTCTATAAACTAAGAACATATCCTTTGTCCTTTTCAAGTACTTAAGGATGTTCCTGACAACTATCTAGTGACGCTCACCTGGATCTGATTGATATCTACTACAAGTGCTCAACGCGCATGAGACATCAATCTGAGTACATAACATGGCATGCATGATAGATCCAATTGCTAACGCATATGGGATCCTCTTCATTCTATCTCTCTCATCGTGTATTTTAGGATACATATCCTTGGAGAGATAGACACCATGTGACATAAGAAGAAATCCCTTTTTGGATTCTTCCATACTCAAATCTTTTTAGTACCTTATCAATATATGTACTCTAACTTAGGCCAAGCAACCTATGTGATCTATATCGATAAATCTTTATTTTGAGGATGTAGGCTACTTCTCCTAAGTCCTCCATGGAGAAGCACTTAGATAACCAAGTCTTTACAATTGCAAGTTCGGTATATTATTCCCGATCAGAAGTATGTCATCGACATACAACACCAAGAATGCCACTACGCTCCCACTTGCTTTCTTGTAAACACATGGCTCATCTTCGTTCTTGATAAAACTGAATTCTTTTATGGCTTCATCAAAATGAATGTTCCAGCTCCTTGAAGCTTGCTTGACTCCATAAATGGACCTCTACAACTTGCATGTCTTATCAGCTTGTCCATCAAGAACGAAACCATCAGGTTGTGTCATATACACATCCTCTTCAAGGTTTCCGTTCAGAAAAGTTGTTTTGACATCCATTTGCCAAATTTCATAGTCATGATATGCAGCAATCACAAGCATAATCTGGATGGACTTAATCATGGCAACCGGCAAAAAGGTTTCTTCATAGTCAATACCATGAAATTGTTTGAAACCTTTGGCAACCAATCATGCTTTATAAGCATGCACCTTGCCATCCATGTTAGTCTTCTTCTTGAAGACCCATTTACACCTTATGGGTTTTACCCCTTTAGGTGGATCCACCAGAGACCATACTTGGTTCTGGCACATGGAGTCCATCTCAAATTTCATGGCTTCAAGCCATTTAACGGAACCTGGATCTGGTATAGCGTCTTCGTAGGTTCTGGGTTTATTGTCTTGGTACACCAGTACGTCACCATGTTGAGTCACAAGAAAACCATATCTCTTGGGCTCATGGCGTACTCTCCTAGACCTACATAGCTCTTGTACTACTTGAGGTGGTTCACTTTGATCCAAAGATTGTGGAGTGACCTCCTCACGATGTTCAACCACTTCTTGTGGCACATCCTCCCATCTTTCATCTAATGTATCTTGTGATTCTAGAACTTCATCGAGTTCTACCTTTCTCCTACTAGTATTTCTTAGAAAAAATTCCTTCTCTAAGAAGACACCAGTACGAGCGACAAAAAATTTGCACTCTTCTAGATGGTAGAAATAGTACCCTTTGGTCTCTCTAGGATATCCCACAAAAATACATTTGTCAGATTTTGGGCCCAGCTTGTTCGAAGTCAATTTTTTGACAGAAGCTTCACAATCCCAAATCCTTAGATAAGACAAGTTAGGATTTTGCCCACTCCATAGTTCATATGGAGTCTTATCTATAGACTTTTATGGCACATGGTTCAGTACGTGAGTGGCAGTCTTTAGGGCATAACCCCAAAATGATGTAGGTAGATCACTAAAACTCATCATGGACCTAACCATGTCAAGTAAGGTCATGTTCCTCCTCTCAGATACTCCATTGTGTTGGGGGGTATACGGAGGGGTGAGTTGTGATACTATCCCACATTCCTTCAGGTATTCAGAAAACCCTAAGCTCAAGTATTCACCTCTTCGATCCGACCAAAAAGCTTTAATACTTTATCCCATCATATTATGTACTTCATTCCTGAATTCTTTGAATTTATCAAAGGCTTCAAATTTATGTCTCATAAGGTAGACATAACCATATCTATTGAAATCATCAGTAAATGTGATGAAGTATGAATATCCCACCTCTGGCTTCAACTGTTAGTGGACCGCATACATCACTATGGATGATGCCTAACAGTTTAGTAGCCCTTTAACTTTGTCATGTGAAAGGCGACTTGGTCATCTTGTCTAAAAGGCATGACTCACATACCTCAAATGACTGGAAGTCAAAAGGGTCCAAAACTCCATCCCTTTGAAGTTTACAATGCGGGTTTGATTAACATGACCTAATCTACAATGCTAGATGTATGTTTGGTTTTGATCGCTATGTTTATCTTTCTTAGTTTCAACATTGAGAATATCCTTATTGTTTAAATCAAGAATGTATAATCTGTTATATAACCTTGCAATTCCAAATAGAATACCATTTAAACTAAAGGACAACAATCCATTAGAAATCTTATTAAAATGATATCCTATATTATCCAAGCGGATATTGAAATAATGTTTCTAGAAATAGCAACTACAAAATAAAAATCTTTGAGTTTTAATAATAAGCCCGTAGACAAAGTCAAACAATAAGTCCCTACAGCTAATGCATCCACATGCGCTCCATTTCCAACTCGTAGGTCCACTTCTCCCTTGGCGAGCAATCTACTCTACCTTAGTCCCTGCACATTAGTACAAATGTGAGTACCACATCCTGTGTCAATGACCTAAGATGTTGAAGGAGAGAAGTTAATCTCAATCACATACGTATTAAAGTCGAAGCGTCTGACTTCTTCTTGTTTGCAAGGAAAGTAATGCGACTAAATCAACCTTAGCAAGTGCACTAGTCGTGTTCAAGTAATACAATGATGAGTTTGAGTATCGTCCCATAGAGATCAAAGCAAATATTTGTAATTACCTAAAACTACTTACACGTTATTTGAGAAAACGAAATCTTAGAGTGTAAAAGTAATGGATTAAAAATAACTAAATTAAACAAATAAATAATGTGATGAACTTTGCAATATTAATGAAGTTAGGGTACAGATTTCCCCCTAATTATGCTTGACAACCACTCTTAATACCCGTTTGTGCTATGAATTGGTAGGATTCTTCTAAGGCCAATTATCCTTATTCAGGCATAATATTCAACTTAATACAGATCCCTATTCGGTTACTCTGAAATTAAGAAGCATAAATTCATCAATCCCTTACGACTAATTCGCCCTATTCGGTTATGAATTAGATGGACCACAAATTAATCCTAGAATCTCTATTCGATTAATTCTAGTTTTAATATGTTGTGCAATGTTATTCCCATATAACAATTATGAATATGAATTAAGCAATAAACCCTAACTTCTCTATTCGAAACATCATCATGGTAATTAAATCAATCCAACATTCATAAAGCATTAAACCTAAACTCTTGCACAAATTCATAAACATAAATTTGGTATTAAGAATAAAATTTGTTCAAAACATAATTAGGGTTCCATCCTCCCCTAACAAAAGGGATTTACTCCATCCTAAGAACAAAGGAATAAGTAGAGAAGAAGGAAAACATAATCAGACTTGAAAATAAATAAAAATCAGACTCTTAAATCTGATCTTCAGTCTTCAAGCCCCAAAAATGCATCTTCTCCTCTCAAAAATATGCAAAATTCATCCCCTGACAACTGATCTCAATTATACTTAAATACCCAAAAGAGTCCTAAGTGAAAAAGGAAAGAAAAACTAATAAAGACGCGCTAATAGGTTCCGCCACAACCCTAGCCATGGCCAAATTTAAGTCACCACAGCCTAGGCCGTGGTGCTTACTGGTCTCTTTATTTTCTCTTTGTTCCATCACCATGGCCATGGTGAACTACCAAGGCATGGCCATGGTCTTCAAAACTGAAGGGCAATCTCAACTTTTTCAAGCTTTAAGTCCCAATTTCATTCCAATACTCCAATCTTCTCAATCAAAGCCTAAAAAAAACATAAAAGTTATCCAAATCAATAGGTAACCATCCATATCGCAAACTTAACAAAAACAAACATAAAAACAAAGGAAACAAATGAGAAGTTAACTAAACTAACATCAAAACAACCCTAAAAAAACTCAAATTATGCAACTTATTAGAAAGCCTTGCAGTGCTTCCTCTAGTGGCCAGGCTTGCCACAATAGAAGCAAACCACCTTCCCATCCTTCCTAACACCACCCTCAAGTTGAGAGCATCCTGTCCTTTGGCCTTGACCTTTCCCTTGCCCTTACCCTTACCTTTATTGGCAACAACCAGTAAAACAAGCTTGGACTTTTTCATGTCCTGCTCCATAGTCCTAAGCATGTTCAGAAGCTCTGACAGGGATTTCACCATCATGTTCATATTGAAATTCATTATCAACGATGAAAAGGAATCAGGTAGTGACTGCAAAATTAAATCTACTTGTAAGTCTGCATCCACACCAAACCCGAAAGTCTCAAGCCTCTCTATATATCCAATCATCTTGAGTACATGAGGATCAACTTGGGCTCCCTTAGTCATACGACTCCTAAACAATCCACTCAACACCTTATACCTCTCATGTCAAGCATTTCCTTCGAAAAACTCCTTGAGGTGCAAAATTATGGTAGCAGCGTCCATATTCTCATGCTACTTTTGCAGCTCAGGTGTCATCGATGCTAGCATAATGCATTGAACATTATTAGCATCATCAAGAAACTTTTGGTAGGTATCCTTTACTTCTTGAGTGGCATCAGGATCAAGCTTAGCCATATAAGGCTTGTTTAGGATATACAATTTCTTTTCGGACTTCAATACAATCCAAAGTTTCGATACCAGTCTGAGAAATTGGATCCGTCCAGCCTGTTTTCCTTTTTGATTATCGATTACAGGTTGGTATTGCTCATTTTAGTGAATCTACAAATATAGAAAAGTAAAAGTCATTATATTGTTTATTATTATATAATAAGGTCTTTTATTAAAAAATGCTCTCACTATTTTCCTCGAGCCAATAGCCCTCATTATTAACTTGGGAAAATTCGTTGGCTTTCCTAGTGAACTAAGATCCCATCTAGCCCATTTCAAACTTTCGCTTTGGCGAACGAGCCAAAATGGGTTGATTAGGTAGTCCACACCAGTTGATAACTCCCACTACCAACCTCAAATGCGAAGTAAGCCAACAAGCCAATCACACTGTAATGACTCTCTTTCTAGCTAGTATACTCGTAAAATAACAGTAAAACTTGCTAAATATATGTATAAGAAAATATACATATAAACGAGTATAAAATTATGGGCCCATATTTAATTTTCTTTATATACAAATCTTTACATAATATAATAAAGTTTCAAAATAGTAACTCAACAGTTTTGCCCAACCCTTCCACTGCGTGATGTTCCAAGTGACCGCATCTCACTTGTTACCTACAAAAACATTAAAAACAACGGGCTGAGCACTAATTGCTCAGTAAATAAACCCGCTATGCTACCCTTCTCTCTCCGTTGCTTAAATTCTGAATTTCTTTCCTTACTTCACACTTCCCCATTCTTCTCTATTCTTTCTCTACTCTTACTCTATTTTTCTCTCTGTTTTTCCTTCTGTTCTTTCTCCATTCTTTCTCTATTCTAATTTCCCATTACTCAAATAATGGGCATGGTATTATGTATATGTGTGATGCAAATGCACAAATGCATAAAATGTGCATTTTCTTTTTTTTTTTCTTTCTTTTCTGTTCTTATTTTGCTTTTCTTTCTGTTATGTGCTTCTTCCTTTCTCTTCTTTCTTATTCTTTTGCCGATCGAACTTGGTTGAGGCATGGATTCGGAACCTTGGCCGTGTGAGTGTATTCTTCTTTCTTGGGTACAGCCCTCATCCACATGCACTTTTACGGACCGTACCAATTATTCTTTCTTATTCTTAGGCCGCTAAGGTAAGTAAATCCTACTGTAAGTATGATTTAAGTAACATTGTGTAGAGAATTAATTTTATGCATATATATGTGTTTTATATGAAGAATTGTTGATGGATTTGGTGTTGAATGATGATTAGAACTTATCCATGAGAAGTAGTGTTTCTTTCTGTTTTTCCTTTTGTTCTTAGCGGCCTAAGAATAAGAAAGAAGAATTGGTACGGTCTGTAAGAGTGCATGTGGATGAGGGCTGTACCCAAGAAAGAAAAATACACTCACACGGCCAAGGTTCTGAATCCATGCCTCAACCGAGTCCGATCAACAAAAGAATAAAAAAGAAAAGAAAAGGATAAGAAAGAAAAGAAAAGAATAAGAAAGAAGAGAAAGAAAGAAAGAAGCACAAAATAGAAAGAAAAACAGAATAAGAACAGAAAAGAAAGAAAAACAGAAAAGAAAATGCACATTTTATGCATTTGTACAGTTGTATCATATATATGCATAATACCATGCCCATTATTTGAGTAGTGGGAAATTAGAATAGAGAAAGAACAGACAAAGAACAAAAGGAAAAACAGAGAGAAAAATAGAGTAAGAGTAGAGAAAGAATAAAGAAGAATGGGGAAGTGTGAAGTGAGGAAAGAAATTCTGAATTTAAGCAACGGAGAGAGAAAGGTAGCATGGCGGGTTTACTTACTGAGCAATTAGTGCTCACCCCGTTGTTTTTAATGTTTTTGCAGGTAACAAGTGAGATGTGGTCACTTGGAACATCACACAGTGGAAGGGTTGGGCAAAACTGTCGAGTTACTATTTTGAGACTTTATTATATTGTGTAAAGATTTGTATATAAAGAAAATTAAATATGGGCCCATAATTTTACACTCGTTTATATGTATATTTTCTTATATATATATTTAGTGAGTTTTACTGTTATTTTACAAGTATACTAGCTAGAAAGAGAGTCGTTACATTTTTGGTATCAGAGCAAAGATTTTGGGATTTGACAGTATGCCCCTCTCGTCGCATTGACGTTCCGTAGCCGACCGTTGTAAGATTATTTCTTTCCTTACTTATAATAGTAGATAAGTTATTTGAGTTGATTCAAGTGTGGTTGGTTTGTAGATGAGACGTAGAACCCGAGCAGATAGTAAGAATGCGATGAGTGCGGGGGAAACTTCCAACCTGCTAGAACCTACTCCTACCCTTGATGGGGCAAGAATTCATAGTATTGTACGGCAAGTGTTAGTAGAGAGTCAAGGGAGAGTTGTACCAGAGAGAGTTGAAACCCCCGTTCGTGTACCGACCACCAGGGAAGAAAGAGAAAGGTCGGTACCTCCGACAGTGCAGAACCGTATTAGCCTATTTATGGATTGCCAAGCCAACACCAACCATCCGAATTTAGGGGTACCATGGACCCATTAGAGGCAGAGGAATGGTTTAGGTCTGTGGAACGCACGACGGCACTTTTTCCCATGACGGGCAGAGAAAAGATACAGTATGCAAGCTTTCTATTTCGGGGTGATGCCCGAATTTGATGGGAATTGATGGAAGATACTCACGATTTAGCTTCTATGACATGGGAAGAGTTTAGAAGATTGTTTGAGGCTGAATATAGAACAGTGGATCGGGTTCATGAGAAGATTCAAGAGTTTATCAGTTTGAAGCAAGGGTCTAGTACGGTAAAAGAGTATTTTGTAATATTTAACTCTCTTGCACAGTTCGTACCCGGTATAGTAAACACACCAGAGTTGAGAAAATATAAGTTTGTTTGTGGGCTGAAACCAGAAATAGCCCGTGATGTGATGGCAGGAGCTGAGCCCCCTCATACTTATAGTGAAGCCTTAGAGCGAGCTTTAAGGGCAGAAATATTTGTAAATAAGCTCACCTTAGTGGGACCATCAACAACAGTACCGAGTGACCCATCTCCCGCTTTACTGAGAGAGAGAAATGATGTTTCAAGAAACAGGGAAGTGAGGAACAAGAAAAGATTCCAACCTAAGAAGAACAGAAGAGACTGGTAGAGTAAACGGCCAAGAACTACTGAATTACCCCCATGTCCTAAGTGTGGGAGAACACACCCAAGGGAATGTTTAAGGGAATTAGGCTGAAATGTATGCTATAGGTGCCAACAACCGGGGCACTTGATGAAAGATTGTAAAGCCCCTCCTTCACCAAATGTCCGGGTGTTTACCATGGCACAGAGTAAAACAGAGGCTAGTCCATCCACAGTTACTGGTGGTTATTATTTCATGCAGTTCCTCTTTATGCATTGATTGATTATGGAGCTACACATTCTTTTATTACTCATGGTGGTAGAAAGATTAGGTTTAAAACCTGTTGTAGTAGATCAGCCTATTAAGATTGAATTACCTGATGGGGTTAGTGTAGTGACCCATGAGATACTTCCAGAGGAGTCCGTACTAATCCATAGAAGGGAGTTACCAGCTGATTTGATAGTGTTCGATATGCCCGACTTTGATGTTATTCTGGGTATGGATTTCTTAGGGAGGAATGGAGTAGAAATTGATTGTCGGAAAAAGAAAGCAAGATTTGATCTTGATGACTGAGATAAATTTAGTTTTGGAGAGAGCCATCAGTTGAGTATGTTAATCAGTAGTATAAAGGCTAGAAAGATTTTAAGAAAAGGGTGTTTTGGGTACATTGCCCATGTATTGCACAATAGTGATGTCCCATAACCAGAGATTCAGAATGTGCCAGTAGTCCGAGAGTTTTTAGATGTATTTCTGGAAGATTTGCTGGGTTTACCTCCGGAAAGAGAAGTAGAATTCAGTATTGAACTGGCACCAAGGACCGCACCAATTTCTAAAGCACCTTACCGGATGGCCCCAGCCGAGCTTCAGGAATTGAAGAAGCAACTCCAAGAACTCCTAGATAAGGGTTTTATTCGACCCAGTCATTCTCCCTAGGGAACTCCAATTTTGTTTGTGAAGAAGAAAGATGGATCCCTACGGATGTGTATAGATTATAGAGAGTTGAATAAAGTGACAGTGAAGAATAAGTACCCATTGCCTCGTATAGATGACTTATTTGATCAGTTGAAAGGAGCAACATGTTAAGAAACAACCTGGTTGCGGAGCGGAAAACAAAATTTTTTAAAACCACGGATCATTCCTTAGAACCCAAAATCAGGGTATAGAAATCACAGTTTATATATATATATCAAGAATCTGCAAAAAAGTAAATCTAAGGTTTAGATTCATACCCACGTTGAAGGCTCCACCAAATATTGTCTTTGAACGTGTTTGCTACCGATCCAAGTGTAGGATCGAACCGTAGAAGTCCACACGAAGACAATCACAAGGAACTAAGGAGGGATTTGCTAGATCCTCCTTGGCCTTAAGAGATTAAGAAGAAAAAAACAAAAGTTTGATTTTGGCACAAACCAAAAACTGGTGTGGGAGAGTGTTTTCTTTGTGTTGTGTGTTTTCTTTTCTCTCAAAAAGGCAAATGAAAAATCATTAACAAATCACACAAACACTATTCCTTTTATAGGCAAACCAAGTTGCCCTATTCCCACATGGAATGGGCTTGGGCTCCAACCCAAACACCCCATGTTGTCAAACACTCCCAATTAGATATTTTAATTTAATTCATCATTATCTCAATTAAAATTAATTAATATTTAAGTAACATTTAACAATAATGATGATTTAATTAAATATGTGCGAACACACATTTAACCGTAATTTCACTTATTTAATTTTTTAACAAATTAAATAAAAGGCTACGACCTCAGCAAATTTAATTGCACTGTGAAATTACCAAAATACCCTTTCGCCTAAAAAGACGAAAACGCCCTTCTTTCTTCTTGGCTCTTAAATTATCTTCTATGTGTGTGACCCATAGGCTCCTCATCATATCGGTAGTGTATAGTATCGCGATTAACACCAATTAATCGTCTCACTAATACACAGACCAAGATTGGCCCCTAGCAAGGCATCATGGCCACCCAATAGATTCGGATTCAGCAAAGTAGCTACCTGTCAACGATATGGTTACCGTACAATTCGATCCTTTCATCATTCGTTATCTCGACGAGACGAAGGCATATAAATAGTGTCAACCTTCGGTTACTCTTGATATTATGTATTCAGTTTCTGGACCAATGACCTATATTATAATCCAGATAGAGCAACAATTCAATCCCACTGTGGCCACAGTTTTAGTGTCATTACCATATACTGAATCACGCCTTGAGATAACTTCTCCCGTACCCAGGATTGATGAATCCTCTGTCAATCCACCATAGTCTTAATACACTCCTTTATGTAGCCAATCACCATCGTATTGACAACTCTGAATATAACTGCATTAGGCTAGTGTCAAACTGCACCAATCGGTGCACAAGGCGCTCTGGTGATCTCAAGTCTAAGGATCACATGTACCACTATTCGTTAGAGGATTTGTTCCATAGACACTGGGGTTACCATCCATATGGAATCCTCTGGTGGGTCAGTCCAGTGAACTTGCTGCGGTAAATCCACCTACAATAAGCACCCATGTGTTGCACCAGGTTGTCACCAAACAACTTTGACAAGTGAGATCAGTCACTGCCTTTCAAAGGGTCGTTCAATACTATGATAGCCTTACCGTATTATTTGTGCCCTTACTTCAGAATAATACTGGGGCTACGGACGTTTCTAGAATGGCCATCATTTGTGCTCATAGGGTTCTCACTATCAAGATTTGAAACACTTGATACCCTCGTCACGGTTCTACCATTCTAAGGACATATATTAAAACATATTGCAATAATAATGATTTATGCGATATAGAATAAAATTCCTTTTATTGATTAATGAACATTATTACAAAGAGTCAATTCTACAATAATTGATTGGCTCTAGGGCACCTACTCTAACACAACAATGTTTTCAAAGATTGATTTGAGGTCGGGTTATCATCAAGTAAGAGTGGCAAAACAAGATATTGCCAAGACTGCTTTTTGAACGAGATATGGCATTATGAGTTTGTGGTGATACCTTTTGGGTTAACCAATGCCCCAATAGTGTGTATGGATTTAATGAACGGCGTGTTTCACGATTGTCTTGATCAATTTATAATGGTGTTTATTGATGACATCCTGGTTTATTCGAACTCAAGAGAGGAGCATGAGGAACACTTAAGATTTGTGCTGCAGCGATTGAGAGAAAAGAATCTATTTGTCAAGTTTTCTAAGTGTGAGTTTTGGCTGGATCAAGTGATATTTCTGGGCCATATTGTTTCTAAAGAAGGTATATTAGTGGATCCTAGAAAAGTGAATGCAATTCTTGAGTGGCACTAGCTGAAGACAGTAAAGGAGGTTAGAAGTTTCTTAGGACTGGCAGGCTATTATTGGCGATTTGTAGCAGGATTTGCCCAATTGGCTAAGCCACTGATAGCTCTCACCAAACAGAGAACTCCTTTTGTATGGTCAGATGCTTGTGAAGAGAGTTTTCAAGAATTGAAGAAAAGATTAACCACTGCTCCCATTTTGGTGTTACCATAGGAGTGTGTGGATTATGACATTTATACTGATGCCTCACTGTAGGGACTTGGTGCTGTGTTGATGCAGTTGGGTAAGGTGATAGCTTATGCTTCTCGATAGTTGAAAAAGTATGAGATGAGATACCCTACACATGATTTAGAGTTGGCAATTGTAGTCTTTGCATTAAAGATATGGAGGCATTACCTATATGGTGCAAAGAGTAATATCTATACCAACCACAATAGTTTGAAGTATTTCTTTACTCAAAGGGAGCTAAATATGAGACAAAGGAGATGGTTAGAGCTGGTTAAAGATTATGATTGCAAAATTAAGTATCATCTTGGAAAAGCGAATGAAGTAGCCGATGCCTTAAGTAGAAAGGTCTATTTGTCCCGACTTACAAAGTAGCAAGAATTATTGAAAGAATTGTGTAGAGATTGAGGTGATATCGGGAAGGATTGCCATGTTAGAAATTCAGTCCACTTTACTGTAAGAGATTAAGGAAAAGCAAGTTGCCAATGAGTGGTATTAGAAAATAAGTCAGCAATTGCTTGAGGGCAAGATACCAGAATTCCACCTGTTAGACGATGTCCTCCGTTTCAGGGATTGCTTATGCATTCCCCAAGATGCTGAATTCAAGAAGAGAATTCTTACGGAGGCTCATGACACACAATACACTACTCATCCTGGAGTAACCAAGATGTATCAAGACTTAAAAAAGAGCTACTGGTAGCCAGGTATGAAGATAGATATTAGAGATTATGAGGCTAAGTGCTTGGTTTGTCAACAGGTGAAAGTAGAACACCAAAGGCCATTAGGATTGCTTCAGCCACTTAGCATTCCTGGATGGAAATAGGAGAGTATATCCATGGATTTTATTACAAGCCTTCCCAAAGTTCAAAAAGGGTTTAGTGCCATATGGGTGATAGTAGACAGATTAACTAAATCAGCCCATTTTCTTCTAGTAAAGGATAGCACTACCCCAGATCAGTTGGCCCAGATCTATGTCAAGGAGATAGTCAGACTCCATGGTGTGCCCAAGACCATAGTGTCAGATAGAGATTCCAAATTTGTTTCAGCTTTTGGGACTAGTCTAAAGAGAAAATTGGGTACCAGATTAGCATTTAGTACAACATACCATCCTCAGACAGATGGCCAGATTGAGAGAACAAATCAGATACTTGAGGATATGTTGAGAGCATGCTGTATAGATTATAGAATGACTTGGCATGACATGTTACCTTTGGTGGAGCAACAACTATCAGTCTACAATTAAGATGGCTCCTTACGAAGCCTTATATGATAGGGGATGTAGATCTCCATTGCATTGGGATGAGGTAGGAGAGAAAGATGTGTTGAATACAGCTCTTGGGCTGGAGATAACTCAGAAAACATAGAGGATATCAAGTTGATCAGAAGTAGAATGAAGCAAGCCCAAGATAGACAGAAAAGCTTGCAAATTTGAAGAGAAAAGATGTTGAGTCGAAGTGGGTGATAAAGCGTTTCTAAAAGTTTCCCCCTCTAAGTGGGTAATGCGTTTTGGTGACAAAGGAAAGTTAGCACCGAGATACATTGGTCCATTTGAAGTGTTACAACGAGTGGGAAAGGTAGCTTATAAGTTGGCGCTACCACCTAGTATAGACAGGATGCATAATGTGTTTCATATCTCGATGCTTCGAAAGTATGTCAGCGACCCCTCCCATATACTAAAAGTAGAGGAAGTGGACTTAGAAGAGAATCTCGTTTATGAGGAGCGTCCAGTATAGATATTGAATAGAAAGATTAAAGAGCTCCGAAACAAAAGTATTCCACTTGTAAAAGTAAAGCTACGTACCTCGATGTGTGCGTTACACACACAATATGATGACCGAAGCCATTGTCCTCAAGTGTGATTATTAGTATCAGTAGAGTGGACATGACATGTCGCCACGTACACACAACAAGTGTACTTCTCTACTATGCCTATGACGTGCTTATCAAGCGTTGCTTTGGCAAACAAGCAAAACACGTCATTTTAAGTCGACCCATCACTAATAAGGAAAACTCCAATGAGCTTTAATCTCCCTCTAATAGAAGTGTACCCTTTGCTTTGGCGAATAAGGTTCCAACAAATAGTGTTTTGATTAAAGTCATGATGATGGAAGGCATTTCAATTCACTTAATAAACTTTATTTGACGTCTCACCAATTTATTATCTTTGATAGAATGTCATTGATCGGCATGTTATTAAACATTCAACCTTAGCATGCATTCTAAACAAAAATTAAACATGTCGGTACATGGCCCACTAAAACTGATTTCCTTGAGCCTAGAGGAATCGGTAGGTCAACCTAGGGTTTAAAAGATAAAACTTGGGTCTTCAAATTATTCATCTTCATTGCTCATTTGTTTCTTCATCACGATCATTACAAAGATTTTTATAATAAATAAAAATCATATTCTAATTTACATCAATAAAATAGAAATCTTGCGTTACATACGAGGAGAGTGAGATGAGAAAAAGAAATACATAGAGATATAAGCAAGAGGCAGGACACGCAGGTCCTGCTTGTTTATAAAATTATAAACAAACCCAAAATAAAAAAAATAAACAATAGGTCTAAGGCTCATGTACTAGGTGCCATGCAATAATCAAACACGAACATTGCATACATTTGAAACCATCAACTTTGAATTGGGTGGGTGAAATTATTAAATTACCCTCTTAAATGTGCAGAATAATTATTAGCTTTAAAGGTTCTAAAAACTGCAATTTGGTTCCTGCACAAAACAGTTTGGTCCCTGTGCAAAAAACACAAAATGGTCTAGTAGCCTTCTTTGCAGCGTGAAGAAAATTCTTTGTTGCGGCAAAGTTCAAATCCCTATAACCGCTACGGCGAAGTTTTATTTCGCCACAACAAACTTGAACTTCTAGAAATTCCAGAATGTTCCTTGCCGCGGTGAAGTTTTATTTCGCCTCAAGAGATCTACTTTTCGGCAAGTCACCGCGGCAAGACTCAATTTTTCACATCTCGTCGCAACGAAAGCCGCAGATTACTGAATCGTACAATTCACGTTTTGCAGTTTTTTGCGTATCCAAATCGGACTGAATGCATCAGTATACGACTAGGACATCAACCAACCAAAATCATTCATCAACACATTGTTTAATCAATTAATCATTTAAAACATGCAATATACATAATTTTCCATATTTAAAAACATTCAAATCATGCAATAACATGTTATCAAATAATTACACATGTTATCAAACATCAATTAAACAATATAATCTAATACCTGAGGCTCTGATATCACTATTAGTAATTGATCTCCAGTAGGCAGCAAAAAAATTAAAAACAAATCGGAAATCAATTGCTATTACGCTAAGATCCGGGTATCGATTAGGTTGCTTACATGTTAAAACAAAAATTCTATATAAAATAAAATTAATCCATTCAAAGGATTAGGAATCTTATGCACGTTTGGAGGCTCCTTCAAGTTGAACCGCACGTATGTTGATCCACACGAAGACAATCCAAAGAACCAACCATTGTTTTGCGAGAACAACGGGGATGGCTTCAAGAATCAAGTTTTTCAAAGAATCAAGAAGAGAAAAATATTTCTCTTCAATCAATGAGTGGGGACGTGAGAGAGAGAGAGAGTAAAAAGGGTGGCTAGGGTTTTTTTAATTGAATAATGTTTAATGATATGATGTTTTAATTTTAAGTTGCACTTATATAGTGCAACAGTTAAAACCCTATTCCATTAAGGAATAGCCATGGGCTCCAACCCTAATCCACCCTTGCAACCAAACACCCTTTAATTGGTATTTTAAAATTTAATTAATTATTATTATAATTAAAAAGCAATTAATATATATAATAATATATTAACATTTAATTAATAATAATAATCCATTTAAATATACGCACATATATATTTCAATATAATGTCACTAATTTTAATTTTAATATTAAAATTAAATACATGCAACAACCTCAGCAAATTTAATTGCACTGTGAGATTACCAAAATACCTTTTCGTCCTAAAAGACAAAAATACCCCTTTCACAAAACGATTCTTAAATTATCTTCTAAGTGTGTGACCCGTAGGCTCTTTATCATATCAGCAGTGAGCAGTATCGCGATTAGCACCAATTAATCGTCTCGCTACACACATACCAAGATTGGCCCCTAGCAAGGCATCATGGCCACCCAATAGATTCAGATTCAGCGAAATAGCTACGTATCAACGATATGGTTACCGTGCAATCAAATCTTTTCATCATATGTTATCTCATTCAGGTTGAGGTACATAAATAGTGTCAACCTTAGTTATTCTCGATATCTTTGTATTCAGTTACTGGACCAATGACCGAATAAATAAATTGGATTGAGCAACAACTCAATCCCACTATGGCCACAGATTTAGTATCATTGCCATTTACTGAATTGTGTAGTGAGATAACTTCTCCTACACCCAGGAGTGATGAATCCTTTGTAGATCCACTATAGTCTTGATATACTCCTTGATGTAGCCAATCATTACCGTATTGATAGCTCTGAATAGAACTATGTTGGGCTAGTGTCAAACTACACCAATTGGTGCATAAGGCGTTTCAATGATCTCAAGTCTAAGAATCACATGCATCACCACTCATTAGAAGATTTATTCCATAGACAATGGGGTTCCCATCCATATGGAATCCTATGGTGGGTCTATCTAGTGAACTTGCCTACAACAAGCACCCATGCGTTGCACCAGGTTGTTGGCAACTAACCTTGACAAGTGAGATTAGTAATTGTCTTTCGACAGGGTTGTTCAACACTATAATAGTCTTACTGTATTATACGTGTCCTTGGTTAGAATAAATATTGGGGCTACGAACATTTCTAAAATGGCCATCATATGTGATCATAGGGTTCTCACTATCAAGATTTAAAACACTTGATACCATTGTCATTGTTCTACCATCCTAAGAACATATATCATTACACATAACTATGATTTATACGATATAGAAGAATATGCCTTTTATTGACAAGTAAACATTATTACAAAGAGTCAATTTTACAATAATTGATTGGATCTAGGACACCTACTCTAACAAACACAACCAAAAAACATTCAATCAACGCAAAACAACACTTCAAAACTAATCGGTATGGCTCGACACTTTCATAATCCTTTTTTTTTTTTTTTTTTTTTTTACTTCCTTTCCTTCTTCTTATAATTATTTTTTAAGTTTCACTTCTTTCACCTATCCACCATCCCACTTTTCATGTTTCGAGCCTTTGTTCGTTCATAATAGCGACCATGTTCGGCATCGAAAATCAACATTGAGATCATCATCAGCAACATCATCACTTTCTCTTCGAAACCCACCCACGCACTAACCACCCCTACTTGCCGATTACCACCTATAAAGCCATCGTTGTTTTGTTTTTCGAGATTTTCTTGCTATGGTTTGTTTGTTTGATGTTGATGGAGTAGTCTTTAGTTTTTTTTTGAAGTTTGGGTGTTGTTTGGTAATTTATTTGGAGTATTCTTGTGTTTTTTGTGGCCGGATTAACCTTACTAATCACTACCGTTCACCCCCAATGCAGCTTGTACACCACTTATTCGTTAACAATTTCCACCTAGCTAACTTTCCCCTACTAATTTTGAAACAATCGTTTCCAATGATTGGAGACCTATCACAATCCAAATTATTAGGGCTAGTGAAGAGGGATGACCAGTGATTCACTCAAGAAGAGAAAAATATTTCTCTTCAATCAATGAGTGGGGACTGAGAGAGAAAAAAAAGGGTGGCTAGGGTTTTTAATTGAATAATGTTTAATGATATAATATTTTAATTTTAAGTTGCACTTATACAGTGCAACAATTAAAACCCTATTCCATTAAGGAATAGTCATGAGCTCCAAAACCTAATCCACCATTGCAATCAAACACCCTTTAATTGGTATTAAATTTTAATTAATTATTATTATAATGAAAAATCAATGATATATATAATATATATTAACATTTAATTAATAATAATAATCCATTTAAATATATCTCACTAATTTTAATTTTAATATTAAAATAAATACAAGCAACAACCTCGGCAAATTTATTGCACTGTGAGATTACCAAATACCATTTCATCCTCTAAAGACAAAAATACCCCTTCACAAAACGATTCTAAATTATCTTCTAAGTGTGTAACACATAGGCTCCTTATCATATCGGCAGTGAGTAGTATCGCGTATAACACCAATTAATCGTCTCACTATACACAAACCAAGATTGGCTTCTAACCCTAGTTAGTAAATACAGGTACGGCAAAAAAACGGTACGGGAATTTTACGGGTATAATACGGCAAACGGTGAAAAATACGTTTATAAAAATTCGGCCAAAAATTGGATACGGAAAAAAATACGGTACGGGTATATAGGGTTTAATACGGTGCATTGTCAATAATACGTTTTGAAAAATACGGCAATATCAATCTTAGTTTTAACATTTTTGGACTACCTAGTTAAAATCAATATAACATTTCAAATGCAAAGTATTCAATTAACCAATAAACAAATACACAATATATAAATATAACTGATATTCAAATTATAGTCTCCAGACTCAAACAAATCATAATAAAACCAATTGTTTATAAAAATACAAATACACCCTACAGTCGTTTACAAAAATTACAAATGTATCAAGTAAAAGTTAAAACTTAAAAAGTATATTTTATTAAATTTTCTCTCTCCTTTCTCTTTCTCTTCATTTCTCATTCTTTGCAAAACTTTCTTCTCTCTTCTTTGTAAGTTTCTCTTCTTTCTCTTTCTTTGTTCCACCTTCTCTTCAGTCTTCACTTTCTTCTTAAAAGTTAAACTTCGGCTCTCTTGTATAAAGTATAAACTTTGTCTATACAAAAGAGACGAAGGTTGTGGAAATTGATTATTTGCTGGAGTTGATTGTGTGTGTGATTGTGGGAGTGATGATTGTTGTGGAAATTTGTGAGGAAGAAAAGCTGAAGAAGAACTGGGAAGAAGAAGAATTGCTGCTGAACTGCCGAAGAATTGAAGAAGAACGACGAACCAGATCTATTTTAATTTTTTGTATAAACCCACCAAAACGACGTCGTTTTGGGGGTGTGAGATTATGTTTTTTTTTTCTTTCAAAAATTCGCGAATAATTCGCGAATTATACGCGAATATACGGTACACCTTATTAACGGAATTATACGGCAGATTTTACAAATTTCCGATACGTGGTTTTATACGCGAATTATACGGCTGTCCGTATAATCGCGTATAATACGCGTTTTACTAACTAGGCTTCTAACAAGACATCATGGCCACCCGATAGATTCAGATTCAGATTCAGCAAAAAGCAACCTATCAACGATTGGTTACCGTGTAATCAAATCTTTTCATCTACTTATCTCATCGAGGCTGTGAGTACTTAAATAGTGTCAAACTCGGTTGTTCTCGATATCTTGTATTCAGTTATGGACCAATGACGGATAAATAAATTGGATTGAGCAACAACTCAATCCCACTATGGCAACAAATTAGTATCATTCCATTTACTGAATGTGTAGTGAGATAACTTCTCCCGTACCAGGAGTGATGAATCTTTTGTCGATCCACCATAGTCTTGTACACTCCTCGATGCAGCCAATCATTACCGTATGATAGCTCTAAATAGAACTACGTTGGGCTAGTGTCAAACTACCCAATTAGTGCACAAGGCTCTCCGATGATCTCAAGTCTAAGAATCACATCCACCACTCATTAGAAGATTTATTCCATAGATAATGGGGTTACACATATGGAATCCTATGGTGGGTCTGTCCAGTGAACTTGCCTATAGCAAGCACTTATACGTTGCACCAGGTTGTCAGCAAAAAACCTTGACAAGTGAGATTAGTAACTGTCTTCGACAAGGTCGTTCAACACTATGATAGCCTTATCGTATATATGTGTCCTTGGTCAGAATAATGCTGGGGATACGGACATTTCTAGAATGGCCACCATATGTGATCATAGGATACCGTATCAAGTATGTGTCTAGACTTCTGGTGAGACCATGGTTCCTTGACTTGAGCTATTGCTCCATTATTGTCGCAATAGATATCTATTGGATCAACAAACGTGGAGACCATACCAAGTTCAATGACAAACTTCTCAATCCAGAATGCTTCCTTGGTTGCATCGGATAATGCGATTACTCAGTCTCTATTGTAGAGTCCGCACAGTGCTTTGCTTAGAGCTCTTCTGGCTCACTACACCCCTATCGAGACAAAATACATACCTAGATTGTGGGTGATAATCATCTTATCCATTTGGAAACTCGCATCACGACATCCTCTTACAGTGAGCTCATCTTCCCTCTATAAACTAAGAACATATCCTTTGTCCTTTTCAAGTACTTAAGGATGTTCCTGACAACTATCTAGTGACGCCACTGGATCTGATTGATATCTACTACAAGTGCTCAACGCGCAGAGACATCAATCTGAGTACATAACATGGCATGCATGATAGATCCAATTGCTAACGCATATGGGATCCTCTTCATTCTATCTCTCTCATCGTGTATTTTAGGATACATATCTTGGAGAGATAGACACATGTGACATAAGAAGAAATCCCTTTTTGGATTCTTCCATACTCAAATCTTTTTAGTACCTTATCATATATGTACTCTAACTTAGGCAAGCAACCTAGTGATCTATATCGATAAATCTTTATTTTGAGGATGTAGGGTACTTCTCTAAGTTCCATGGAGAAGCACTTAGATAACCAAGTCTTTACAATTGCAAGTTCGGTATATATTCCCGATCAGAAGTATGTCATCGACATACAACACCAAGAATGCCACTACGCTCCCACTTGCTTCTTGTAAACACAAGGCTCACTTCCTTGATAAAACTGAATTCTTTTATGGCTCATCAAAATGAATGTTCCAGCTCCTTGAAGCTTGTTGACATAAATGGACCTCTACAACTGCATTTCTATCAGCTTGTCCATCAAGAACGAAACCATAGGTTGTGTCATATACACCTCCTCTCAAGGTTTCCGTTCAGAAAAGGTTTTGACATCCATTTGCCAATTTCATAGTCATGATATGCAGCAATCACAAGCATAATCTGGATGGACTTAAACATGGCAACCGGCAAAAAGGTTTCTCATAGTCAATACCATGAAATTGTTTGAAACCTTTGGCAACCAATCATGCTTTATAAGCATGTCACCTGCCATCCATGTAGTCTTCTTCTTGAAGACCCATTTACACCTATGGGTTTTACCCCTTAGGTGGATCCACCAGAGACCATACTTGGTTCTGGCACATGGGTCCATCTCAAATTTCATGGCTTCAAGCCATTTAACGGAACCTGGATCTGGTATAGCGTCTTCGTAGGTTCTGGGTTTATTGTCTTGGTACACCAGTACGTCACCATGTTGAGTCACAAGAAAACCATATCTCTTGGGCTCATGGCGTACTCTCCTAGACCTACATAGCTCTTGTACTACTTGAGGTGGTTCACTTTGCCAAAGATTGTGGAGTGACCTCTCACGATGTTCAACCACTTCTTGTGGCACATCCTCCCATCTTTCTCTAATGTATCTTGTGATTCTAGAACTTATCGAGTTCACCTTCTCCTACTAGATTTCTTAGAAAAAATTCCTTTTAAGAAGACACCAGTACGAGCGACCAAAAATTTGCACTTTCTAGATGGTAGAATGTACCCTTGGTCTCTCTAGGTATCCCACAAAAAAACATTTGTCAGATTTTGGGCCCAGCTTGTTCGAAGTCAATTTTTTGACAGAAGCTTCACAATCCCAAATCCTTAATAAGACAAGTTAGGATTTTGCCCACTCCATAGTTCATATGGAGTTTATCTATAGACTTTTATGGCACATGGTTCAGTACTGGAGTGGCAGTCTTTAGGGCATAACCCCAAAATGATGTAGGTAGATCACTAAAAATCATCATGGACCTAACCATGTCAAGTAAGGGCATGTTCCTCTCTCAGATACTCCATTGTGGTTGGGGTAACGGAGGGTGAGTTGTGATACTATCCCACATTCCTTCAGGTATTCAGAAACCCTAAGCTCAGTATTCACCTCTTCGATCCGACCAAAAGCTTTAATACTTTACCCACATATTTGTACTTCATTCCTGAATTCTTTGAATTTATCAAAGGCTTCAAATTTATGTCTCATAAGGTAGACATAACCATATCTATTGAAATCATCAGTAAATGTGATGAAGTATGAATATCCCACCTGGTTCAACTGTTAGTGGACCGCATACATCACTATGGATGATGCCTAAAAGTTTAGTACCCTTTAACTTGTTCATGTGGAAAGGCGACTTGGTCATCTGTCTAAAAGGCATGACTCACATACCTCAAATGACTGGAAGTCAAAAGGGTCCAAAACTCCATCCCTTTGAAGTTTACAATGCGGGTTTGATTAACATGAACTAATTACAATGCTAGATGTATGTTTTGTGATCGCTATGTTTATCTTTCTTAGTTTCAACATGAGAATATCCTTATTGTTTAAATCAAGAATGTTAATCTGTTATATAACCTTGCAATTCCAAATAGAATACCATTTAAACTAAAGGACAACAATCCATTAGAAATCTTATTAAAATGATATCCTATATATCCAAGGGATATTGAATAATGTTTCTAGAAATAGCAACTACAAAATAAAAATCTTGAGTTTATATAAGCCGTAGACAAAGTCAAACAATAAGTCCTACAGCTAATGCATCCACATGCGCTCCATTTCCAACCGTAGGTCCACTTCTCCCTTGGCGAGCAATCTACTCTACCTTAGTCCTGCACATATGTACAAATGTGAGTACCACACTGTGTCAATGACCTAAGATGTTGAAGGAGAGAAGTTAATCTCAATCACATAAGTATTAAAGTCGAAGCGTCTGACTTCTCTTGTTGCAAGGAAAGTAATGCGACTAAATCAACCTTAGCAAGTGCACTAGTCGTGTTCAAGTAATACAATGATGAGTTTGAGTATCGTCCCATAGGATCAAAGCAAATATTTGTAATTACCTAAAACAACTACTCACGTTATTGAGAAAACGAAATCTTAGAGTGTAAAAGTAATGGATTAAAAATAACTAAATTAAACAAATAAATAATGTGATGAACTTTGCAATATTAATGAAGTTAGGGTACAGATTTCCCCTAATTATGCTTGACAAATACTCTTAATACCTGTTATGCTATGAATTGGTAGGATTCTTCTAAGGCCAATTATCCTTATGCAGGCTAAATATTCAACTTAATACAGATCTTATTCAGTTACTCTTAAATTAAGAAGCATAAATTCATCAATCCCTTAAGACTAATTCGCCATATCAGTTATGAATTAGATGGACCACAAATTAATCCTAGAATCTCTATTCGATTAATTCTAGTTTTAATATGTTGTGCAATGTTATTCTCATAGAACAATTATGAATATGAATAAGCAATAAAACCTAACTTCTCTATTCGAAACATCCATGGTAATTAAATCAATCCAACATTATAAAGCATTAACCTAAACTCTTGCACAAATTCATAAACATAAATTTGGTATTAAGAATAAAATTTGTTAAAACATATTAGGGTTCCATCCTCCCCTAACAAAAGGGATTTACTCCATCCTAAGAACAAAGGAATAAGTAGAGAAGAAGGAAAACATAATCAGACTTGAAAATAAATAAAAATCAGACTTTAAATCGATCTTCAGTCTCAAGCCCCAAAAATGCATCTTCTCCTCTCAAAAATATGCAAAATTCATCCCCTGACAATAGATCTCCATTATACTTAAATACCCAAAAGAGTCCAAGTGAAAAGGAAAGAAAAACTAATAAAGACGCGCTAATAGGTTCCGCCACAACCCTAGCCATGGCCAAATTTAAGTCACCCAGCCTAGGCCGTGGTGCTTACTGGTCTCTTTATTTTCTCTTTGTTCCATCACCATGGCCATGGTGAACTACCAAGGCATGGCCATGGTCTTCAAAACTGAAGGGCAATCTCAACTTTTTCAAGCTTAAGTCCCATTCATTCCAATACTCCAATCTTCTCAATCAAAGCCTAAAAAAAACATAAAAGTTATCCAAATAATAGGTAACCATCCATATCGCAAACTTAACAAAAACAAACATAAAAACAAAGGAAACAAATGAGAAGTTAACTAAACTAACATCAAAACAACCCTAAAAAAACTCAAATTATGCAACTTATTAGAAAGCCTTGCAGTGCTTCCTCTAGTGGCCAGGCTTGCCACAATAGAAGCAAACCACCTTCCCATCCTCTAACACCACCCTCAAGTTGAGAGCATCCTGTCCTTTGGCCTTGACCTTTCCCTTGCCTTACCCTTACCTTTATTGGCAACAACCAGTAAAACAAGCTTGGACTTTTTCATGTCCTGCTCCATAGTCCTAAGCATGTTCAGAAGCTTGACAGGGATTTCACCATCATGTTCATATTGAAATTCATTATCAACGATGAAAAGGAATCAGGTAGTGACTGCAAAATTAAATCTACTTGTAAGTCTGCATCACACCAACCCGAAAGTCTCAAGCTCTCTATATATCCAATCATCTGAGTACATGAGGATCAACTTGGGCTCCCTTAGTCATACGACTCTAAACAATCCACTCAACACCTATACCTCTCATGTCAAGCATTCCTTCGAAAAACTCCTTGAGGTGCAAAATTATGGTAGCAGCGTCCATATTCTCATGCTACTTTTGCAGCTCAGGTGTCATCGATGCTAGCATAATGCATGAACATTATTCATCATCAAGAAAATTTGGTAGGTATCCTTTACTTCTTGAGTGGATCAGGATCAAGTAGCCATATAGGCGTTTAGGATATACAATTTCTTTTGGACTTCAATACAATCCAAAGTTTCGATACCAGTCTGAGAAATTGGATCCGTCAGCGTTTTCCTTTTGATTATTACAGGTTGGTATTGCTCATTTTAGTGAATCTACAAATATAGAAAAGTAAAAGTCATATATTGTATTATATATAATAAGGTCTTTATTAAAAAATGCTCTCACTATTTCCTCGAGCCATAGCCCTCATTATAACTTGGGAAAATTCGTTGGCTTTCCTAGTGAACTAAGATCCCATCTAGCCCATTTCAAACTTTCGCTTTGGCGAACGAGCCAAAATGGGTTGATTAGGTAGTCCACACCAGTTGATAACTCCCATACCCAACCTCAAATGCGAAGTAAGCCACAAGCCAATCACACTGTAATGACTCTCTTTCTAGCTAGTATACTCGTAAAATAACGTAAAACTTGCTAAATATATGTATAAGAAAATATACATATAAACGAGTATAAAATTATGGGCCCATATTTAATTTTCTTTATATACAAATCTTTACAATAAATAAAAGTTTCAAAATAGTAACTCAACAGTTTTGCCCAACCCTTCCACTGCGTGATGTTCCAAGTGACCGCATCTCACTTGTTACCTACAAAAACATTAAAAACAACGGGCTGAGCACTAATGCTCAGTAAATAAACCCGCTATGCTACCCTTCTCTCTCGTTGCTTAAATCTGAATTTCTTTCCTTACTTCACACTTCCCATATCTTCTCTATTCTTTCTCTACTCTTACTCTATTTTTCTCTCTGTTTTCCTTGGTTTTCCATTCTTTCTCTATTCTAATTCCCATTACTCAAATAATGGGCATGGTATTATGTATATGTGTGATGCAAATGCACAAATGCATAAAATGTGCATTTCTTTTTTTTTTCTTTTCTTTTCTGTTCTTATTTTGCTTTCTTTCTGTTATGTGCTTCTTCCTTTCTTTTCTTATTCTTTTGCCGATCGAACTTGGTTGAGGCATGGATTCGGAACCTTGGCCGTGTGAGTGTATTCTTTTCTGGGTACAGCCCTCATCCACATGCACTTTTACGGACCGTACCAATATTCTTTCTTATTCTTAGGCCGCTAAGGTAAGTAAATCCTACTGTAAGTAGATTTAGTAACAATTGTGTAGAGAATTAATTTTATGCATATATATGTGTTATATGAAGAAGTTGATGGATTTGGTGTTGAATGATGATTAGAACTTATCCATGAGAAGTAGTGTTTCTTTCTGTTTTTCCTTTTGTTCTTAGCGGCCTAAGAATAAGAAAGAAGAATTGGTACGGTCTGTAAGAGGCATGTGGATGAGGGGTGTACCCAAGAAAGAAAAATACACTCACCGGCCAAGGTTCTGAATCCATGCCTCAACCGAGTCCGATCAACAAAGATAAAAAAGAAAAGAAAAGGATAAGAAAGAAAAGAAAAGAATAAGAAAGAGAGAGAAAGAAAGAAAGAAGCACAAAATAGAAGAAAAAACAGAATAGAACAGAAAGAAAGAAAACAGAAAAGAAAATGCACATTTTATGCATTTGTACAGTTGTATCATATATGCATAATACATGCCCATTATTTGAGTGTGGGAAATTAGAATAGAGAAAGAACAGACAAGAACAAAAGGAAAAACAGAGAGAAAAATAGAGTAAGAGTAGAGAAAGAATAAAGAAGAATGGGGAAGTGTGAAGTGAGGAAAGAAATTCTGAATTTAAGCAACGGAGAGAGAAAGGTAGCATGGCGGGTTTACTTACTGAGCAATTAGTGCTCACCCGTTGTTTTAATGTTTTTGCAGGTTAACAAGTGAGATGTGGTCACTTGGAACATCACCAGTGGAAGGGTTGGGCAAAACTGTCGAGTTACTATTTTGGCTTATTATATTGTGTAAAGATTTGTATTAAAGAAAATTAATAGGGCCCATAATTTTACACTTATGTATATTTTTCTTATATATAATTAGTGAGTTTTACTGTTTTTTACAAGTATACTAGCTAGAAAGAGAGTCGTTACATTTTGGTATCAGAGCAAAGATTTTGGGATTGACAGTATGCCCCTCGCGCATTGACGTTCCGTAGCCGACCGTTGTAAGAATTTTTTTCCTTACTATAATAGTAGATAAGTTATTTGAGTTGATTCAAGTGTGGTTGGTTTGTAGATGAGACGTAGAACCCGAGCAGATAGTAAGAATGCGATGAGTGCGGGGGGAAACTTCCAACCTGCTAGAACCTACTCCTACCCTTGATGGGGCAAGAATTCATAGTATTGTACGGCAAGTGTTAGTAGAGAGTCAAGGGAGAGTTGTACCAGAGAGAGTTGAAACCCCCGTTCGTGTACGACCACCAGGGAAGAAAGAGAAAGGTCGGTACCTCCGACAGTGCAGAAACGTATTAGCCTATTTATGGATTGCCAAGCCACCACCACCATCCGAATTTAGGGGTACCATGGACCCATTAGAGGCAGAGGAATGGTTTAGGTCTGTGGAAAGCACGACGGCACTTTTTCCCATGACGGGCAGAGAAAAGATACAGTATGCAAGCTTTCTATTTCGGGGTGATGCCCGAATTTGATGGGAATTAGGAAGATACTCACGATTTAGCTTATAGACATGGGAAGAGTTTAGAAGATTGTTTGAGGCTGAATTAGAACAGTGGATCGGGTTCATGAGAAGATTCAAGAGTTTATCAGTTTGAAGCAAGGGTCTAGTACGGTTAAAGAGGATTTTTGTATATTTAACTCTCTGCACAGTTCGTACCCGGTATAGTAACACACCAGAGTTGAGAAAATATAAGTTTGTTTGTGGGCTGAAACCAGAAATAGCCCGTGATGTGATGGCAGGAGCTGAGCCCCCCATCTACTATAGTGAAGCCTTAGAGCGAGCTTAAGGGCAGAAATATTTGTAAATAGCTCATTAGTGGGACCATCAACAACAGTACCGAGTGACCCATCTCCGCTTTACTGAAGAGAGAAATGATGTTTCAAAAACAGGGAAGTGAGGAACAAGAAAAGATTCCAACCTAAGAAGAACAGAGAGACTGGTAGAGTAAAGGCCAAGAACTACTGAATTACCCCCATGTCCTAAGTGTGGGAGAACACACCCAAGGGAATGTTTAAGGGAATTAGGCTGAAATGATGCTATAGGTGCCAACAACCGGGGCACTTGATGAAAGATTGTAAAGCCCCTCCTTCACCAAATGTCGGGTGTTACCATGGCACAGAGTAAAACAGAGGCGTCCATCCACAGTTACTGGTGGTTATATTTCATGCAGTTCCTCTTTATGCATTGATTGATTATGGAGCACACATTCTTTTATTACTCATGGTGGAGAAAAGATTAGGTTTAAAACCTGTTGAGTAGATCAGCCTATTAAGATTGAATACCTGATGGGGTTAGTGTAGTGACCCATGGATACTTCCAGAGGAGTCCGTACTAATCCATAGAAGGGAGTTACCCGCTGATTTGATAGTGTTCGATATGCCCGACTTTGATGTTATTCTGGGTATGGATTCTTAGGGAGGAATGGAGTAGAAATTGATTGTCGGAAAAAGAAAGCAAGATTTGATCTTGATGACTGAGATAAATTTAGTTTTGGAGAGACCATCAGTTGAGTATGTAATCAGTAGTATAAAGGCTAGAAAGATTTTAAGAAAAGGGTGTTTGGGTACATTGCCCATGTATTGCACAATAGTGATGTCCCATAACAGAGATCAGAATGTGCCAGTAGTCCGAGAGTTTTTAGATGTATTTCTGGAAGATTTGCTGGGTTTACTCCGGAAAGAGAAGTAGAATCAGTATGAACTGGCACCAAGGACCGACCAATTTCTAAAGCACTTACCGGATGGCCCCAGCCGAGCTTCAGGAATGAGAAGCAACTCCAAGAACTCCTAGATAAGGGTTTTATTCGACCCAGTCATTCTCCCTAGGGAACTCCAATTTTGTTTGTGAAGAAGAAGAAGATGGATCCCTACGGATGTGTATAGATTATAGAGAGTGTGATAAAGTGACAGTGAAGAATAAGTACCCATTGCCTCGATATAGACTTATTGATCAGGTGAAAGGAGCAACATGTTAAGAAACAACTGGGTGCGGAGCGGAAACAAAATTTTTAAAACCACGGATCATTCCAGAACCCAAAATCAGGGTATAGAAATCACAGTTTATATAATATATCAAGAATCTGCAAAAAAGTAAATCTAAGGTTTAGATTATACCCACGTTGAGGCTCCACAATTGTCTTTGAACGTGTTTGCTACCGATCCCAGTGTAGGATCGAACCGTAAGAGTCCACACGAAGACAATCACAAGGAACTAAGGAGGGATTTGCTAGATCCTCCTTGGCCTTAAGAGATTAAGAAGAAAAAACAAAAGTTGATTTTGGCAAAAACCAAAAACTGGTGTGGAGAGTGTTTTCTTTGTGTTGTGTGTTTCTTTCTCTAAAAAGGCAAATGAAAAATCATTACAAATCACACAAAACACTATTCCTTTTATAGGCAAAAAGTTGCCCTATTCCCACATGGAATGGGCTTGGGCTCCAACCCAAACACCCCATGTTTCAAACACTCCCAATTAGATATTTTAATTTATTTCATTATCTCAATTAAAATTAATTAATATTTAAGTAACATTTAACAATAATGATGATTTAATTAAAATAGTGCGAACACACATTTAACCGTAATTTCACTTATTTAATTTTTTCTAACAAATTAATAAAGGTGACCCCAGCAAATTTAATTGCACTGTGAAATTACCAAAATACCCTTTTGCCCAAAAAAACGAAAACACCTTCTATCTTCTGGCTCTAAATTATCTCTATGTGTGTGACCCATAGGCTCCTCATCATACCGGCAGTGTATAGTATCGCGATTAACACCAATTAATCGTTTACTAACACACAGCCAAGATTGGCCCCTAGCAAGGCATCATGGCCACCATAGATTCGGATTCAGCAAAGTAGCTACCTGTCACGTATATGGTACCGTACAATTCGATCCTTTCATCATTAGTTATCCGACGAGACGAAGGCATATAAATAGTGTCAACCTTGGTTACTCTTGATATTATGTATCAGTTTCTGGACCAATGACCTTATAATCAGAATAGAGCAACAATTCAATCCCACTGTGGCCACAGTTTTAGTGTCATTACCATATACTGAATCACGCTTGAGATAACTTCTCCCGTACCCAGGTTGATGAATCCTCTGTCAACCACCATAGTCTTAATACACTCCTTTATGTAGCCAACACCATCGTATTGACAACTCTGAAATAACTGAATTAGGCTAGTGTAAACTGCACCAATGGTGCACAGGCGCTTGGTGATCTCAAGTTAAGGATCACATGTACCACTATTGTTAGAGGATTGTTCCATGACACTGGGTTACCATCCATATGGAACCTCTTGGTGGGTCAGTCCAGTGAACTGCTGGTAAATCACCTACAATAAGCACCCATGTGGTGCACCAGGGTTCACCAAACAACCTTGACAAGTGAGATCAGTCACTGCCTTTCCAAAGGGTCGTTCAATACATGATAGCCTTACCGTATTATTTGTGCCTTACTTCAGAATAATACTGGGGCTACGGACGTTTCTAGAATGGCCATATTTGGGCTCATAGGGTTCTCACTATCAAGATTTGAAACACTTGATACCCTCGTCACGGTTCTACCATTCTAAGGACATATATTAAAACATATTGCAATAATAATGTTATGCGATATAGAATAAAATTCCTTTTATGATTAATGAACTTATTACAAAGAGTCAATTCTACAATATTGATGGCTTAGGGCACCTACTCTAACACAACAATGTTTTCAAAAGATTTGTTTGAGTCGGGTTATCATCAAGTAAGAGTGGCAAAACAAGATATTGCCAAGACTGCTTTTTGAACGAGATATGGCATTATGAGTTTGTGGTGATACCTTTTGGGTTAACCAATGCCCCAATAGTGTGTATGGATTTAATGAACGCGCGTGTTTCACGATTGTCTTGATCAATTTTAATGGTGTTTATTGATGACATCCTGGTTATTCGAACTCAAGAGAGGAGCATGAGGAACACTTAAGATTTGTGCTGCAGCGATTGAGAGAAAAGAATCATTGTCAAGTTTTCTAAGTGTGAGTTTTGGCTGGATCAAGTGATATTTCTGGGCCATATTGTTTCTAAAGAAGGTATATTAGTGGATCCTAGAAAAGTGAATGCAATTCTTGAGTGGCACTAGCTGAAGACAGTAAAGGAGGTTAGAAGTTTCTTAGGACTGGCAGGCTATATTGGCGAGTTTGTAGCAGGATTTGCCCAATTGGCTAAGCCACTGATAGCTCTCACCAAACAGAGAACTCTTTGTATGGTCAGATGCTGTGAAGAGAGTTTTCAAGAATTGAAGAAAAGATTAACCACTGCTCCCATTTTGGTGGTACCATAGGAGTGTGTGGATTATGACATTTATACTGATGCCTACTGTAGGGACTTGGTGCTGTGTTGATGCAGTTGGGTAAGGTGATAGCTTATGCTTCTCGATAGTTGAAAAAGTATGAGATGAAGATACCCTACAACATGATTTAGAGTTGGCAATTGTAGTCTTTGCATTAAGATATGGAGGCATTACCTTATGGTGCAAAGAGTAATATTATACCAACCACAATAGTTTGAAGTATTTCTTTACTCAAAGGGAGCAAATATGAGACAAAAGGATGGTTAGAGCGGTTAAAGATTATGATTGCAAAATTAAGTATCATCTTGGAAAAGCGAATGAAGTAGCCGATGCCTTAAGTAGAAAGGCTATTTGTCCCGACTTACAAAGTAGCAAGAATTTTGAAAGAATTGTGTAGAGATTGAGGTGATATCGGGAAGGATTGCCATGTTAGAAATTCAGTCCACTTTACTGTAAGAGATTAAGGAAAAGCAAGTTGCCAATGAGTGGTATTAGAAAATAAGTCAGCAAATGCTGAGGGCAAGATACCAGAATCACCTGTTAGACGAGTCCTCCGTTTCAGGGATTGCTTATGCATTCCCCAAGATGCTGAATTCAAGAAGGAATCTTACGGAGGCTCATGACACACAATACATACTCATCCTGGAGTAACCAAGATGTATCAAGACTAAAAAAGGCTACTGGTAGCCAGGTATGAAGATAGATATTAGAGATTATGAGGCTAAGTGCTTGGTTTGTCAACAGGTGAAAGTAGAACACCAAAGGCCATTAGGATTGCTTCAGCCACTTAGCATTCCTGGATGGAAATAGGAGAGTATATCCATGGATTTTATTACAAGCCTTCCCAAAGTTCCAAAAGGGTTTAGTGCCATATGGTGATAGTAGACAGATTAACTAAATCAGCCCATTTTCTTCTAGTAAAGGATAGCACTACCCCAGATCAGTTGGCCCAGATCTAGTCAAGGAGATAGTCAGACTCCATGGTGTGCCCAAGACCATAGTGTCAGATAGAGATTCCAAATTTGTTTCAGCTTTTGGGACTAGTCTAAAGAGAAATTGGGTACCAGATTAGCATTTAGTACAACATACCATCTCAGACAGATGGCCAGATTGAGAGAACAAATCAGATACTTGAGGATATGTTGAGAGCATGCTGTATAGATTATAGAATGACTTGGCATGACATGTTACCTTTGGTGGAGCAACAACTATCAGTCTACAATTAAGATGGCTCCTTACGAAGCCTTATATGATAGGGGATGTAGATCTCCATTGCATGGGATGAGGTAGGAGAGAAAGATGTGTTGAATACAGCTTTGGGCTGGAGATAAATCAGAAAACATAGAGGATATCAAGTTGTCAGAAGTAGAATGAAGCAAGCCCAAGATAGACAGAAAAGTGCTCAAATTTGAAGAGAAAAGATGTTGAGTCGAAGTGGGTGATAAAGCGTTTCTAAAAGTTCCCCTCTAAGTGGGTAATGCGTTTTGGTGACAAAGGAAAGTTAGCACGAGATACATTGGTCCATTTGAAGTGTTACAACGAGTGGGAAAGGTAGCTTATAAGTTGGCGCTACCACTAGTATAGACAGGATGATAATGTGTTTCATATCTCGATGCTTCGAAAGGATGTCAGCGACCCTCCCATATACTAAAAGTGAGGAAGTGGACTTAGAGAGAATCGTTATGAGGAGCGTCCAGTATAGATATTGAATAGAAAGATTAAAGAGCTCCGAAAACAAAGTATTCCACTGTAAAAGTAAAGCTACGTACCTCGATGTGTGCGTTACACAACCATTGATGACGAAGCCATTGTCCTCAAGTGTGATTATTAGTATCAGTAGAGTGGACATGACATGTCGCCACGTACACACAACAAGTGTACTTCTCTACTATGCCTATGACGTGCTTATCAAGGTTGCTTGGCAAACAAGCAAAAACAGTCATTTTAAGTCGACCCATCACTAATAAGGAAAACTCCAATGAGCTTTAATCTCCCTCAATAGAAGTGTACCCTTTGCTTGGCGAATAAGGTTCCAACAAATAGTGTTTTGATTAAAGTCATGATGATGGAAGGCATTCAATTCACTTAATAAACTTATTGACGTCTCACCAATTTATTATCTTTGATAGAATGTCATTGATCGGCATGTTATTAAACATTCACCTTAGCATGCATTCTAAACAAAATTAAACATGTCGGTACATGGCCCAATAAAACTGATTTCCTTGAGCCAGAGGATCGGTAGGTCAACCTAGGGTTTAAAAGATAAAAATGGGTCTTCAAATTATCATTCTTCATGCTCATTTTCTCATCACGATCATTACAAAGATTTTTATATAAATAAAATCATATTCTAATTTACATCAATAAAATAGAAATCTTGCGTTACATACGAGGAGAGTGAGAGTGAGAAAAAGAAATACATAGAGATATAAGCAAGAGGCAGGACACGCAGGTCTGCTTGTTTATAAAATTATAAACAAACCCAAAATAAAAAAATAAACAATAGGTCTAAGCTCATGTACTAGGTGCCATGCAATAATCAAACACGAACATTGCATACATTTGAAACCATCAACTTTGAATTGGGTGGGTGAAATTATTAAATTACCCTCTTAAATGTGCAGAATAATTATTAGCTTTAAAGGTTCTAAAAACTGCAATTTGGTTCCTGCACAAAACAGTTTGGTCCCTGTGCAAAAAACACAAAATGGTCTAGTAGCCTTCTTGCAGCGTGAAGAAAATTCTTGTTGCGGCAAAGTTCAAATCCCTATAACCGCTACGGCGAAGTTTTATTTCGCCACAACAAACTTGAACTCTAGAAATTCCAGAAAGTTCCTTGCCGGGTGAAGTTTTATTTCGCCTCAAGAGATTACTTTCGGCAAGTCACCGCGGCAAGACTCAATTTTTCACATCTGTCGCAACGAAAGCCGCAGATTACTGAACGTACAATTCACGTTTTGCAGTTTTTGGTGCGATCCCAATCGGACTGAATGCATCAGTATACGACTAGGACATCAACCAACCAAAATCATTCATCAACACATTGTTTAATCAATTATCATTTTAACATGCAATTACATAATTTTCCATATTTAAAACATTCACAATCATGCAATAACATGTATCCTCTTTGTAATAATGTTCATTAATCAATAAAAGGGCATTTTATTCTATATCACGTAAATCATTATTATTACAATATGTTTTGATATATGTCCTTAGAATGGTAGAACCGTGACGAGGGTATCAAGTGTTTCAAATCTTGATAGTGCGAACCCTATGAGCACAAATAATGGCCTTTCTAGAAACGTCCGTAGCCCCAGTATTATTTTGAAGTAAGGGCACAGATAATATGGTAAGGCTATCATAGTGTTGAACGATCCTGTCGAAAGGCAGTAATTGATCTCACTTGTCAAGGTTGTTTGGTGACAAACTATTGCAACACATGGATGCTTGCTGTAGGCTGATATACCGCAGCAAGTTCACTGGACTGACCCACTAGAGGATTCCATATGGATGGTAACCCTAGTGTCTATGAAACAAATCCTCTAACGAATGATGGTACATGTGATCCTTAGACTTGAGATCACCGGAACGCCTTGTGCACCGATTGGTATAGTTTGACACTAGCCTAATGCAGTTTTATTTAGAGCTGTCAATACGTTGGTGATTGGCTACATCAAGGAGTGTATCAAGACTATGGTGGATTGATAGAGGATTCATCACTCCCGGGTACGCGAGAAGTTATCTCACGGCACAATTCAGTATATGGCAATGACACTAAAACTGTGGCCACAGTGGAATTGAGTTGTTGCTCTATTCAATTTATAATACAGGTCATTAGTCCAGAAACTAAATACATAATATCGAGAGTAACCGAAGGTTGACACTATTTCTATGCCTTTGTCTCGTCGAGATAACGTATGATGAAAGGATCGAATTGTACAGTAACTATATCGTTGACAGGTAGCTGCTTTGCTAAATCCGAATCTATCAGGTGCCCATGATGTCTTGCTAGGGGCCAATCTTGGTCTGCGTATTAGTGAGACGGTTAATTGGTGTTAATCGCGATATTATACACTGCCGGTATGATGAGGAGCCTATGGGTCACACACATAGAAGACAATTTAAGAGCCAAGAAGAAAGAAGGGCGTTTTCATCTTTTTAGGCAAAAGGGTATTTTGGTAATTTCATAGTGCAATTAAATTTGCTGAGGTCATAGCCTTTATTTAATTTGTTAGAAAAATTAAATAAGTGACATTTCGTTTAAATATGTGTTTGCACATATTTAATTAAATCATCATTATTGTTAAATGTTAATTAAATATTAATTGATTTTAATTGAGATAATGATAAAATATATTAAAATATCTAATTGGGAGTGTTTAGCAACATGGGGTGTTTGGGTTGGAGCCCAAGCCCATTCCATATGGGAATAGGGCAACTAAGTTTGCCTATAAAAGAAAAGTGTTTGTGTGTGATTTGAGAGATGATTTTATTTTTGCCTTCTGATTAAAGAAAAGAAAAACACACACAACTAAAAGCTCTCCCATGCCACTTTCACTATTTGATTGAAAATCAAATATTTCTTTTTCTTCTTCTTGATTTCTTAAGGCCAAGGAGGATCTAGCAAATCCCCCCTTAGTTCCTTGCGATTGTCTTCGTGTGGACTTCTACGGTTCGATCCTACACTTGGATCGGTAGCAAACACGTTCAGAGACAATATTGGTGGAGCCTCCAACGTGGGTATGAATCTAAACTCATGTTTATTTTTCTGCAGATTCTTGTTGTAATATATAAACTGTAATTTTCTATGCCTTGATTTTGGGTTCTAAGGAACGATCCATGGTTGTAAAATTTTCTTTTCCGCTGCGCAACCGGGCCATTTCCTAACAGGCCAAGCCCAAATCCTAAGATACTCTAAAGCCTGTGGAAGGCATTAGTAAAGGTAGGAAGGTTGTTTCCTTCTACTATGGCAAGCCTAGCCATTAGAGGAAACATTACAAGGCCTCCCTTAAAAAAAGTTGAAAGCTCATATATCAAGTATGCTAATTATTGAGTTTAACTTGTCTCTTGTTACATCTTGTGTCATTGACAGTAGGTGTGGTTCTCACATTTTGCCAATGTGTAGAGATTATAATAGAGTAGATAGCTCACAAAAGAGAGGTAAACTGACAAGTTGGACATGTAGTACATGTTGCTACATTAGCTGTAAGGACCTATTGTTTATCTTTGCCTACGGGGTTGATCTCAGAACTTAAAAATGACAATTATGTTCAACCAATTTCAAAGAATTTTGTTTCTATGTGCACTTTGGACAAATGAGAATACTGTTTGATTACAATGGATTGTTGTCTTTTGGGTTGAATAATATTCTTTATGGAACTGTTTTTATAATAGTTTATAAGTTCTTAGATTAAACAATAAGGAAATTCTCAAAGTAATGACTATTCCAAGTATGGCAGATTAAGTTAAACATACCTCATTTTGGGGCTATGCCCTAGAAGCTACTACTCACACATTGAATTGCATGCTGTTAAAGTCAATAAATAAGACTCTATATGAACTGTGAAGTGGGCATAAATCCACATTGTCTTATTTGAGAATTTGAGGTTGCAAGGCTTAAGAAATTGATATCAAATAAGCTTGCCTTGAGATCTGAAAAATATATCTTTGTGGGGCATCTAAGGAAACTAAAGGATAATACTTCTACCATCTAGACTAGCACAAAATACTTGTTACTTATACTGGGGTCTTCTTGGAAAAGGAATCTCTTCAAAGTGGGAGGAAGATAAAACTCTATGACGTTCTGATTCCACATGATATATCAGAAGAAGGACGGGTTGATATGCCACAAGAAGTGGTTGAACATCATAAGGAGGTTGCTCCATAGCATATGGAACAAAGTGAACCACATCAAACTACATAGGAACTATGTGGATTTGGTAAAGTACATTGTGAGCCCGAGAGTTTTGGATTTCTCGTGACTTAGCACGACAATGTACTAGTTTAACAAGATGATGTACCTAGAATCTACATTGACATTGTATTGAATCCAAGTTCTACTAAATGGCTTAAAGCCATTAAATCTGAGATGGACTCCATGTACCAGAACCAAGTATGGACTCTGGTTGATTCACCTAAAAGGGTAAAACCTATAAGGTGTAAGTGGGTCTTCAAGAAGAAAACTAACATGGATGGTAATGTGCATGCCTATAAAGCATGACTAGTTGCCAAAAGTTTTAAACAAAAACATGGCATCGACTATGATGAAACCTTTTTACCAGTTGTGATGCTTAAGTCCATTTAGATTTTGCTTGCGTTTCCTGTATACCATGATTACAAAATTCGGCAAATGGATGTCAAAGCTGCTTTCCTGAACAGAAACTTTGTAGAGGATGTCTATATAACACAACCCAATGGTTTCATTCTTGAAGAGAAAGTTGGTAAGATATGCAAGTTGTTGAGATCCATATATGGACTCAAGCAAGCTTAATAGAGTTGGGATATTCATTTTGACAAACTCAACAAAGGGTTTGTCGTTGTAAAAAACGATTATGAGCCCTATGCATATGAGAAAGACAGTGGGAGCGTAGTTGAATTCCTGGTGTTGTATGATGACAACATACTTCTATTGGGAATGACATACCGAACTTGCAATCGATAAAGACTTGGTTATCCAAGTGTCTATCCATAAAGGACTTAGGAGAAGCAGCCTACGTCCTTGATGTTAAGATCTATCGAGATAGATTGGGTAGGTTGCTTGGCCCTAAGTCAGAGTACATACATTAACAAAGTGTTGAAAAGATTCAACATGGAAGAATCCAAGTAAGGATTCCTTCTAATGTCACATGACGTTTATCTCTCTAAGGACATGTTCTTAATTTATGGAGGAGATTAAGAGATTATTGTGGAAAGATACAATGTTTATAGATCCAAGTTGTAGTGAGCTTGAACCCTTCAAGCAAAGCATTGTGACATACTCTAAGGTCAAAAACTGAGTATATTGCATTATTCAATGCAACCTAAAAGGGTGGTTTGGATCAAGAAGTTCATCACTAATCTTCATATGGTTCTTAGCATTGTAGATCCAATAGTAATTTACTGTGATAACAATGGAGCTATTTTATAGGCTAAGGAACCATGGTCTCAATAACAGTACAAATACATGCTCAATTGTTTCCATCTGATCAAGAGATAGATTAGAAGAAAGATGTGCAAATTTATAGAATACCTACTAATGATAACATTTCATACCCATTGTCAAAAGCTCTATCACAACAGAAGCATGATGAGTGCTTAGCGTCAGTTGATGTTGTATACATGAATGATTGACTATAGTGCAACCAGAGATTATTAAGGTAGGTTCCCTAGAGCTAATCATATTTGACTCTTCAGAATATCATGGTTATCAAATAAAGGCATTCTTCTATATAATGTAAATCAAATCTTTATATGATTTGATGTATGTCTTTAAAGTGGTAGAACCATGACAAGGGAATCTAGTGTTTTAAATCTTGATTGTGAAGACCCTATGATCATATATGGTGGCCATTCTAGAAATGTTCATAGCCTCAATATTATTCTAATCAAGGGCACAAATAATACGGTAAGGCTATCATAGTATTAAACGACTCTACTGAAAGGTAGTGACAAATCTCACATGTCAAAGTTGTTTAGTGACAACTTGGTGCGACGCATGGGTGCTTGATGTCTGTAAGTTCATTGGACTAACCCACCAGAGGATTCCATATGGATGATAAACCCAGTGTCTATGGAACATATCTTCTAATGGATGGTGGTGCATGTGATCCTTAGACTTGAGATCATCGGAGCGTCTTGTGTGCCTATTGGTGTAGTTTGACATTAGCATAATGTAGCCTATTTAAGGCTATCAGTACGGTAGTGATTGGCTGCATTGAGAAGTATATTGAGGCTATGGTGTATCAATATAGAATTCATCACCCCTAGGTACATGAGAGAGTTATCCCACTGCTCAGTTTGGTTAAGTGGATACAACACATAAATTTATGGCCATAGTGGGATTAAGTTGTTGCTCAATCCAATTTTAATTTGGTAGTTAATCCAATAACCAAATACCAACACATTAGGATAACAGATGATGAAAAGATTTGATTGCACGGTAACCATACTGTTGACAAGTATCAATTCTTCATTGATCTTTACATGTTGGGGAACCATGATGCCTTGCTAGAGGTCAATCTTGGTGTGTCTATAGTGAGACGATTAATTGGTGGTTAATCACGATACTACTCACTGCCAACATGATAAGGAGCCTACGAGTCACACACTTAGAAGGCAGATCGAGGTTTATAATGAATAAGGGCATTTTATGTTAGTGTTTTAATCAAAGATAAATGCAACAGAAAACATAAATTTACCGATTAAACACTATAAGCCCCAAAATCCAAATATGAGTATAACGGTATTCATATGGTTACTGTACAATCAAATCCTTTCATCATCTATTATCTCATCAAGGTTTGAAGTATAGAAGTAATGTTGGCTTCAAGTATAAACCATCTTGACATGTTCAGATTCTGTTATTAGACCAATTGACCAATCGAGCTTCAACTCGATTCCACTATGGCAACAAATTCCAAGGTCATTGTCCTTTACTGGAATCTCACCGAGATAATATCTCCTATACATAGGAGTGATGAATTTTTTGTCGATCCACCATAGTCGTGATGTACATCTCTATATAGCCAATCACTCTCGTACTGATAACCTCTCAGGATTATGTTTGGTAAGTGTCAAACTACACTAATCGGTACACATGCGCTTCAGTGATCTCAAGTTTATAGACCAGATGCACCACCATTTGTTAAAGGATGTATTCCATGGACACTAGCGTTACCGTCTATATGGAATCCTTGGATGGGTCAATCTGGTGAACTCGTGAATAATAAGCACTTATTCGCCACACCAAGTTGTCACCAAACAACCTTGACATGTGAGATCAGTCACTACCTTCCTGTAGGGTCGTTCAACGCTATGATAGCCTTACCGTATTATTTGTGCCCTAGGTCAGGAAAATAATCTAGCTACAGAAGTTTCTAGAATGGCCACCATAAGTGATCATAGGGATCTCACAATCAAGACTTATCACTACTTGATTCTCTCGTCACGGTTCAACCACTCTAAGGGCATATATTATTACATACATCTGAAATATGCTTTACATAATATAATCAATGCCTTTTATATATATTTAATATTCATGATCCATAGAGTAACATACAACAATATGAATGGCTCAGGGGCACCTACTCTAACATTTTCGTCCTTTTAGGTGAAAGGGCATTAATTTAGGCAAAAGAGTATTTAGGTAATTTTGTTGTGCGATTAAATTTGTTAAGGTTGTTGCCTATGTCCAATATTTATATTGGAATTGAATTTGCTAAATTATAAATTTATATATTAATATTAATATTAATATGTAAATTAATTAATTAATAATATTAATTAATTATTATTATTATTAATTAATAAATACCAATTAAGTTATTCCACTTAGGAATAAGGCTATTCTTATTCTAATATGGAATAGGTTTTTCATGCTATAAAAGCATGACTGAAAATTAGGGTTAGATAACCCTTTTTAGTTTGGCCGCCCCTTCCAAGAGAATTAAGAGATTTCTTGATTCTTCTTTTTGTCCTCTTTCATTAGAACTTTGAATCAATTGATTTTGTTCTAGCAAACAAATCAATTGAATTTGTTCCTACCTTCGTGTGGATACCAAGAGCGCAATTCCTTCCTTGAATTGGCTTGCGAAGGATTTCAGGGAATTTGTAAGAGTCGCCTATGGGAGTAAGCTTTTCTAAATCCTTGCATGTGGATTTATTTGTTATTTAAATATGTATAATCAAACACCCCTGATCTTGGGTTTTGAGAAATATTGGGGAAATTTTTTAATTTTATTTCACTGCGTAAACCCCAATTTTCTTACACTGTTAATCCACTCTAGTCTTGATACACTTTTCGATGCAGTCAACAACTACCGTTTTGATAGTCCTGAATAGAACTACATTGGGCTACTGTCAAACTACACCAATTGGTGCACAAGGCACTCCGATGATCTCAAGTCTTAGGATCACATGCACCACCATCTGTTAAAGAATTTATTCCACAAACACTAGGATCACCATCTATGTGGAATCCTCTAGTGGGTCTGTCCGGAAAACTTGCCTACAACAGGCACCCATGTGTTGCACCAGCTAATCACCAAACAACCTTGACAAAGGAGATCAGTCATTGCCTTTAAATAGGGTTGTTCAACACTGTGATAGCCTTACCGTATTATCTGTGCCCTTAGTCAAAACAATTCAGTAAATGACAATGACACTAAATCTGTGGCCAAAGTGGGATTAAGTTGTAGCTCAATTGTTGGTCTAATAACTGAATGTCGAGATATCAAGGATATCTGAGGTTGATACTACTTTTGTACCTTTGCCTTGATGAGATAATGGATGATGAAAGGATTGGATTGCACTGTAACCATATCATTGATAGGTGAGCTGTTTCGCTGAATCCAAATCTATCGAGTGGCCATGATGCCTTACTAGAGGCCAATCTAGTTTATGTTTAGTGAGACGATTGATTGCTATCAATCGTGAGATTACTCACTACCGATATGATGAGGAGCCTTCGAGTCACACACATAGAAGACAGATTAAGGATAAACAAGTGAGAGGGATATTTTCGTCTTTTAAGATGAAAGGGCATTTTGTAATCTCATAGTGCAATTAAATTTGCTAAGGTTGCTGTCTATGTTTAATTTCATATGGAATTAAAATTAGTGAGATTATATATATATATATATGTTAATAATCGATGAACCATGGCAACGAATAAAACAAAAATTTTCGCTTGTCAATTATGTTTTACATGCTTTTAATTCAAAAACTACAAATCCATACAAGGATTCAGTTCATACCCACGTTTGAAGGGTCCATCTTTACTGTTTATTGGCACTGTTCATTAACACTGTTCACTGATAATGTTCATAAGCACTATTTACAAACACTGATCATCATACTGTTCATAGAATTGTTCATCATACTGTTCACAGAACTGTTCATCAATACCGTTTACTTGTTACTGTTCATGATACTGTTTATCAGGTACTGTTCATGTCGTGATTACTATTCAATGGAGTTCTTCGCAAATCAATCCAAGAAAAGGATTGCACTTATGATATCCACACGAAGGCAGGAACAATCACAATTAAATTAATTGGTTAGATTAATTCAATTGCTTCTTTGGATTTTTCATAAGAATTGAAACACAATTCTCACAAAGGGAAGGGCGGCTAGGGTTTTGCTAAAAGCAAAAGTTATTTTATGTGTTTTAATTTAAGTTGCACTTATATAGTACAACTAATTAAAACCCTATTCCATTTAGGAGTAGTCATGAATTCTATTATTAATCCATCCTTGCAACTAAACAAGCCATATTGGTATTTAATTAATAATTATTATTATTATTATTATTATTAAAATCTACAAATATTAATATAATAATAATAATCCATTTAAATATATGCACTCATTATTTAAATATAATCTTACCAATTTTAATTTCAATATTAAAATTCAATACAGGCAACAACCTCAACAAATTTAGTTGCACTATGAGATTACCAAAATACCCTTTCGTCTTAAAAGACGAAAATACCCCTTAAACCAAAATCCTCAAACTAACTCCTATGTGTGCGACCCATAGGCTCCCTAATATGTTGATAGTAAGTAGTATCATGATTAACCACCAATTAATCGTCTTACTACACATAGACCAAGATTGGCCTCTAGCCAAGCATTATGGTCACCTAACACATAGGGATTAGTGAAGTACTGATACCTGTCAACGGTATGATTACCGTATAATCAAATCATTTCATTATCTGTTATTTCATCAAGGCTAAGGTATAGAAGTAGTATCTACCTCATATGTCACCCTTGAAACATTGGTATTCAGTTATTAGACCAACGACCGGAATAATAAATTGGATTGAGCGACAACTTAATCCCACTATGGCCACAGATTTATTGTCATTGCCAATTTAACCGAATTGCACAGTGAGATAACTTCTCCTATACCCGGGAGTGATGAATCCTTTGTTGATCCACCATACCCTCAATACACTTCTCCTATGCCCGGGAGTGATGAATCCTATGTTGATCCACCATACCCTCAATACACTTCTCGATATAGTCAATCACTACCATTCTGATAGTTCTTAATAGAATACGTTGGGCTAGTGTCAAACTACACCAATTGGTGCACAAGGCACTCCGATGATCTCAAGTCTAAGGATCACATGCACCACCATCCGTTAGAGGATTTAGAGGATTTATTCCACAAACACTAGGGTTACCATCTATATGGAATCCTCTAGTGGGTTGTCCAATGAACTTGCCTATAGCAAGCACCCATGTGTTGCACCAAGTCGTCACCAAACAACCTTGACAAGTGAGATTTGTCACTATCCTTTGACAAGGTCGTTCAACACCATGATAGCCTTACCGTATTATCTGTGCCCTAAGTCATACTAGAGCTACAGACATTTCTAGAATGGCCGCCATTTGTGCTCATAGGGTTCTCACTATCGAGATTTGAAACACTCGATACCCTCGTCACGGTTCTACTATCCTAAGAACATATAACATTTTTTTATACGAATATGATCAGCTGCTGTGATATAGAAAAATTCCTTTTACTAGTTATAAACACTATTTACAAGAGTCAACATTTACAAAATAGATTGGCTCTAGGGCACCTACTCTAACAATCTCATTTGCACTATAGCTAATCATTGATGTATTTAATACCAAATTACCTTAAGTGCTTTTCATGCTTCTACTGCAGCAGAGGCTTTGTCAATGGATTAACGAGATTATCATCAGTATGTACTTTGCAAATCTGCACATCCTTTCTCTTAACCATTTCTCTGATGAGATGAAATCGCTTGAGTATGTGTTTGGATCGCTAGTGAGATCGTGGTTCCTTTGCTTATGCTGTTGCTCCATTTTTGTCACAATAGACGTTCAATGACGAACTTCTTAATCCAAATTGCCTCTTTGGTTGCATCGGATAATGTGTTGTAGAGTTCGCTACAGTACTTTGCTTGGAACTCTTCTAGCTTATTGCAGCTGCATTGAGACAAACTACAAACCTAAACTGCAAGCGATAATCATTTTTATCTATTTGGAAACTAGCATCATTGTATTCTCCTACAGTGAGCTCATCTTCCCCTCCATAAACCAAGAACATAACCTTAGTCCTTTTTAGGTACTTAAGGATGTTCTTGACAACTATCCAGTGATGCTCACCTGGATCCAATTGATATCTACTACAAGTGCTTTATGCACATGAGACATCAACCCGATACATAACTGGCAAACATGATGGATCCAATTGCTGATGCATATGGGATCCTCTTCATTCTATCTCTCACATCATGTGTTTTACGACACATATTCTTAGAAAGATAGACACCATATGACATCAGAAGAAATCCCTTCTTGGATTCTTCCATACTGAATCTCTTCAATACCTTATCTATATACATACTCTGACTTAGGCTAAGCAATCTATGCAATCTATCATGATAGATCTTTATTCCAAAGATTTAGGCTGATTCTCCTAAGTCCTTCTGATGAGAATGCAAAATATCATATTTTTCCCCCTTAATGTCTAGTCTTTTATACTTATTTGGTGCCTAAATTACTCATTATTATTTTATTTTGATTTAGGATGCAAATGGAGGCATTAAATGCAAAACGAAACTAATTAGGTGATTTCGGATAGTTTCGACATTGCTTCGTAATCTGGGCATAACTCTCTCATCTGAGCTCCGATTGAGATGATTCAAAATGTTATGGAACACCAAGAAAGAGATCTACAACTTTCATGTTTCTAGTTTGGAGAGATACTCACTGAACCAAGGTTGTAATTGGGCTTCAAGTTGACGCACCTGCACTGCTAACGTTCTGGAACATTCTGCCTTATCATGCAATTCAAATATGCAGTTTACTATTGGAAGTTTTGAAGATCTGGTGCACGAAAGTGACAGCTGGAAACACCACTTTCCTCGTTATACTAGGACTTTATTTTATTTTTAATTAATCAGATTTGGATAAATGTTAGGATAAAGCTTAGAATATTTTTAGAAGATTGAGTAGAATTCAAAGACTTGAATTGGATATTTTTAAGAGGGGGAGAGAGATCAGAATGGGACAGACTACACACGCCTCTCCCTCCCCTCTTCTTCAACTTCTCCTTTGAGTTTTCATGATGGCCAGGAGTGACTAAATTTTTATAACTTGGTCCAAGAAAACGGAGGCCTCGAAATCAATAAAACTGTGAGATCTAATCTGTTTTTAGTGTTCGATATATGCTTTGAGTATTGGATGCTCTTCTATGCCTATTTTCATGATTGTCTCATTTAATTACTAGGAGGCCTACTAGTTTATTATTTGTTGCAATCTATCGCTAAATTAGATATCAAATCCTTAATCGTTTGATCGCTCTAATTTGTGAGTAACTAAGATTTAAGAATTTGCTGCGTCAGGAATTATTAAATCTTAAGAAGAACGCTCAAATAAATTAAATACTACCGCTTGTGTTTGTTTTGTTCAGCTTCATCGATCTCTCTAGTTCTTAAGGCAGCTTCTAGATTAAACCTTTAGCGGTTGTCTTGGGTTGTTAATTAAATTGCTTGTCTCCTAATTAATTGCAACTAAGGAGAGATAGGAAAATAGTTCCAACGGTGAATATTCAAAGTATGAATTGATATATACTTGCTTCGATGACCAGTTGTAAAATTCTGATGGTGGATGTTGACTTAGACCAAGGTTTGTTCTTTTGATTGATTTCGATAATTTGATTTGAATTGTCCCTTAATCGATATATCATTCCCGATCAAAAGTATGTCATCGACATACAACACCAAGAATGCCACTGTGCTCCCACTTACTTTCTTGTAAACACAAGGCTCATCTTCATTCTTGATGAAACCAAATTCTTTTACGGCTTCATCAAAACGAATGTTCCAGCTCCTTAAAGCTTGCTTAAGTCCATGAATTGACCTTTGCAACTTGCATGTCTTTTCCGCTTGTCCGTCAAGAACGAAACCATCGGGTTGTGTCATATACACATCCTCTTCTAGGTTTCCGTTCAAGAAAGCTGTTGTGACATCCATTTGCCAAATTTTATAGTCATGATATGTAGGAATCGCAAGCATAATCCAGATAGACTTAATCATGGCAACCAGCGAAAACGTTTCTTCATAGTCAATGCCATGAATTTGTTTGAAACCTTTGGCAACTAGTCATGCCTTATAGGCATGCACCTTGCCATCCATGTCAATCTTTTTTTTGAAGACCCATTTACACCCTATGGGTTTTACCTCTTCAGTTGGATCCACCAGAGACCGTACTTGGTTCTAGTGCATGGAGTCCATCTCAGATTTCATGGATTTAAGTCATTTAGTGGAATCTAGGTCCGATATAGCATCATCATAGGTCTTGGGTTCATTGTCTTGGTAGACTAGTACATTGCCATGTTGAGTCATGAGAAAACCATATCTCTTGGGCTCACGACGTACTCTTCTAGACCTACGTAGCTCTTATGTTACTTGAGGTGGTTCACTTTGATCCATAGATTATGGAGTAACCTTCTCGATGTTCAACCACTTCTTGTGGCACATCATCCCGTCTTTCGTCTAATGTATCTTATGGCACTAGAACTTCATTGAGTTCTACTTTTCTCCCACTAGTACCTCTTAGAAGAAATTTCTTATCTAAAAAGACACCAGTATGACCAACAAAAACTTTGCACTCTTCTGGGTGGTAGAAATAGTATCCTTTGGTCTCCTTAGGATACCCCACAAAGATAAATATTAGATTTCAGGCAAAGCGTTCGAAGTCAATTTCTTGACATAAGCTTCGCAACCCCAAATCTTCAAATAAGACAAGTTAGGCTTTCGCCCACTCCACAGTTCATATAGAGTATTATCTACAGACTTTGACGACATATAGTTAAGTACGTAAGTCACAGTCTCTAGGACATAACCCTAGAATGATGCGGGTAGATCACTAAAACTCATCATGGACTTAATAATATCAAGTAAGGTCTTATTCCTCATTTCATAAACACAATTATGTTTGGGTGTATATGGAGGAGTGAGTTGTGATACTATCTCACACTCCTTTATATATGTTTAACTTAACTTGCCATACTTGGCATAGCTGTTACCTTGAGAATATCCATATTGTCTATTTCAAGAACATATAAAACTATTATGAAAACAGTTTCATAAAGAATATTATTTATACTAAAAGACAACAATCCATTAGTAATAAAAGCAATATTCTCATTTGCCCAAATTGGACACAGAAATATTATCTCTAGAAACTAAGGGAAAATCATAATAATCCATAAGTTCCAATATCCTACAACTAATACAGCATCACGTGCTCTGTTTCCAACTAGTAGGTCCACATCTCCTCAACCAAGCAATCTACTCTGTCGTAGTCCCTTCACATGATTACAAATGTGAGAATCACATCTAGTGTCAATCACCTAAGATGTAACAGGAGATAAATCTCAATACAGACCTTTAGAAGAAGAGGCTTTCTTCTTTCATATTCTCTAGAAAGGCCTTGTAGTGTTTCCTCTAATGGCCAGGCTTGCCATAGTAGAAGCAAACTACCTTTCCCACCTTTGTTGATACCCTAGACTTAAGAGCATCCTCAAGTTTGGACTTAGGTTTGGGTTTGGGTTTGGTCTTAGCCTTACCTTTACTTTTGACTGTCCCTCTACTAGTGTTAGCAACAACTAACATCACTAGTTTAGACTTTTAATGTCTTGCTCTATAGTCTTTAAAAGGGTTAGGAGCTCAAGAAGAGTCTTTTCATTCATGCTCATATTATCTATGAACTAAGAATAAGAATCAGGTAAGGACTGCAATATTAAGTCAATTGCCAAGTCATTGTCCAAAGCACAACCTAAAGTCTCAAGCCTTTCAATGTACCCAATCATCTTGAGTACATGAGGGCCAACTTCAACACCTTTATCCATTTTGCACCTTAACAATTGTTTTAGCACCTCATACTTCCCATTATGTTGAAGGTATAAAATCATGGTAGAAAGATCCATGTTTTCATATTGCTTTTGCAATTCAGGTGTTACTGATGCTAACATAATATACTTAAAAGGTTCTATGTTAGTATCATCTAGACGTTTTTGGCAAACATCTCACTGTTCTTAGGTGATGTCATCACTAGGCTCTTGAGGTAGAGCCTGATTGATAGTATATAATTTACTTTCAAAATTAAGTACAATCTGAAGATCTCTATACCAGTTTGAAGAATTACTACCATCCAACCTATGTTGATTATCAGATGCATTGTAAGGTTGTTGCTGCTCAATTTTTATGATTATACAAGTGTAGAAAAACAAACTTTACTATAATGTTTATTATTATTAAATAAGGTCTTTTATTAAATAATTGCTCCCACTATTTTCCTCAAGCCAATAGGTCTCACTATTAACTCAAGAAAGCTCGTTGGCTTTCCTAGTGGACCGAGATCCCATCTAGCCCATTTCAAACCTTCGGTTTAGCAAAAAAACTAAAATAGGTTGATTAAGTAGGCCAAAAAACTTAATTCACACCAGTTGATAGCTCCAACTATTAACCTGAAATGTAAACCAAGCCAATAAGTCAATTACACAATTCAATGGCACCAACCATTGTCCTCAAGTGTAATTCTCAATATCAGTAGAGTGGACACTATATGTCACCACGTGCATATAATAAGTGTACTTCTCTACTATGCCTATGACATGCTTATCAACCTTCGCTTTGGTGAACAAGCAAAACACATTATTTTAAGTTGACTCATAACCATTGAGGAAAACTCCAATGAACTTTAACCTCTCACTGGTAGAAGTGCACCTTTCACTTTGGCGAACAAAGTTCCAACGAATGGTGGTTTGATTAAAGTCATGGTGATGGAAGGCATTTCAATTGACTTAATATACTTTAGTTGAGGGGTTTTTATTTTGCAGTCTCACCAATTTATTATCTTTGTTAGAATGTCATTGATGGGCATGTTATAAAGCATTCAACCTTAGCATGCATTCCAAGCATAAAATTTAACGTGCCGGTACATGGCCTAGCTAAGATCGATTTCCTCGAGCCTAGAGGAATCGGTAGGTCAACCTAGGGTCAAAACAAACTTGGGTCTTCAAGTTTGCCTCTTCATCGCTCTTTCATTTTTTCATCACAATAATTACAAATGGAATTTATAATAAAGTAAATCCTATTCTAATTTACATCAAGAAATCAGAAACCTCGTTTTACATACGAGGGGAGTAAGATGAGAGGAAGAAATACATAAAGAATTTAGAGGGAGGCAGGACACGCAGGTCTTATTTATTTAGAAATTTACATGCCCAAAAATTAAATAAACCAATGGTCTAAGGCTCATGTACTAGGTACCATGCAATTTTTCAAACAAAGAATATTGCATACAATCAAAAAATACAATTTTTTATTTGATGTGGGTTAATTATAAAGTACCCTTTGACAATTTGTAGATCTACTTTGCTCCAAAAGTATTGATACTTTTCACTTAGGCCCCTGCACACTGAAAAGTGCACTCATCATTACGATGGTTTATATCGCCCTAGCGTGCGCTGATTTCCAACCAACACGCATGCACAAGTGAGATCGCCGCAAAAATCAGCGCACATGCACTATTGCAATCGCCACGACGATGGTTTATATCGTCATGGTGAGTACTGATTTTTGGTCTGTCGCCGTAGCAAGTGCTACTAATCTGAAGCTGATCAATTCAATTAGGAACAAAACGCCCAAGGATTTTCGCCAAACAACTCAACAACTGATATCCAACAAAAAATCCTTATTAAATCATACCAATTTGCAAATCATCAACAAATTAAAGATTATCAGGTTCAATAAATCAATTGAATATAATGAAAAACGTAAAGATGCAATTCTAGCAAACAATATAGGTTATCAATCAATCAATCAATTTAATTAAAACATATATTACCAAAACCCTAAGCTCTAATACCACTGTTAGTAATCGATGAACCATGGCAGGGGATAAAACAAAAATTTTGGCTTGTCAATTACTCAAATCCCATGATCAGGGTTTGATAAATATATGTTTTACATGCTTTTAATTCAAAACTACAAATCCATACAAGGATTCAGTTCATACCCACGTTTGGAGGCTCCATCTTTACTATTCATTATACTGTTTATAAACACTATTCATAAGCACTATTCATGAAACACTGTTCACTGGTACTGATCCTAAGCATTGTTATTGACACTGTTTGCTATACTGTTTATGGGCACTGTTCATTGACACTGTTCATCGGATACTGTTCATCAGGTACTGTTCATCAGATACTATTCATTGACATTGTTCACCGATTACTGTTTACGTCGTGATTACTATTCAATGGAGTTTTTCACAAATCAATCCAAGAAAATGATTACACTTATGATGTCCACACAAAAGCAGGAACAATCACAATTGAATTAAGTGGCTAGATTAATTCAATTGTGTAAAACCCCTCCCTAGCCGGGTATTTCCTAAGTATCCCTTGGTCATTGAGAACCTAGAAAACGCACGCCTAGGAAAGAAGTTTATTTTAAAATCCTATTTAAAGAATAAACTTGTAGTTAAAACATATATAGAGATATATGTGTTTAAATTTTTTTTTTTTCTTTTAACTATAATAAGTTCATTGTATAATCAAAAAATATAGTTTCCTTTCCTGGAGTAAATTATGAAATCCATAGTAATACTTACTAGAACATACACACTTTTATAAGATTTACTAGCAATTTGATTTCCTTTATTCATACAACATATTTACTCCATTATAGAACATGGATATAATTACTACATTATGAAATATGAACATAATTACTACACTAAATATTAGCAAAACCATTCAATAGTCATCATTAAAGCATCCCCTCATGCTCATAGCGTCCCTTGGAATCCTCTCCCAGCTTCATGCCTTAATCCGTACCTGCAAAACATTTTAAAATATTTCGTGGGGTGAGCGCTAATCGCTCAGTAAGGAATATGGCCATTTATAAACTATTAAGGTTCATTATACATCATTATACAAGTATATTACTTAGGACCTTACCTACCTACAAAATATGACCTTCATTCTTTAACATAACAAGTTCATAAAACATATCATACACTTTGGACTTTTCTCATAAACATAAGTCATAACATAATCATACATAATATAACATAGAACATATATGACTTATGAAATATTCATGTACATGGCATGCTTATTTCTTTTGTCTTTATACTTGATGGTTTCATTAGTCTTTGTTATCCGATCGGATTCATTTAAACCATTACCTTGTTCTTGGTCGTCACCTCAAAGGACTCATGGTTTCCATAAGAATTCCATTCCTCTGATCTTGGTTTATACCTCAAGAGACTCATGGAATTCATTCTTTAACATTTCATAAATTTTTCATAAGACAACTAAATAAGCTATATGCATTACCATTATGAATGCAAACATATGGACTAACATATTCCATGCTCAATCATACTATATTCTCCTACTAAACTTCTTAACTTAATTCATTCAATTTCTCATACAATACAAGGAATTTCAGTAGTAAGATTATTCAGGGGTTTATTAGAATTAGAAACAAATGGGAATTTCCATTAAGAAGGTGGATGCCATACAGTTCGTTACTTTCAAGCAATTTTCCATTATCTTCTAATTCGAATTTATTTTTGGCTAAAACATAAAAGGTTTAGGTCTGTTTCTCAACTTTTTAACACTTCAAGAATCAACTCAATCGGACTTCTATAACTTCAGTTATGACTGATTCAGTGAAGCATGTACAGTATAAGTCTCAAAAAGCCAAATCCGAATTCTATTCATTTTAACCATGTCACCTTCATTTGCACATTCATATTATTTGCCATATCATTCTTAGTATAAAAGGCCATAAAAACCTCCCTTTTTACAGAACCAAAAAGTGCCAAAACATCGTCCAACTACAAATCTCTTAATTGGCATAATCATCCTCCACATGCACACATACACCAATCAACACACCCATTTAAACAATCCATAACCAAAACATAGCATCACACTCATATTAACATAAATAAATGTAAGTTTCATAAACCCTAGGTGTTATCAATTGTAGTCATAAGGGAGATTTTTTCCTTACCTTAGTATTCAAAGCACAAAGATACTCCTCCTTGGCTCCAAAATTTCACCTTTCTACCTTACACACACAACCACTTATGAATTTCTCTTTTAACTAAAAAATTCAGAAAAACTAGGGTTTTGAAACTCACCTTTAACCCTGAAATTGAAGTTCTTTAAGGGTGGATGGTGATCTCCTTTGAAAATCAACTTGAAATCCTAAGAAAATTTGAGAATAAAAGCTTGGATTAGTGGCTTTTATGGTGGATTTGAGAGATGAAGAAGAAGATGATATGTTTGGGGTGTACAAGGCCGACTACTCTCTCTTTAAACCTTGTAAATATTTATTCAATTGTTGCTCTAATGTGATTGGTCAATAAAAGTTAGGTATAAGGGTCATTTGGCATAAATTTTTCATATAAGGGCGTTTTGGTCATTTCCACCACAACATAAAGATAAGCACTCATTTAATGCCATTTGACTTCTTTGAAACACTTATCCATTAAGCAATCCCATTAGGTGAATGACTAATTTACCCTTGGTGCACTTTTATGGACACTTAATCATATGGTTTTGTATGAAAAGACCATTATACCCTTGGTTACTGTTTACGCCATTTAACCATATCAATCAACTTTATGACCATTCTACCCTCATTTCTCTTCAATGACATCACCCCTTATACTTAATAATGGCCACATCTCGAAATACATGTAAATTGGCCATTTTACCCTTCCATTCAAAAAAAGAAAATTACTTGAAAAGTAAATTTCATACCTTAAGGCATTGGAATAATATCGCGGGGTTTACAAATTGCTTCTTTGGATTTTTCGTAAGAATTGAAACACAATTCTCACAAAGGGAAGGGGGGCTAGGGTTTTGCTAAAAACAAAAATAATATTTATGCGTTTTAATTTAAGTTGCACTTATATAGTGTTACTAATTAAAACCCTATTCCATTTGGGAATAGTCATGGATTCTATTATTAATCCATCCTTGCAACCAAATAAGCCATATTGGTGTTTAATTAATAATTATTATTAGTATTATTAAAATCCACAAATATTAATATATTAAAATATATATTAATATTAAATAATAATAATAATCCATTTAAATATATGCACACATATATTTAAATATAATCTCACCGATTTTAATTTCAATATTAAAATTAAATACAGGCAACAACCTTAACAAATTTAACTGCATTGTGAGATTACCAAAATACTCTTTTGTCTTAAAAGATGAAAATACCCCTTAAACCAAAATCCTCAAACTACCTTCTATGTGTGTGACCCATAGGCTCCCTAACATGTTGGTAGTGAGTAGTATCGCAATTAACCACTGATTAATCGTCTCATTACATAGACCAAGATTGGCCTCTAGCCAGACATCATGGTCATCCAACACAGGGATCAACGAAGTATTGATACCTGTCAACGGTATGGTTACCGTGTAAGCAAATCTTTTCATCATCTGTTATCTCATCAAGGCTAAGGTACAGAAGTAGTGTCTACCTCAGATGTCACCCTTGATATATTGGTATTTAGTTATTGGACCAACGATTGGAGTCATAAATTGGATTGAGCAACAACTCAATCTCACTGTGGCCACAGATTTATTGTCATTGCCAATTTAACCAAATTACATAGTGAGATAACTTCTCCTGTACATGGGAGTGATGAATCCTTTATTGATCTACTATAGCCTCAATATACTTCTCGATATAACCAATCACTACCGTTCTGATAGTCCTTAATAAAGCTACGTTGGGCTAATGTCAAACTACACCAATTAGTGCACAAGGTGTTTTGGTGATCTCAAGTCTAAGAGCACATGCACCACCATCTATTAGAAGATTTATTCCACAGACATTAGAGTTACCATCTATGTGGAGTCCTCTAGTGGGTCTGTCAAATGAACTTACCTACAGCAAGCACCCATGTGTTGCACCAGGTCGTCACCAAACAAATACAACATTATGTATTTCTAGTCATAACGTTCATTGTAGCTAAAAATATGAATTTGGGTAGCTAAATGGTTTAGCTACAAATGCAATATTTTGTAGCTTATCGTAGCTAGAAGTGGCGCAGCTAAAAGTTAGCCATGTAACTTTTTGCTTGCATAGCTAACCATTTATATTTTTTGCTATGGATGAGATTAATATGTAACTAAAAACTTAAAGTTTTTGCCATAACAATAATAAGTTTGTAGCAAAAGCTTTGCCTTTATGGCCATGGTAAATAGGTTGTATAGCTATGTTTGCATTTTAGCTACACAAATATAAATTTATAACTGAAACTTGAAAATTTCTGTTACAAAAATAATATTTATGGCAAATATATTGATATTTTAATTACATGACCACTAAATTCGTAACTAAATAAAAAGATTATTTGCCACATATATAGTGAATTGGTAGCTAAATATTAAATTATTTTCTACAGACATATAAAAGTCATATCTATATATGAAAAAATATTGTTATGGACATAATGTGTTGAAGCTAAATATTGAAATTACTTGCTATGAATACTTTTAATTTGTATCTAAATATTATCATTATTTGTAATGAAACAAATAATTTATATCAAGAATTTATAATTTATTGCTTCGATTAAAATTAATTGTAACAAATATTGTTATAATTAACAAATTTAATAATGATTACAAATTTATAGCAATATTTTTATATTAAATAGATGACACGACGTCTTAAGAAAAAATATAATATAAAAAATAAAACATAATAAAGTCATTTCAACCAAATAATTTTCTACTCATAAAGTCCTTCATCCTAATAATTTAAAATGTTATCAACTAATTTTTTTTTACAAAATATGAATGCTTCAATGTCATAGCAACATTTCCTACCCATTTAAGAATTTCCATCAACCTGCAATATCAAATTTGAAAAAAAAAAAAAAAAGATTAATCAAATAGACTAATGTAATCATTGCATATCACTTTATTATTAATGTAAAATAAAAATGGTTTTCATAGTATATATGCAATTTTCAAAATAACTTACAATTCAGATTTGGTTATTTGTTAAAGACTATTGACTTTGAGTTGTAAGCATCATCATGAACTTCTCTTCTCATCATCTATTCATCTCCTCTATCTACCTTTTTACTTTTTCTAATTTCTCATTTGCTTCCCTTTTTGCCTCTTCCACCCTTTCATTTGCTTCCTTCCTAGTTGTTTGTACTTGTTTCATACCAGCAAAACCAACAAAGATACATATCATCATGAACTTGTTTCATATCATCATGAACTAGCCCAACGTTCCTTCATCGTACCAGCAAAACTAGACCTTCCACTTTGGTTTTCAAGAGACATATGTTTCCTCCGATTATTGTCGAACACAGAAAGTGGAGAAAACTGTGAAGTTGTTGCTGGTCCAGATGACACGCATTTCAAACTCCCTTTGTCTATCCAAAAGCTATACATTCTTCTATCTTTTTCAATTTGCACTGTAGCATTTCTATCGTTTCTTGAATAAAACAAATAAATAAAATATTGAATCTTAACATGATTTTTTTTTTTTCAGAAGTAGTTGCATAAGAGGTTAAATCAAGAATAGTGGGATTTATCATAGCCTCATTAATACTACTTGATTCAGCTGCATGTCACAAGAAGTAAAATCATGCTTCTTAGTTCCATAATACCCCATAAAGCTTCGTGTGCATTTGCAAACTTAATCTTTCCACTATTCCAATTAAATTTTCAATGCTCTTTAAATAGGCACACTACTCTTTCACAGTTAGGAAAAAGAAACTAATGCCCTGCCTTTACAATTTCCTAAAATCCAAACCTACAGTGAGATACTACATTACTTCAAGCCTAGTTCAGTTTCTTCATATAAAGCATGGATCCTTTGAAGTGTAGTGAAGACATCAAAATGTTACTCACATATGCTTTAAGAAACCATTCAGTAGTTCTTCATCTACTTTCATTCTAATCTCATATTGAATGATAAATACTTGCTTATGGATTCAAATCATCTTGGTTAGATGTAAAAGGTTACAAAACACATCAGTTAACTTTTTTCTGTCTCACTGAGATCCTCTTTGGAGCAGATAAAAAGTGGTAAGTGTTATGAAGATCCCTTAACCTCCTCCTAAATCTGAATTATACTTTTCTGATAAATTACAGATAATAATTGATGTAAATGTGAGATTAAGGAAGGAAAAAATCTTATCAAACATGAAACACATATGCCTTAATTCAAAAGCACTCAAATTTACCCAACCTCCACTAGTAGTCTTATACTTCTAGCAGCAACTACTTAAATCATAAAATGAAAGAAAAGTGCTAGTAAAATGTAAAGAAATTAGGGGAAGAGAATGATAGCTTACTTTGTAAAGTTCGATAAGAACATTGTCAAGAGACACTTGAGAATCATAAGGGTAGAGATGACGAAAAGATTTGATCACCTCAATTGCATCATTCGATCGATTCAACTATTTCATCACAACTTCCATGTCTTTCAGAGCACTATCAACTCGGTCCCCAGCATTTATAGCAGCCCATAACATTGAAACTGCCCTGCTTGGATCTTTGTCTACCAACTACATTTAAAGAATTTCAAATAAGAAAGAGAACAACATAAACACAAGAAGTCTTTCGCTGAAGAACTCTAAAGCAATTGATCTTACAAAATTATACAGTGGATACTCTTGAACATTGAGTCTATCAATAATGATTTCACCTAAAATTTCTACCAAAAAACACATAGCTCTTTTTATTTGGAAAATATTCAGCTCAGTAAATCATGCAACATATTTCATCCACTATAAAAACCTCCTGTTCTCTATACAAGAAAAATTGCAGAAGACATAAAACTTCACCATTCATTTATTTTTATTTTCTCTCAACTTTCCCTTAAACCAAAGAAAGAGTTAATTAATATGGGCAACCCTCCTATACAAAACCTACTTCTACATGAAATTCAAAGATTTTTCTATAATCAATAGGATACAGTGTTCTTGAAAAACAGTAATCACACAAAATTATGTATTCTTTTAATATAATTTAAGAACCAAATTGTTTATCAACAAATTACTCAAATCACCGAGAGCAAGAATTATAACCAAAGAATCAAAAACTTCTCGAAAACACAATAATCATAGAAATATAAAATAACTCTCTCTAATTTGTTCTAGCACTAAGAAATTCAATATTCCTTCAGTCAATATATCATTCAACTAGTTCTACAGGCCCTTACTTTTCTATCCAAAACTATATATTTCCACAGCCAAAAAAGATAAAAGTACATTATTAATTTTGACTTGTTAAAAGTTATCAAAATACCATAATCTACTGGTTCAATTATCGAAGGAATTTCATTCTCTTGAGTTCGTTCCAACAATAAAAAGATAAATAAACACCAAAAAAATGTATTAAAGATTCAAACTAATAACTTCTAAATCATAACCATCATCCAATTTCCAAATATCTAGCAAAGTCAACATAAACCCATGAAGAATTCGTAAATAAGAAGCAACTAAAGAAAGAGGAAAAAAAATTAAATTTTTAGATTTGGGAAGAAATGCATACCTATACAATCGACGAAATTGGGTTCTTTTCTGAGTTTCTTGTCTTTAAATGGAGATGGGTGAGAATTCGAATGTGAATCTAAGGTGCGGAAGCAGCTACTTATGTAGGGTTTAACGAAAGGTGGCTGTGAGGTTTTGACAACAAAGATAAATTTAATTCGATTTAATGTGGCATTTGTAATTTGAATTACAGATTTGGGTGTCAAGAAGCTTCCACTACAAGAAAACTGGCATTCTGTGTCTAGCAAAATTAGGCACAGAAAGTCACATTTAGACCCTAATTCATTTTTAGCATCTAAATTGGTAGTCGTCCCTTATTGCAGTAGGTTGGTCGCGATTCTAAGCGCGTCTAAATTTTGGTTTAGACGCGAAAAGTTTTTTTTTTTGCGGCCAGCAAAATAGTCGCTAAATGCTGGTCAAATTAGTCCCCCACCTTAGACGCTAAAGTTCAAGGGTAATTTGGTAAATGTATAGCGACTAACAATCATTGTGCAAAATGTACGTTTTAGTGTCATAATTTGTCGCGAATCCCACAAAATTAGATGCCAAAGGTGTAAGTGTATTTCGTAAAAGATTTCGTAACTATTTTATTAGTCGACGAATGTATTCTTTAGTGACCAAAATTTAGTGGTTAATTGTAACACTTTTAAACACTGAATGTAGAATCCAAATGGTTTCGCGACTATTTATTAGTGGCCGAATGTATCTTTTAATGACCAAAATTTAGTAGTTAATTATAATTATTTTAGACGCTGAACGTGGAACCCAATAGGTTTTTGCAACTATTTATTAGTGGTCTAATGTATCTTTTAGTGACCAAAATTTAGTAGTTAATTATAGTCATTTTAGACGCTAAAGTGGAATCCAATTATGATAAATTACATTTGCTACTACAAAATTAGTTGCAGAATGTGTTTTTTTTGAAAAAATAATTAGTGGCAAAAGCATTTTGTATTGACCTGTTTTACATTCAACATCAACAAAAATCCATCACATATAAAAATCTGAACATCAACATCAAATATCATATTTTCATATATATATAGTCCATACACTGTTTATCTTATTTTCTTGTTGTTGGACTAGGCGCCTTAACTCTGCTTCTGCTCCTTCAAGTAAGATGAGCTGCTCCTTCAAGCATTATTGCACGAATGTATCATTTTTTCCTAACATCAATTCAATACATAATCAATAAGTCAGCAAGAAACTAAATTATTACAAATAAATTATAATTATCTGGGGTATACAATATGTGACAAAAACTTATGAAATGGCAATAGAAAAAGAAAGACACTCCTCAAAGTTCACAGAGCGATCTACAACACCAAACCAAAATCAAATTAATGGAGTAGAAAAGCAAATATCTCACAGATTAAGATCTAAACTTCAATTCCCTAGTTTAAAATTTTAAACTAAGTTAAATTTCTTCTTTCATTCAGTCAAATGTGTTTTTGTAGAATACAGCCTTGTTCCTAAAGGCATAAATGTTTGAAATCTGATGGAAAAAGTCATCTCACCTATGCCAATAATCTTGGTTTTAATTCAAGGTCTGATTTGGTCCCAATTTCTGTACTTTGATTGTTCATCTGATACATTGCATACATCTTCATCTTTTATTCACCATTGTTCAGCATGTTGTCCCTCGGTTTCAACTCTTCCTATTGTCACCTCATTAAATTCAATCCCTTCAAATTCAGCTTACCTAAGTTAATTTCTACTAAGTTTACCAATATCATAACTTTACCAATGTTTGCAGTGTAATTTTAGTTAACCAATATCATAAATTTCTACATAAATGTATGAGAGGTAAAAAGATAGCAATGAACTAAAAATAGTGTCAAAAAACTCAGAACTAACCTTTATGTGAGCTGAGGCCTTGTTAGTTGTTGTGAAGACCCCAGAAGATTCAACAATATACTCAGCCCCATAATTGCCCCAAGGATCTCAACCGGGTCCCTAGGTAGAGAGTTAAACGTTAGACCTTAAGAATCAATTACTTATGTTTCTTGAGATGGATTGGAGTTAATTTACAATCCTAAAGTTAAACGTTAGACCTTAGTAGAACCCATAATACTCCTAACTGTTATGGATATATATGCACACATATTTAACAACATAGTTTTGAGCATGAAGATTCATGGAAATCTTTATTGATTTCTCTAGTTAATTCCTAATTTGCAGAGTGCTTGGTTAATAAGAAAAGAGAAAAAAAAAAAAAAAGAGTTAAGAAAAAACAAGAAAGAGTTAAAATAATGAAGGGAATACCTTGGAGAAATGATTGGGGATGTTTAATGATTATAGAATGCCTAATAATCCAAGATAGAATCTCATATTTGTAATTTGTAATCTACACAAATTCATTGAAGCATTTATCACATTACAAAATGCTCTGTCTCCCGGCTTGTCCTCATTTAAGAACAAAGTAATCAAAGGCAATATAACAGGCCAAGAATATATATTAATAGACTCAGCTTGTGCATAATTGATTGCAGTAACAACACAGTTACAAAGAGCACAAACAGATCCACAAAATCCTTGAAGCTACCAAAAGGCTTATATTTTTGTGATGCATATAAAACCAACCTCCTCCTCCATATCCAGGTAACTTTTTCCTTTCTCCTTTTATAAATAAGCTCAGAGTGCATATAGTAATACACCAGTCTTTCAAAACAACGAGAGAGCAAAAGTTAGCCATTACAATTACAGTGGGAACCTCTTGACCAATTAATTTATTACAAACGAAGTATTGCTGTAGATATAACTTAATTATTGAAACATCTATATGGAACATACCACTTTTGCATCAATGATTTAAAATGCTAACAAATAAACTCAATCACAAAGAAGTTCTATTTTAGATTTTGCATCAATGATTTAAAATGCTAACAAACAAATCCCAATTACAAAGAAGTTTTATTTTAGAAAAATTTTATTATGCGAACTTTAATATTTCATGCCTCTATGAATCTTAATGATACAGGAAAACTCTTTTTAAGAATAATTTATAGGCAAAATTTTGTTTTTAACATAGACAACCGACCACAACTCAATAGCAAACTAGTTCTTACTCTCTAACATGTCTACACATTCATGAATAGAACAAAATCAATCAAGTTGTCTTAAAAGAAAATTGAGATGGCCCATCTCATTAAACAACCACCATCATTCGCTTACCATCACCGCTGACAATGTACCCTACCACTTACCAATACTACTCTCTACTGCCATGCTCTATCACTACAACATGACAATCACATCACTTTTTCTTTTCATCATATCCACTTATCTAGGGACCAATTCACTCAAAGGTGTTGCAGAACTAAGCATTCGGTTTCTTATGGATGTAATAGACTTATTTTTCTGACAATTGATAATAGCTAATATCTCAAATTATGGTCAATCAATTTAAAAGAGCTATAAATCATTGTAGTTTTTCCTTGTGAAAACTATTAGAATTCTATGGAGGCAGTGATTGAGATAGGAAACATCATTATCTGCTATTGGATCAATTGGTGGATGAAAGAGAGAGCCCGACAGTACAATAATATCAGCAATGGATAAGGAGAGGAATGCATCAATTAAATGACTTTTTCTGTAAGCCATGGCCCAGGAAAGCGAGTCATATAGTTAGAGAGACATGAGCGATTAAATTCTTAAAAGGAAAATTAGGGACAACAAAATTTGTTATTGCTCTTTCAACATCAAACTTATCTACCATTCTTTTACAGAAAGAGTTAAAAGATGTTATTGTAACTATGCGCACAAATGAAATTGTGTCAATTAACAAGTCGTATATAAGGAACCATAAATATCCGTTATTGCCATAGGCAATTGACACTTTTTCACTGAAGCGGATTTTTCATGTCATAACTACATATAAGTACTATATTATATTATGTTAACTCACCATTGAGATATGTCAACATCAAACTAATACAAAATCTACGTGTGAGAGAGAAAACATACGCAGCACATGGGGCACATGTGGATTACTGCACCAGCCAGGTTTCTCTTCTGTAAACCTGAAACTAATTCAAAATGCATCATGTCTTAGAAACTGATAGTATACATAATCCAGCCAATACTCATCAAATAATGTCTACTTTATACAAAAGGGAGACAGAGCGCAAGAGAGTGAGCTATAAAGCTTACTTGTGAACCTCTCGATCACCCCTCCACTTCATCATTTCCATGTCAATCCCTTATTGGGCTCCAGACCTGGTTGAGAGATCTCTAGCCCATGTTTTTTAACCAACTCAATATACAGGTTATCATATGGAGCAATTTAAAGAAAGTTGTGACCGTTAAACTTGACCAGAAATCATAACTGGAAATAGAACTTAATTCTCCCCATTGAAGTGTTCCACGCCAATATTCATCCCAAATAAAAATATACTCATAAGCTGCAACAACGTCAGGATGCAAAAACCTTTTTGCATACCACCTGCCAATATATGTGAAATGAAAGCTTAAATTGAAGATTTCTCGCATCAAAACCCTAACAATAAATCCAAGCAATTCAAGAATGGATGATCATGAAACAAAACATATAAAACAATGAGATGCTTATTCTATACTTTGGTAGCTCTCAAATTAAAGGAGCTAAAGTTAGAATTCAGTACTATGCAGAAGATCTTAAAATCTCACCATTTGTTTGTCTCCTTGCACTAACATGGATTGCGCTCTTTGACACATCCAATTCATCCCATTCACTTGTCCGACCATCATAGTGGAAAAGCAAAAGTTGAAATCCTCGAAAACTATCAAAATTTATGTAACAAAAACCTCAGTATCTCTGAATAAAATCAGTTAAGTTAGAAAAAGAATGAAGGTCCATTCATATACACCTTTTTAACCATTCTATCAATATTTTGCCTCTGATTCAGACCAACGTGGATTGTCAGGAAGTACTTCGGCTTTTGCTTTACATCTGTCTGCAAATTTTAGAGCATTTACTTGAGTCAATTCCGATAATCTAAAACATTGATCCAACATGCACAATCAGTAAAGGGGTCAAACTTGAGGATTCTCTATTACTTCACAATTTTGGTAGAATGGAAATTTGATGCGCAAAATTTTTTTCAGACTATGAAAAAAGAAGTTTACCGTCTTCATTGTTAGCCTTCTAGAAGATGAATGCAAGAGGCAGAGCGTGCCGCACACATCATTATTTCCATTTCTTCCTTCTTGTAGTCTTCTCCCAAACTAAGATATCAAAAGTTAAAAAAAAAAAAATTCAATTAAAAGAGAATATTATACCTAACCAGTGCGTGTATGTCCAACTAAGTCGGAGCCATCAAGAACCATATCAAAAGTGGTGGCCTGAATTGGAAACAGAGACTCAATACCCTTAGACTTGAGTTTCTATCTCAATGGTTCCGATATTCGAAACCGAGAAATAACATTCGGATTCTCACTCTTCTCCTCCTCTTCCACCTCAACATCTACTTTCGCTTTCTTTTGCTTCTTCTTATATATCCGATTTCAAATTCACAGGTCACCTAATTCCGAGCTCGTTTCACTTCTCTCTTCGTCATCTTCTTCCATAACCTTTCACTTCTTGCTATCTTTCTTCTTAGACCTTTCAGAGTCATCCGCCTTATTCTTTGAGTCCTTCTTTTTCTTCTTTTCTGCTGAAAAGTCAGTTTCGTCTAAACTTTGAAGAGCTATTTTCTTCATCATCTGCCTCTCTTCTTTCGTTTCGTTAACGTCAAAGGGTACTAAAGAAGGCATATGGAGAGAGGTGCAGAGAGTTTCTTTTTGGGTAATATAAATAGCATTACAAGATTAAAGGTCTCACTCAAACATAATTGAAATCACATTCAATGTTACCATGTGAGAGAACTAAAGAATCAAACATTGTACTTACAGGAGTCGGGAGGTTAGGGACTGCCTCGTATTCGATGAATGAAGGAAACCAAGGAGATCAATTGAACGATGGAGATGCGTGGAGAAGAGATGAAGTGAGGTTCTGTAGTTCAGAAATTCGGGCAACAACGATTAAGATGAAGATGCATTAGATCGAAGAGATGAAGATGCGTTGGGAATAGATGAAGTCAGGTTCTACAGTTCAGAGATTCGGGCAACAGCGATTAAGATGAAGGCGCGTCAGATCGAAGAGATGAAGATACGTGGGAAAAAGATGAAGTCAGGTTCTGCAGTTCGGAAATTCGGGCAACAGCGAGGGCAAACATGCGTGGAGAAGAGATGAAATTGCAAAAAATGCTTGCTTTATATAGGTTAGGGTATTATGCAAATAACTTCAAAAAGTAAGGTTCTAATTAGTTATTTAATTTTGAAATATAATTCTATTATGGAAATAAGTAAATTGACAACTAAAAAGAATTAGTATTAGTTGCCCATAATTAAGGTCTAGCGGGAACAAATAATTTTAGAGGGAATATGAATTTTTTAAGTTAAATTAGCAACTAAATCAAATTTAGTTGCTGTATATACTTTAGGGCCCTTGTAATTACTGTCCAAATATGGGATATTTTAGTAATTTCATTTTTCTACAACTAATCATAATAGTTACTAATAAATCCCTAATTATTCGCAACTAATTTAGCAACTAAATTAGTAGTTGTAAAAAATTGTTTTTTGTAACCAAAAATTTAGATGCAAAAAGCCATATTTTAGATGCAAATTATCAAATTTTGGAGGGAAAAATCACCGAAAAAAAATTGCAACTAAATTTATTAGTCACTAAAGCAACCGGTTCTGTGACTAACAAACTAGTCGCAAAAAATTAACTTTAGATGCCAAATGTTGGACATGTGGGCCCCAAAATTTTAATCCTCTTTGCTTGATTAATGTCAATTTAGTTGGTAAATGTAGCCTTTTTGTAACTAATTCTGGTTAGTTGCTAAAAAATTGGTTGCAAAATGTTAGTTTTCTTGTAGTGTTCCATGGAATAAAACCTAATTTATGGTAATTTGGATCAAAGGATTAAAACCTAATTGAAAGCAAATAGAAAAACTGACCTTGGAAGACTAAATCTTGCCTTGGAATTCTTCCAAAAGGTTTTAGTCGTTGCTCTTTGTTTTTTATTCCCTTTAAAAGTTTTGAAAAAAAAAACCTACAAATAAGAGGCGCAATATGAAAACTAAGGTGTGAAAAAAAAATACTGTCACTTCTATATTTTAGGAAAAAATATAGTTTTTATCTTATTTAAAGTATAAATATGATTTTTAATTAAAACAGCAACAATTGACTTAACCTAATTAAATAATAATAAAATCTATGAGCTTAAGCTAATTAAATAATAATAAAATCTACCATAACTAAAGTTAAACAAATTATCTTATTAATTAATCTTATAATTAGTAATGTATATAAATTATTTTTTAAATTATTCACATTTAGAAGATAAATTACATAAATTATGATAAAGAAAATTAAATTCTACATATTTAAGATAAATAATTTGAATTATAAATGATAAATAAGATAAATAATCTTTACATAGCTGGGTTGTTACACAAGCTAACCATAGTCTCATATGATTCACTAAGTTCAATTTTTATAAGCAAACTTATATTTTCATTATAAACAATATGAAAAGATATTGTGAATTAAATCATGAGTGGTTTGAATCAATTGCAATTGATACCTTGAGAATGATTTATTAAACAATTTATTAAATCACAAGGAGATGAAAGCCACTTAAATCCTACCATTGCTAAGCTCCGTAATGAATTCTTTATTTCTTGTTCATAGAATGAACTTGCAAATTGATCTCCAACTTATTGATTACTGACGTGGAACGTGTAGCTAATGAGTATATGGAGCGGGCTGAACATCAGACACTCAAACGGATAGCTATATTTTGTTTTCAATATTTCATATATCTATTTTTTTTTAATTAATGTTGGTTATAATAAGTTATTAATTAGTTGAAGAAACATTTGTATAGGTTCTTAAGAAAATTGAAGCATTATGTTCATAATAAAAGTCGACCAAAAGGTTCTATTGTAGAAGGGTTCATTGTGGAAGAAAATCTAATACTTTGCTCGACATATTTAAATTGTATTAAAACTAAGCTTGATTAATTGAGAAGGGTTCTTTTAAGTTAGCTATTAGTTTAAGGTTATAATTTACTATTGACATTAGTTGCGTGATTAACACTATGTGTGACTATAGCTATTTAATTTATAGGTAATAAAATAAAAATAATTACTCATGGGATAAATTAGAATATCTATAGCTACATATTATAAGGATTGTTGGAAATTAATTTTCACATTTCATTATTTTGCTACAAATTCGAATAATTTATAGCTAATATATACATATTAGCTATATATTTAAACTAGTAGCTAGTAATGATACTATAATATTGTTACTACCATGAAAATAAAATTTGTATAGTTAAATACCTTAATTAGCTACAAATTTCAATATTTTATAGCTAATTCACAAATAATAGCTATTTAGTTAAACTCGTAGTTAATAATGATACTATATGTCATGTACATAAAATGTTAATAGCTAAATACATTAATTAGCTACAATGTTTTACCATAGCTAATACATTGTAGCTAAATGATTAGTTATTATCATGATTTTAATAAGTTAAAGCAAGAGATGAATATTAGCTTCGAAGTATTTCAATTAGCTATAAATATTGACTTTTGTAGTTGTAAATATGTATTTGATATAGTTTTCCTATTTGTAGCTAATTTTTGTAGCTATATGTCAATAATGTTGTAAACCTTAACAAGTGAGATCTGTCACTGTCTTTTGACATGGTCGTTTAATACTATGATAGTCTTATCGTATTATTTGTGCCATAAGTAAAGATAATACTGGGGCTACGGATATTTCTACAATGGCCACCATTTGTGCTCATAGGGTTCTTACTATCGAGATTTAAAACACTTGATACTCTCGTCAGGGTTCTACCGTCCAAAGGACATATATCATTTTTTTTATATGAATATAGTCAGATGTTATGATATAGAAAAATGTCTTTTATTGATTATAAACATTATTTACAAGAGTCAATATTTACAAAATGGATTGGCTCTAGGGCACCTACTCTAACATCTCAATAACTATACAAGTAAATACGTTTAATCTAAACCTAGGATCTATAAGAAGGCATAATCCATATAAGAATGAAATATCTAACTAATATTTCTGGTATTTTGCTTCCATTTCTGAAACAAGTTGGCTTAACTCTGCATTATATCTAGATCTAGCAAAAGTTTTGTAAATTTGAAGTAAAGTATCTAACGTGAAATTAGTAGTAGGATAATAAATACCACTTAATGTATTAGTGGAATCATAAAAAACTTTAAGAAATGAATGAAAAATACTACAAACCGTCCAATTAGAATCGTTGATGACTTCGTTTAGATAGTTCTTCCGGTTGACTAAATTTATAATTTGTCTTGCGGTTGGCATACATTTTGCAACATCAAGTACGTTGAGTGCCAACGGACAGGCATGTCATAACATACCTTCTTCAATTGAACCGGCAGCTCCTCTTGGTGACAATATTTGACATACTCATTCCATCTTGTATTGCTACTGACAATGAATCTGATAGCTACGCGTACCCTATCAATTCTCGTATGTATAGCTTTTAAATTTGCTTTAACAATCAAATTGATGATGTGGCAAGCACATCACTAGTGAAAAAATTTGCCTTCACCAAATGGATTAAATTTCTTTTGAAACAAAGAAATTGCTGCGGTGTTAGCAGCTGCATTATCAAATGTTAGTGCCACAACTCTCTTAGTTAATAAATAATCTTGCAAAATTTAAATAACTGTAAAATAAATAGTGTTGGCACTATGTTTAGATATAATTGTTTAAAACCTATCAATTTTTGCTGTAGAGCCCAACTATAATCTAGGTAATGTATTGTGACACTAAAAAAATGTGTTTTCGATTTAGCAGCTCACATGTCAGAAGTAAGTGCAATAAAAAATATTTTGAAAAATTTTCAAAATCTTTTTTAAGTTTATCACTTATTTTAGTACAAAGTCTTTCTATGTCCCTTCTGGTTGTACCTCTACTAACAGACCTATATTGTGGATAAAAAGTCTTTTTAATTATATCAACGAAAAATACATTTTCAGATAAAGAAATTGGAGAGTCTGTAGTAACTATGTATTTTGCTACTTCATCTCATGCAATCTGTGCATTGAATTGCCAGTTTGAGAGAGTTGAGGTTGTGAGTTAAAATTAAGTTGAGTTTGTATTTACCAGTTCTGGTTGAAGTTGAACCTTGTTACATTAATTAGGGGTGCTCCTTCTCCAGGTGCTACCTTATCATAGAAGTCCTGTTCTCAGTGCCAATTGTGGTCGAACAAAAATTGTATATCCCGCGCGTCTCTTCCCACAACCCATTTGGCTTTGCCCATTTTGATTTCGTGAAAAATTGCCATACCCCAGGCATAATCCTCTTCGTCGGTCTTGCTGTAGTGTCGCAACTCACTTATGTTTGGCTGGACGTAGTCTCGGCTGCCTTTTGATTTAGAATTGTTGCATCTGGAAAGGGTGAAAATGGATCAAACCCTTCCATTTCTTGGGTAGATAGAGGAACTGGAACATAATACTCATTTGGGGATGATGATTCTCCGAATCCATAACTTGGAGAATCCATTATAATAAAATAACAAATATCTAAAATGGATGAAATTGATTAATATAAATAATATTATGAATAATAGATGAAATTGAAAAATAAAAGAAATTGAATAATGAATAAATATAAATATTAAATTGAATAATAGATGAAATTGAAGAAAGTTTGAAAATTGGAGTAGAGAGAATGAGAGATTGAGAGTTGTGAGGAAAATAGGTGGGAATGAGGGGTTATTGATAGTTTAGGTATGGGGGGAAGTGCCAAAAAAAAAAAAAAAAAAAAAAAAGCACCTCCACCCGAAATTGAATAATAGATGAAATTGAAGAGAGTTCGAAAATTAGAGTTGAGAAAACAAGAGATTGATAGTTGAGAGTTGTGAGAAAAATGGGTGGGAATGAAGGGTTATTTATAAATTTAGGTATGGGCAACAATCCAATTTTTTATTTTTCCTTTTTTGTAAAATCACATTGTAACGCCTGTATTTATTGTGAAATAATATTGAATACAGAGGTTTTGGATATTTTATAAGGGGTTAAAAAAATTGGGGAGGGGGTTTTGAGCCTCGTCTGGTCTGGTTCTAGGACTAGGGTTTTGGGCTGGGCCCTTTGCCTGGGCTTAATTCCCACCTCTAGTTTTGTACGTTGGAGAGAAGACATAAAGGGCCTTTGATCGTTAAATTTAACATTTGAAATTCAAAATTAAGTGAAACGTTGATAGTTTCTAAAACCAACATATGAAAAGTGTGGATCCGCCTAATGTAGGGTTGGGACATGTCATTTGGCCATAGTTTAAACGTATTCATAAGAAATTTTACAAAAGTCAAACTTAACGCCCTTGATCTCCTGGCTCCATTTATGCGGGCAGCGTTTATGTAAAGAATAGGAACAGGTTTTCCCGTTAGCAAAAGCCATATAGACAGCAGAGTTCGTGGATGGAAAGACAAGAATATTAAGCTCAGGTTCCAATTTTCTCTTCATAAGCAATCGAAGAGTGTAAATTACTTCTTTCTCCTCAATTCTCAAATTTCTACTCATTCGAGGTAAATTATGTACATTCCAATTTCATATCGATTTCAGTTTTGTTTGTTATTTCTGTTTTTTTAATGATTCAATTATACTTCCGATCGTTTCTGTAGTTGCTTTGGACTATTGTCTACAAGTTCTCCACTTGATAATCTTTGGTACGATTTTTTTCTTTGTTTGGTTGCTGAGAAAATTTAAAGCTCAATTGAAATTTCTGTGATCATTTATTATTATATCGAGACCGTCGAGTATGAAAACTTATTTTAGGAATTTAGTTAGTGAAAGGCTATTTGGTTTCAGATTATTGTTTTTTAATTCTCCTGAAGGTATCTAAACCAAACTCAGGTTAAAGATAATTTAAAAGCTCAAGTTTGCATTTCTGGGTGCAGATTGCTGATTTTCTTGTGGAAGTATAATCCGAAATCAAAAGACCTAGGTAGTTTTTGGAGTTGCATAGCTTAGAATTGTAATTAATAATGGAGGTGGAGGGAGGGAGTCGTTCAGCTGGTGCTGGAGAAGATAGAACAATTCCTATACAATCTGGGCAACCAATGGGTGATTCATTTTTATTCTTGATTCTTTTAGTATAAGTTATGGTTCTATAAGTAGATCAAGTACTTTTATATATGCTTATATTATTACTTGTCCGTGATATATATATATATCAAGAATTTGTATTATAGAAATTCTGAAAACTATATGGTTGTGATTGACCCCACTTGTTCTAACTATTATAAATATCAAATGGCAGGACAGGGAATAGTTACCACAATAATTCTTTATATAAAATAAGTAAATATATAAATAAAAAGAAAGTGAAGGGCGAGAGGTACCAAGAAGGTAGTCATGGACTCACTGTGGGAAGGATATGGATCCAAGGGGCAAATGTTGGGATTGATTTTCTGTAAAAATCACCAAGTAAAAAATCATTTGTCTTGTTCTGGACCATGTGAAGTAGAAATTCAATGAAAAGATTAAAGTCAGTGGATAAGTAAAAGAAAATTGTTGGGACTTTGACAGATTAGAGAGTTAGGTATATGTAAAGCAGTTGTTAACAAGTTGCAGCTTACATCTTAAATAAATGAATAATTCAACCTATTTTGAGTGAATGATTAATTAGTAGATATTGTGCCTTTTTTTTAAGCCATGCTCATCCAAGTTATCCAGTGCTAGCATACATATATCTTATTTGGGTTATTTTGCAGCTTTCTTTCAGTTTACGCAGCAGAATCTCCCAGCTTGTAAACCTGTATTGACACCAGCATGGGTGAGTGTTTTAAAACCGTTATTCATATATGAATCTGCTCTTCTCTCCCTCTCATGTGTTTTCAGTTATTATTTACTTTACTTGGTGATGCTGATGTCATGTCTGCAGGTTATTACAGCATTTTTATTGATGGGCTTCATTTTCATTCCCATTGGGCTTGTGACTCTTCGTGCTTCTCACAGTGTAAGTATACTTCAATTTTTACAATGCAGTGGTTTATTGTTTTCTGTGGAGCATGCCTGTGAATAATTATTTCATGTTTGATTGGTAGGTTATTGAAATTGTGGACCGATATGATACTGAATGTGTACCTGAGGTATTCAAAAGCAATAAGTTGTCATATATTAAAAATAGCTCAATCCCCAAAAACTGTTCTCTGTTTTTGAAGGTTAGTTTTTCCTCTTTGACTTCATTTTTAATATGAAAGCTGTTAAGATGCTTTGAAGCCCCTTTTTGATTATGAATAGTCACAAGCATTCAACCAGACTTTTTATGGAAAGACTTATATGACACTTATTCTTTTCTTTTTCTCTGAGTAATTAGATTTTTCTTTTATTTTCTGTGAAGCTTTCACATTTCAGAAAACTGCAATTCACTGACCTGTGTACCTCAACTGTTCTAATTAATTGTCTTGATGCAATTATTAGTAATCTGGTTTCGATAGTTTGGATCTAAGCAATAAGGATGGTTTCAATTGGGGACCTTTTGTTCCTATTCATTTCTTACTTTGTTGCTGGTCACATGTGTTCATATGAATTCATTGCTTGCTTTGTAGGTTCACAAGTATATGAAAGCCCCAATTTACATCTATTATCAACTTGATAACTACTATCAGAATCACCGACGGTAAGGTTTGCTGACCACAGTTTCTAATGTACTGATGGGCTTTTTTCTCGAGTTTGATCAACCTTGATAATACTCTGTTCTCTTGTTGATTCTGTGACATTTCCTGCTATGTATTCACAGAAATCAAATACCAAATGTAGTTGGTTTCTGTCTCTGCATTTGCTTTGATTCAAAACTGACTCCCAGATATTTGCCAGGTATGTAAAAAGTAGAAGTGATCGGCAGCTCTTACATGGATTGAAGCACAATGACACAACTTCCTGTCAACCTGAAGAGTCCAACCATGGCCTCCCAATTGTCCCTTGTGGTTTGATAGCATGGAGTTTCTTCAATGATACATTTAAGTTTATTCGTGAGAGAACAGAACTGATGGTCAACCGTAAGAATATAGCATGGAAAAGTGACCGTGATCACAAATTTGGCAAGCAAGTTTATCCCTTTAATTTTCAAAATGGGACCTTCACCGGTGGTGGAAGTCTGGATCCAAGTATTCCTGTAAGTTTTGCTGTTAAGTTTTACTGTGTATAACATTGCAATAACATTCCATAACTGGTTGACTTTTGAGGCTTGTTGAATAACTATTAATCCCAAAAATTAAACTGCCCAACAAATAATATTTAAATTCTTGAGTTTTTGCTAACTTATAGCATGGATTTTAATGCACAGCAGAAATGTGGATCCAAACTCAGGCTCATCTAACAATGTCTTGTTACTGATTAAAAGGAGATTATTTTTCAGGAACCAAAGTGAGGAATTTTTGTCAAATATGCTTTAACTAATAACATGCTAAGTAACCATTTACCTCAAAATGTTGAGTTGATAGGAAGTGGCCCAACTGTAATTAAACTCAGACAGAAATTTGCTGTAATTTTTTCTGTTTTATCGATACCCTTGTAAACTTGTATCCTGACTTCATTTGGTATATTATTAGAAAAATATTAGTTCGTATTATCAAATTCATGCATAAATATAAAAATCAGAGGATTTATTTTTAGAGATGCACTTCATTCTGTTGTGAAATTATTGGTCGGATCACAATGCAAAAAAGCAGGCAAAATGGCCCTTCTTGAGATTAGTATTATTTCTCATCATTGTCCAAAGTTCGTGACAGAGTAGTTGTATTGCAGAAAATTGATTTTGAATTACTTGCTTGAGATTTTGGGATCAGAGGCTTATACTGATGCCAGATTAAGTCTGTAATCTGGGTTTGCAATTAAATAGCTCTCCTTTGCAGACTGATCCATCACCTTACCCTCTGTGCTATGACTTTTATGTATATGATATGTAACAGATACAGAAAAGGCAGTAACTGCTTTGTCCTGTGTTGATATAAATTATATTTCTTCATTGATCTATTGATATAAAACCTGATCTCTCAAAAATGGTTTTTTTTTTTTTTTTTGCTCTCATTGGCTTTAGCTAAGTGACCAAGAGGATCTAATTGTGTGGATGCGAACTGCTGCCCTCCCTAGCTTCAGAAAATTGTATGGAAGAATTGAAGAGGATCTGGATGAAGGTGATTTGTTAGTAGTCCACGTAATGAACAACTACAACACTTACAGTTTTGGAGGGAAAAAGAAGCTTGTTCTTTCAACGTTGAGCTGGTTGGGCGGGAAGAATGACTTCCTTGGTCTTGCCTATGTCTTTATTGGTTGCTCATCTATAATCATCTCCATTGTCTTTATGTTGCTTCATGTGAAAAATCCCAGGTATTATACCCAACCTAACTGCATTATTTCTGTGCATATTCATCAGCCTCTATCTGCACCTAGTCCCTAAAGTATAACTTCATCTAATGAACTGTCTTGTGCATTTTACAATGTAATCCTGGAATGCCCTTCGTTACCATTTTTGTTTTTTTTGGTTCTTTGACTGTATTGATACGACCTGCTATTATTTTCTTTCCTCCCTGTGCTAATTGCATATACATACTAGAATTACTTATCAAACAATGATCTCATGATGGAGTTAGAGTGATTCATTGGAATTGTTTTTACTTTTTCCACTTTGGATTTCTTGAATTTTTGAGCAAAAGTGTTCACTCATGTAATGCCTATTTATCTAAGTGCTAGGTCTAGTATTTAATGTGCCTTTGTTACGCAGCGACTATGTAACCCAATATGTAGTCTTAGGTGGGAGTGCTTATTTATTGGTCATACACTGGGGCTGCCTATTATTCATTGAGAAATTTGATGGGGAATTGACATTGCAAATTGACTGTGTTCTCTTGATGAAACTAATCTACATAATGAATGTTTTATCTATAAAAACGTGCACCTCTCTTATATATATTTGTGTTCAAGAGTTTCACTGGCTACATTTGCCTTTGCTTCGTTGGATTGCTAACAGCTTTGGATAAATTATTCTGCATTTTGTCAAATAGCTCATCCTCCATAGCTAATTCTGTCATTAATTCATCGGTGAATACAACTGGCAAATATTAAAAATTATGCATGCACAATTATTATCACTCTGTTTTGGGCTCTACAATTTCGTATAATGCATTCTTTTTGTTTTCAGGGCTTATGGTGAAACAGCTTATTTGTCGTGGAACCGGAAAAGTATTTCTGGGTGATGTTGCTTTCGAAATTCTGGGTTAGTTAAAAATGTTGCCACCTCATATATTGATGTGATTTTGAACTGTACATTGATTTCTAGATGCAATAAAAAACAGAATTGGGGATTATCTTTTCATGAGTTATTTACAAAAGCAAAATTTTTGTTGTGTTTTTGACATCCCAATCTCTAGTGAACATTTAGGAGAGAAAAGGTTACCATGTCAATACTATATTCATAAGTAGCATCTCTCTTTAACTTTTGACAGATTGATGATTTGATTCTTTACTGGAGACTGAGTGAGCCTCTGCTACCTTTACTCCATCCAAATGTTTCTTGTGTGACAAATGAAGAAAAAAGTTTCTTCAACTTAGAATTGTTCAATGGGAAGAATCAACACCTTGCGAAGATTCATTACAATGTGCTCTTTTCCTGCTTGCTTTTGGAGCCAGGAGTGGAAATGGTGCAGTATAATACTAAATTTGTTCAATTAGTTTGTATTTGAAACTTACAGTGGGTTATAATTCATAGACATAGATAAGATACATTTAGCAGCGGGTACCATAACCTTGAAAAAGATCTTTGCTGTATTTAAAGTTTCATTTTATTGTCTGTACAATGAATTACTCTTGTTTGTTGAACTGTAGATTGTTCATATGGGTTGAGTATAATCGCAAATGCTCCTAGTAATAAAAAACAATATAGCGGTCATTAATCTGGCGAGAAAATTCTCTCATGGTGTGAAGATTTGATGCCCATAGCGTGAAATATTTTCATTTTAATTTCAACTCAAGACAAAAGTGGAAACCCATAATGTGAGATAGAAAGAGAAAGTTTCTCTGTCGTTGCCATGCCGTCCTTGCTCGGAGTGTCGCCGTTGTTGCCGATGGCCCTTAGGGTTGATTGGATCTGGGTTTTTCTTCTAGAGACGGGGTGGGTTTAGTTTTCCTTAATTTTGATTCTTTGCGTTTGTTTCTATGAAACTAGGGAAAGATACCATGGAGGGGCTAGGGGCTAAAACCTAGCTCCTTCGGCGTGTTAGGAAGCCAGGGGGTTCATTGCTGAGCCGAAATTCTACTAGTGAAGAAGCTGGTCCCATGTTGTTGGGTGATGTTGTTGAGATTGTGGGCTGTGTGGGGGGAAGTGGAGAGTTGAGGACACAAAGGAGGTGAGTTTGCCTCAAGGGGATTTTGTGTCCTTAGGGGATGGTGGTGTTGATGAAGGTTTGAAGAGTGGTGTTGAACCTCTCTTGAATAGTCCCGCTTTGGAGGCCATAAGGAGTAAAACCAGAATTGTTGTGGTTTCTCAGGACTCGAAATGTGCTTCCAGTAAGGCTGGAACTTCTCTTGAAAATGAGGCGTTTGGGGTGTCTGTTGAGGGTTGTAATCGGGACTACTCCCGTAGTCCACTATTGAGGAGTTGTGGGGCTGTTGGGGGATGCTCTTGATGCGTGTTTTGGTTCACAAGCAATATTAGCATGCGTACTAGTCGCACAAGAAATAAATAATAAGAAGAGTATGTCGCGCAAAGATTGTGCTAATTACCAAGTTCTCTATTGTACTACTAATTGAAGTAAATAAAAATTGGATTGGCAGGAGACAAAACAATTAAACTAAAACAAACATTTGTTAGCTACTACAATTGTAAATAAAACTAAATTAATGCAAACGTGATGAAATTCACTCAAGGAAAAGAAGTTAGGGTTTATAACTTCACCAAGTTACTCCAACCTAACATATGAATCCTATTAATCCAAGTTCTAAGGTGACGATTAAAAATTAAACTCCCTAGAGTGTTTGGCACTCCCTCTTGCGTTATACCACCTCACCTATTTCTATTAAGCTTTCGCGCCCAAAAATTGAAGCTTAATAGTTCAAGGCCTGGTAAGTGTCATGAAATTCTATCTAGATTGCAAAGGTCGTGTTCATCTATCTCTAGTTTTCGCTTAACTTAATGTATCTATCCCAAGAAGCCCACACATCAATCGCTTATTAGCCTCATCATGTTCAACATATCATTTGAATAAAAACCCAACATTCAAATACAATTAAAATAGAGATAAACACTAATCACACCAAAAGAACTCAAAATTAACATGAATATCATAGATTAAGCCATTATAAACAAGGATCCATCAATACCCTAACTAAAACAATTTAGTTCATAATAAAAACGGAAATAAACAAAAACAAAGTAATAATCTTAGAGTTCATCATGAAAACAAATGAAAGAAAACAAGAAATCTTCTCTAAATGATGCTTCCATCTTCAATCTTCTTCTTTTCTTCCAAAACCTCACCAAAGAACGGACTCCCTTTTTCAAGAACTCTAAGTATTTCTTTATACTCGCATGAAACCCAAGGAAAAGTTGCTGGTTGGATAAAATGCGTTGTTTTATTTTTCAGCATTTTTCCAGTTTCGCTGCGGCGAAGTCCACTTTGCCCAGTATTCCAAGAGGTTCCTTGCCATGGTGAAGAAAAAGCTTTGCCGGAAGTTTTGTCTTTTTGGAATATTTATAGAAATGCCCTCTAGCTCGCTTTTTCTCCTAAATCTTCAATCGTCTAAGCTTCTAATCAGATCAAGCTTCAAGGGTGCTTCTGATCAATCCTCAGCATTTCTCCAATCTTTTGAATTCTGATCTTTGAGTCAGAGCTTAAATTTGCTATGTTTCACTGTAGAAGCACATTTAGGTCTGAGAAATAAAATAAACTGAATTTAGTAGCAATCCAATCCCAAAACAAATGAGAAGTATGTAAGTAATTGACAAACGATGGCAGTGGAAAAACAAAATTTTTTGCTCATGGATTACTCTGAATAAGCTAAGATTAGGGTCAAGATCAGGGTTATATATATATAAGGATTTGATTATACTTGTGATTGTAGGCTCCACCAATGTCTCTGAATGTGATCTCGTTACCGATTCGAGAATAGAATCGAACTTACGTCATCTATACGAAAACAATACCACAATGACCAAGAATTAATTTTGCTAGACTTAATTCTTGGCTTTAAAGAATCTAAACTTTTGAAGATGGTGAATAGAGAAGAGAAAGAATAAAAAAAATTCTTCTCTTGATATTGCTTTCTAGGGCTCAAATGAATTAGGTTAGGTAAACCTAATTTTTTCTTTGCTTAAATAATAAAGTAAATATCCCTTCCACGCCTCAAGTTTAGCATCAACCCAAACATTAGGTAGTATTACATATTAACCCAACTTAATTATTTAGTTTAAATATTAATAGAAATATTAATATCAACTCTAATAATTAAATTTATAATTTTGCTAAATTACTCCAATAATAAAATTGGACATAGGCCACAATCTCAGTAAATTTAATTACACAGCAAAATTACCAATATGCCCATTCATCTAAAAGATGAATATACTCTTCCAAAAAGTCATCATCATTAAATTGTCTTCTAAGTGTGTGACCTGTAGGCTTTCTATCATATCAGTAGTGAGTATTATCTCGATTGACACCAATCAATCGTCTCACTACACATAGACCAAGATTGACCCTTAGCAAGGCATCATGACCACTTGATAGATTTTGATTTAGCGAAATAGCTACCTATCAAGGACATGATTACTGTGTAATCAAATCCTTTCATCATACGTTATCTCATCGAGGCTGAGGTACATAATAGTGTCAACCTTAGATATCCTCGATATCTTTATATTCAGTTACTAGACCAATGATCGGAATAATAAATTGGATTGAACAACAACTCAATCCCACTGTGGCTACAGTTTTAGTGTCATTGCCATTCACTGAATTGCGCCATGAGATAACTTAACCCGTACCTGGGACTGATTTATCCTTTGTTGATCCACCATAGTCTTGATACACTCCTCGATACAGCCAATCATTACCGTATTGATAGCTCCGAATAGAACTACGTTGGGCTAGTGTCAAACTACACTAATCGGTGCACAAGGTGCTCCAGTGATCTCAAGTCTAAGGATCATATGCACCACCATTCGTTAGAGGATTTATTCCATATACTCTAGGGTCTGGGGTTATCATCCATATGGAATCTTTTGGTGGGTTTGTTTAGTGAACTTGCCTATAGCAAACACCCATGCGTTACACCAGATTTTCGACAAACAACCTTGACAAGTGAGATCAATCATTGTCTTTTGATAGAGTCATTCAACACTATGATAGTCTTACCATATTATCTATGTCCTTGGTCAGAATAATACTGGGACTATAGACATTTCTAGAATGACCGCCATATGTGATCATAGGGTTCTCACTATCAAGATTTGAAACACTTAATACCCTCGTCATAGTTCTACCATCTTAAGGACATATATCAATACACACAATTATAATTTACACGATATAGAAGAATATGCCTTTTATTGATGAATAAACATTATTACAAAGAGTCAATTTCACAATAATTGATTGACTCTAGGGCATCTACTCTAACAAAGTATTCAAAATCCTAATAAAATCAAATGGAAAGCAATACAATCGTAGGATTATCAAATACCCCCAAACTTAAGGTTTGCTCATCCTTGAGCAAAATAAACAACATACAAACAAAAAGAAAATAACGCAGACATTAAACAGTAAAAAGAAATAAAAAAAAATAAACATAAAAGAGATGTGCAAATTGGATTGTAATGCGAGTCCCAAAAATTGTTAGAACTTTATTACTAGAAAATGCTTAGTACTCCAAAAAGTCATATTATGAATAGACTAACTTTCTCTATCGGTCCTCTAAGTAGGTAATCCCCACTTCAATCCACTCTTTGACTTCTTAGATTATTTTATGCAAATGGGTGAAGTTTATCAAATGGTAGTAAACTCCATAATCCTAATTTTTTAACTACTCTCCACTAATGTAGACTTGACATTGCTAAGGATCAAAAGGTCTTTAAAAACTTGTAACATTAGGCTAGGGTAGTAGGCTCCAAAGAGAACTTGGTTTTCCTCACGCAAACACAAGCTACAACGACAACTTCCTTTATTTCTCAACCTCACAACGAAAGCATCAACCCTTTACAACCCCCAAACTTATGCATTTCTTATTTTTGTAATTGAAATGCATAAGTAAAGCAAAACTTTTATTTATTAAGCACATACAATCTCTCTCTCTTCTTCGAACTCAAAATTCATAACAACAATGATAACAAAATTGGTGTTGCTTGCCTCTCTTTGCTGCCTTTTCACAACCCCCAAACTTATGCATTTCTCGATCAATCACTTATTCAGTTGCTCTTTAAGTTATACATAAGGTCTAGAGATCTCCTAAAGGATAAAGTGTTTGGGTTTAAGGGGTTGGAAACTTTTTGGTTGTTACAATGAAAAAAAAAAGAAAAAACAATCAAAGGCTCGAAAGGGGCGACTAAAGACAATTTACGACATGGTTGACTAGAAAGGCTCAAACATTCCAAAGAAACGCCTAAATCATTTCCAAACAATGTCTAATCCAAAAATTTTGCCTCAAGCATTTCTTAATTAGGTTCTAGAGTCTATCAACATTATCAAGACTTCACACATCTACATAAAATATTTTTAAGCATGCCAAAAGTGAAAATGGTAGTTGAACCACTCAACGAACCTCTATCTAAATCTAGTCAGCCAACATTAACTTAAAGCAATACTTTGCATTTTCCATAAATAAAATCCCAACAATCATTTTCTCATCATTGACTCATGTTAATCATCTGGGCACAAACTAACAACCACACAACTAAAAACTTAAAACAAAGCACACATACAAAACAAAATCATTCTCACAAAGATTAAATCTAAACATGTAAAACAAACACTCAAACAAGCAAAAAATTAAAATTATTCTCTACGCCTAAACTGAAAATGACATTGTCCTCAATGTCATGCAATAAATATCCAAGGAATAGAAAAAGGAAGGTTAAGAGATATTCCCCTGATTAATCCGTGAAGTTCGATTTTATTACAAAAGCTTGGCATCCATTCATTGTCTTCATCATCATCAGCATCTATCAATCACAGGAAAACTCAAGGTGCCAAATTTCGTTAGATAGCATCACAGATTAATATGAAAAATAAACCAAAATCTAAAACCTCATCAAAATAAACCTAAAGTCTAAAAAAGAAAAATAAAGTACAAACAATAAGGAAAGGAAATAAGTTCCAAAGTACAAAAACAAAAGCAAAAACAAGTACAAAAATAAAAAGTGGTTCAGGGCTTCAGTCTTCCATGTTGGGCTGGTCATCAACGCCTAAATCTTTATCTTCAACATCCTCATCGTCATGCTCTTCTTCATCTTTATTAATGGCAACTTCAGGTGTATCATCCTCAAAATCTTGCCATTGGAAGGGTGTCACATCTATGCCATTCAGAGAGTAGAACCGGCGTTGCATCTCGAACATGGTTCTCATATAGTTACCCATCCAGTTTTGATATCTTTTCATAGACTGCATGTCTTCTATGAGCCTCTACACTTGGTCTTTGGTTGTGGCTGAGGATGTAGCTGTAGGTGTTGCTGCTTGAGTTAAACTCGATCTTTTTTCTTTCTTCTTTTCCAAAAGCTTGTAGAAAAAATTGTTGTTCAAAAGTGGTGCTAGTTGAATTTGAACTTCATCATCAAAAGTCTCCACCCCTGCCTTACTGCATGAGGGAGTAATGAGATTGGGGAATGGATAACTCACTCTTACTGGTTTTGCTGCATGAATCATGTTATCCATAATGATATTCCCCACATCCATCTTCTTCTTTGTGTGAACGACATACAACAATGCTTCCCTTTCAGTATCGATAGAATTGTAATGGGTGGCTAGGATCAATCTTGCACAAACAAAATACTACTAGATTCTCATTTCTACCTTCAAGCTGCTGCCAGGAAATTTCCTTTTTCCTTGCTTGGTTATCTGCCAAGTAGTTCCTAGTTTGGCTATTGTTTGGAGTATTTCATTATAGTTAGCATTTTGCTTGCATGCTGCAAATTCATCACATTCCACATTCCTCAAGCCATTATACTAATTAGTTACAACTGCATTATAGGGAACTTGAACATCCCTAACATAGACTTGTCCATTTTTGCGCTCGGGGAAATTTGTGTAAAACTCCCTCACTAGGGGTGCTACAGCTAAATGGGCAAGTATATTGATGAATTGGTACCAACCTAAACTAGAACCAAATCAATTGTTCGGTTTACATCTAGGCCTCGTTCCTCTATGAACACCCTGTCCTTGTTAGCATCTAATTCATATCGCTCCCTAGCCTTACCACTAACAAACCTATTATCTACGTTCTTTCCCTTTTCTCTTTTGATAGGCATTTTCTCTAATTCAACTTAAGGCTAATGGACTCTAAATGAAGGACTCAAGCTTCAAACTTCCCAAAATGGACTAACTCAACACCACAATTTTGCAAAACCAACCAATCAATCTTCAATAAAAATCAACACAACTTCCCAAGCACAACTCCACAATTCAAGCAAGATTCAAAACAATACCAAGACTTCTCAATAAAAACAACACAACTCCCAAATTGCCAAAATCATTTCAACACATCAAAACCCAACTCCTTCCACACAAAGTCAAGACAAAATTTCCACAATATGATCAAAAACACTTCTATATCACTTCCACATCACAAAAATCAACAATAAAAGCACTCCAAAATCAAATCAACTCCAAAATTCGCACCAAACTTCCACAATCAAAAGAATTCAAGCAAACTTAACAAATTTTCTAATCAAACTCAAAATTGATCACAAAAATTTCATAAAAACTCTTAATCTTACCAAGACCAAGCTTTTATTAACCTTTCATTGTACCAATTTCACCCAAAATTGCAAAAGCCCAAATTTTGAAGAACTTAGGGCTTGCGAAATTTCTCTTCAAAATGCCTTGAATCCTACAAAATCAAAGGTTTGTGATATGTATGTAGTAAGGAGTGAAATGGTGCAAGAATTGGAGTGAAAATGGAAAAAAATTTACTTTGGGGGCTAGGGTTTTGAAATCGCGAAAATGAAAGAGAGAAGTAGTTTTATTGAAAACCATTTCGCCACAGCATTTTTTTCCTTGCCACAGCGAGAAAAAACTTCGCCACGACGAAACTAAGGTGAAAAGCAACCTGCCCGGCCCGACCCGCGGCGGTTTGCTGAATGGCTGGTCGGTCCTGACTCGCCCGGTAACATTGGTTGGCCCAACCGCACACAACCCAAACCTGTCGGTTAGGCCGCGGTTGGCCGGGTAACCGCTTTTTTTTTTTTAATTTTGTTTTGTTTTATTTTGTTTAAGTTTAAATGTTTAATTAACTTTTCAAATGAATATGAATAATTTATAAATGAATAAATGTAATGTTTTTAGTTAATTGTTAATTTCTTTTCAAATATCAATAATAAATTAAATTAATTTTTTTTTTTGTTACATTCCAAATATTAATTCAATTTTAATACATTAAAATTGTATATAGAATAATCAATTTATTAATTTATTAAAAATAAAATAGAAATTACAATAATTAGTGCCTTGTTAAAAACCTCACCAGAAAAACCCATAGGACAAAAACTTGGTAAGGAAAAAAGAGTGCAATAATTGACAATTAATTTACAAGTTACAATTTACAAAACAACTAATTTGGGGGTTCACTAGGACCTCCCTCATCCGTATCATCTAATTAAAAATTGAAATGATTTTATTAAAGTATCGTCGACACCTCGATTGACCTTGATGGCGCGACCGTTCCCAATCTCGAAACATGTGAGGACTTCAATCATTTGTGGTGAAAGTTTAGTCCTCCTTTCATTTAAAATTCTTCCACTTGCACTAATGCTTGTTCGGATGAGACGGTTGAGACAGGATAGCGAAAACATCCAAGGCAAGTCTTGATAATACCGGAAAAATACATTTTCTGGCTCTTCAATATTCTAGAGATCAAGTTGCTCTCTGTGTGGATCTACTGGTAACATTTCAGGGGTTGCCAATATTGTTGAAGCTCATTACTCTACGATTGCGGAAGACAGTACATTAGTTTGTTGTGTTGGTGGAGCTTCTGAAGAGGAGGTTTGTCTTCAGATTCGGGTCCTCTTCGGCTATCAGTGTATGCCAGAGTAGAGTCTTCATTTGTTTCTTCTGATGCAGCTTCCCTGGATGTTTCACCTCTTTGCGGGTTCTCATACCTGTTTTCATACTGAAATATACTTCGAAAGTGTATTTTTTACCTATCCTATTTGATTGGCAATACTTCGGTTGTAAATTTTCACATAAATTGTCAAAACCATTTTCTAAACCTGCTAATTTAATTCTAGGTCAATATAGTACCTAAACATAAAGAAAAGGAATGGTTTCCCAATATTTAAAATTTTTTTTTCCATTGCCTTTTTTGGTGCATTTAAAATTACATTTGTCTTGTTTTTTATAAATAACTCGGAAATTTTTATATTTGTATGTATTACCAATGGACTAGTAGGATAATACACACCAGAAAGTTGTAAAGTGGATTGGTAAAAGGTTTAAGAAAGAAGGAAATACTTTAGCTATTTGCCATCATTTTCTACCAAATAATGAGGACCCCTATTATTTGCTACAAAATACTAATTATATTAGCATAGGTAACAATGAATCAAGTTAATAATTACTATTCCATCTAACAGACATGTCTAATGCAAAAGTTCTAGGAGACATATTTGATTTTATATAAGCTTTTTGAAATTCAACATTTCTTTTATTACTACTAGTAATCCAAGCTAAACAATCTCTATTCTATTAATATTTCCTACCACTTTTCACAATTAAATTAATAACATGGCATACACACGTTGGTGAAAAAACTTCAAATTGTTAATAAGGATATTACTTTGAAAATAATCTTAGCTTTACTATTAGAACTTGCATTATCTAAAGTTAAACTTATCACTTTACTAACACATCATAATCTTCTAAAACTTCCACAATTTTATTATAAATTTGTTCACCACTATGATCAACATCCATATCAAAATCCTAATAAAGATTTATTTAATTTCCATTCATTATAAAATAATGACTAGTCACATAATATAATCTTGTTTAGCTCTACCACTCCCAAATATCGGCAGTTAGAGCCACACTAACATGACAAGTATGTATTTTTTTTTTAATTCTAATTTCATTTTTTTAAACAATTTTATTAAATCATTTCATGTTGCAGTTTTAGAATAACTTTTAAATCCCGAAAAAATGAATTTTGAACAAATCTTTCAAAATATTTATCTTCAGCCATATTAATAGGTTGATCATTTGCAACAATATATAAAGCTATTGTTCCCTAATACATCAGAATTATAACGCCAATTAGTGCCCATATTAGTTATTTGAGTTTGATTGCTTTCTCTATTTCCATGTTGATTATATGTTTATTAGCATGCCTTTTTAAAGTACTAGTACCATTACCTAAATCAACTTTATAAATATTTCCACAGTATTTGCATCTCGCTTTCTTGACTTGAACTCATTTTCTGTCTCGAAACTTGTCGAAATGCGCCCAAACATCTGATGTGTGTCTGTCTTCGCTTTCGACAGCAGTTGATGATCTCACCTCAGCTGAGATGAAGTTGGACAAGCACGACGATTACGAGGATGACTTCTAAACCACTAGGAGCTTGTTGGAATCGGGGGCATATTTTGAGGTGTATCGGATTCTGAGAATGGGAAAGCGGGACTATTGAATCTCCTCCTGCATTTATGTTAGTAAATCAGCGGGACTAGGACTAGGATAGAGTTTCCTTCATCATTGTAATTGATGGAGAGAAATATCTATCCATTATAGTTGAAAAAAAAATTTGATTTAGAAGAAATAAAAATTAAAGAAAGAGAATTGGAATATGGAAATTGGAAATATGAATTAAAAATTGCAAAAACTAATAAAAATTAAAATACGAGCAAATTGATAACAAAGAGATTAAGAGAATAAATGAATAATTGAGAGATTAGAGATTAGAGAATATGAGAGAATGAGAGAAATTGAGTTGTGAGAAAAATGTGAGAGTTTAGGGCCAATTTATAGGAAAAAATGGGAAAGAAAAATGACGAAAAAGACCCCTCCAACGGCTATAAAACGGCTATATTTCAAGGGTAAAGGGGTCATTTGAAAAATAAAATAAAATAAAATTTTTTATTTTTTTCGGCCAACCCGCCGGGTTGGCTGTTGCAACCTGGCGGGTCTTTTTCAAAAGAGACAAAATCGCAAACCGCCTGGTTGCGGGTTGCCATTGTGTAACCCGGCCTGCCCAGGGGTTGCTGCTGGGTTAGGGTCAACCCGGTTCTTTACGGGCCGGGTTAGGGTTGACTCGCCTAACCTGGCCCAAATGTTCCACCTCTAGACGAAACTGACATAAAATGCAATTTCCATTGTTTCACTTGAATCACCTAGAACACACAAAAAACACATATTAGTTAACTCAAAACACACTCAATCATTAAGAAGTGACCTAACAACACAAAATATATAAAACCAAAACAAAAGTACTTGGGTTTCCTCCAAAGAAGTGCTTTATTTTAAGTCGAAAGCTCGACTTTCCTATGGATATCATTCCAGATTAATGAGATTGATGGATATTGTGTTACAATCAAAGGTTCCATCAATGTACAGCTTCAATCTCTGCCCATTGGCCTTGAAAATGCCCTTAGTTTCATGAGAGACTTCGACCGCTCCATATGGAAAAACTTGAGTGATGATGAAGGATCCTAACCATCTTGATTTCAGTTTTCTTGGGAAAAGTCGCAGTCTTGAATTGTAAAGTAACACTTTTTGCCCCACTGTAAAATTTTTCTGCACAATATGCTTATTATGCCACATCTTGGTTTTCTCTTTGTAAATTCTGGTATTTTCATAAGCTTGGTGGCAAAACTCATCTAGCTCATTGATTTGAAGTACCTTTTTATAGGGATTTCTATAGCAACAAGCGCAGAATTACAAAAAAAAAAAAAAAAAATTGCTATGATAGGGTCCATAACCCAAGATCACGATTCGATAACTATAACCACAATATAATTAAACCATACAAAGTTAGATTTTATACCTTCGTTGGCGGTTCCTTCTCTGGATGTCTCCAAGGTATTGCTATTGACCCAAACTAGGATTGAGCATGGTGGTATCCACACAAAAGTAGGTCGGGGTCACTCTTGGATTGATTGTGAGATCAAGCCAAGAGCTTAAGAGGAGTGGGAGATTTGAGAGAAAATTCTCTCTAGGGTTGTAGCTAGGGTTTTGTGTTTGGGAGGTTTAGTTTAAAATTAAACTAAAACTTTGCTCTCAAAAGTTGTAAAATCAGCTTATGAAAAATCAAAACCCAAGTGCCCCTTTATAGTGCAATCCATAGTAGGAATTTAATAAGGATTGTGAATCTTCAAATTCCTTTTTAATTTGGATTGCAACTCTATAAGGAATTGGAATATCTCTAAAATATATTCTCCCATTAAATATGTTTCCCAATTAAATTAATAGTCCTATTTATTTAATTCCTACATAAATACATATTCCTAATTAAATAAATATTACTATTTATTTAATCATATATATATATATATAATGGGTTTTAATATATTAATTAAATTAAATATATTCCTCCATATTAATTAATATTAATAGGAATCCAATTTTGCTAAAGTTCATTCAATATAAATATTGAATATTGGCGTCAAACCTAGCAAAATTACCCAAATAACCTTTTCACTCAAAAGGACAAAAATACCCTTTTCCTCCCAAATTATAGAAATGCCCTTTTTGCACAAAGGACGAAAATGCCCTTCCATTCCGTTTTCTCTCTTAACTACATTTTATGAGGGTGACCTGAAGGCTCTTTATTTTGTTGGCAATGTCCCAATACCTAATTAAGCAGCAAGCAATTAGTGTTTCATACATCAGTTAGGATTGGCCTCTAGCAAGGCAACATGATTACCCATCAAATAAAGAATCAACGATTAGGCTTGCCTTTTCTATAGTATGGTTACCGTGCAATCCGATCCATTCATCATCTTATATCTCATCAAGGTTTGAAGTAAAAAAATAGTGTCTACTTCAAAGTATTGACCTTGACATGTTTATATTTGGTTGTCAAATCTATGACTATATAAAATTATATTCGAGCACCAACTCGATTCCACTGTGGCCACAAATTTGCGGTCGTAGTTTTTAACCAAATATCCCGCCAAGATAAGATCTCCTGTGACCAGGAGTGATGAATCCTTTGTTGATCCACCACATCCATAGTGTACTTCTCGATGTAACCAATCACCATCGGTTTGATAATCTCCAAGAGAGACGACGTTAGGCTAGTGTCAAATCACATCGCTATTTACACATGACGCTCTGGTGATCTCAAGTCGAATAATCACATGCACCACCATCCATAAGAAAATATGTTCCACAGACAATAGGTTTACCATCTTGTATGGAATCCTCTGATGGGTCATTCTAGTGGACTTGCACAAGCAAGCACCTATGCGTTGCATTAGATTGATGCCCACAACCTTAACATGTGAGATTTGCTACTACCTTTCAGTAGGGTCATTCAACGTGATGATAGTCTTTCCGTATAATCTGTGTCCTAGGTCAGAGTTATACTATGCCTACAAACAGTTTTAGAATGACCACCATATGTTCTCATAGAGTTCTTACAATTAAGATTTATAACATTTAATTTTGTCGTCACAGGTTTCAACCTTTCAAAGGACATATACTATTTTCATTATACACAATAAATAAATGTTATAGTATAGATGCTTGTAAATAAGCAATGCCTTTATTCATTATAAATAATGTTTACAAGAGGCAAATTATTGGCTCTAGTGCACCTACTCTAACATGTTAGAGTTTTAATCAAAGATAAACGTAGCGAAGAACAAAAATTTACCGATTAAACACTATAAGCCCCAAAATCCATATATGAGTATAACAAGTTTCATATGCTACAAATCAATCAATACCCATGAATGATTTAGAATCTTACCAACGTTTGGAGGCTCCACCTCTTTTCAAATTTGGATGAAAAAAGCTCATGATCCAAGTGTAAGACCGAACCAAGGATATCCACACAAAGGCAAGATTCAACACAAAATATTTACGAGATAATTTGTGTAGTCTAAAGAAGATGAATGAGATAAAGGGTTGAGAGAAAAATTCTCTCAATGAACCTTTGCTCTCCACAGCCAAGAGAAGAAGAATGAGAGATTATTTGATTTTTAGGGAAAACTGCCCTTTCATAGGGTTGCCCTGAAAATCCCTTGAAGGGTTATTTACCATAATGCCCTTCCACTAATTAAATCATTAGTGTCCATGATTGTAGAACAAAATCATGTACCGAGTATTGAGTCGTTATTACTTTTATCCTTTAATAACGTTCTTTCAATATTTAAAACATATATACACCCATGAAAATAGCATAATAGAGCAATTTTGCCTTTAGAAGAAACCCGAATAATGGGTAATTGATTTTTTTCTTTATTTCATTTTATTCTATTTTCCTTGCTTTTTCTTATTTTTTCTTCTCTCCTCTTCTTCTTCTTCACTCCATTGTTTCCTCTTTCTTCCTCTCTCCTTCTCCTTTTCTCTCTCCCCCCTCCCTTTTTTACTCCCTTTCTCTCTTTTTCTTCCTCTCCATCTCCTCATGCACTACTGTAAGCATCATTTGTGGCCAGATCCGATCAGTATGCGCTGTTCCGGCCACGTCAACCGTTGGTGGCAATGGTGGTTGCTAACCAATGGTGGTAGTTTTGGATGGCCTGCAATTTGTTTTAAATACAAGGGTATTATTGTCCAAAAACTTAATTAATTAGGGATAATATCGTAATGGCAGTTTCATGTATATTTATTTCAAAATAAGAGCATTATTATCCAAAATTTTATTAATAAGGGGTAAAATTAAAACAAAATTAACATTACCAAGTAATCTGAAAATACCTAAAAAAATGGAGGTGATCATATTACCAACTATATAACCAACAATAATTACTATTGGTTTTGGAAGATTACCAAAATCTTATATTATTTGACAACTAAGCATGATAATCTAAGTAATATAGGATGACATTGCCTCGGTAATGGGAAATAACCCCCAACCAAATGCCTCCGTAGGGCTAAATATATCATTTGCATAACAAGGGTATTTAAATAATGTGATATGTTAACCCCGCTTAATGGTCAAGAAGGTTTACTCTCTTCATTGTCTTCTTGAGTTCAAACTACCTTGGGGCCATGTACCACCTATTTGTGGTTTACCTTAAAATATTGGGCTTGTTGGATGTTCAATGGATCTTTGAGATTAGTTGAGGTGCGCGTAAACTGACTCGAATACTCCGGTCATATAAAAAAATGTTATATGTCTGTATTGTACTTAAGGATATAAAGGTAATTGCGACTAAGTCAAATTACCTCTGTTGACTTTGTGAAAGGGCTTCATGACAAAAACTTGATTTCAAGGGGTTTTTTCAATACCTCCTAAAAAAGTCGGGAGAGTTTTATACTTTCTAATCTCTCAGGTGATAATTTAAATACGTTACTATGGGGAGTAACGTAATTCAGTATAATTATGGGGGATTTTATAAACCATAAAAAAAAAATTATTGTATAATAGCTTCATCCAAACAACCTGAAACCNTAGAGTAATTTTGCCTTTAGAAGAAACCCGAATAATGGGTAATTGATTTTTTTTTCTATTTTCCTTGCTTTTTCTTATTTTCTCTTCTCTCCTCCTCTTCTTCTTCACTCCATTGTTTCCTCTTTCTTCCTCTCTCCTTCTCCTTTTCTCTCTCCCCCCTCCCTTTTTTACTCCCTTTCTCTCTTTTTCTTCCTCTCCATCTCCTCATGCACTACTGTAAGCATCATTTGTGGCCAGATCCGATCAGTATGCGCTGTTCCGGCCACGTCAACCGTTGGTGGCAATGGTGGTTGCTAACCAATGGTGGTAGTTTTGGATGGCCTGCAATTTGTTTTAAATACAAGGGTATTATTGTCCAAAAACTTAATTAATTAGGGATAATATCGTAATGGCAGTTTCATGTATATTTATTTCAAAATAAGAGCATTATTATCCAAAATTTTATTAATAAGGGGTAAAATTAAAACAAAATTAACATTACCAAGTAATCTGAAAATACCTAAAAAAATGGAGGTGATCATATTACCAACTATATAACCAACAATAATTACTATTGGTTTTGGAAGATTACCAAAATCTTATATTATTTGACAACTAAGCATGATAATCTAAGTAATATAGGATGACATTGCCTCGGTAATGGGAAATAACCCCCAACCAAATGCCTCCGTAGGGCTAAATATATCATTTGCATAACAAGGGTATTTAAATAATGTGATATGTTAACCCCGCTTAATGGTCAAGAAGGTTTACTCTCTTCATTGTCTTCTTGAGTTCAAACTACCTTGGGGCCATGTACCACCTATTTGTGGTTTACCTTAAAATATTGGGCTTGTTGGATGTTCAATGGATCTTTGAGATTAGTTGAGGTGCGCGTAAACTGACTCGAATACTCCGGTCATATAAAAAAATGTTATATGTCTGTATTGTACTTAAGGATATAAAGGTAATTGCGACTAAGTCAAATTACCTCTGTTGACTTTGTGAAAGGGCTTCATGACAAAAACTTGATTTCAAGGGGTTTTTTCAATACCTCCTAAAAAAGTCGGGAGAGTTTTATACTTTCTAATCTCTCAGGTGATAATTTAAATACGTTACTATGGGGAGTAACGTAATTCAGTATAATTATGGGGGATTTTATAAACCATAAAAAAAAAATTATTGTATAATAGCTTCATCCAAACAACCTGAAACCCAGGTTTAAATTGAATTGTGGTTTTGGTGAGACGCCGAATTGAGAATGGGCGAAGAAGAAGAAAAAGTAGCCTCATCCGTCCCTCCTTCGCCTCCTCCTCCTCCTCCTCCATTTGATCCCAGTCGAAGTAATAATTTCTCTCTGTATATATTAACTGGCCTTTATTAGGTTTTGCATTTAATGGTTTCTTTACCCAAACCAAATTTCTTGCCGCTCTTTTTTGTGTCTATTCCTTGAACTTATTAGTCATTCAATCTTCTACAGGCAATTGTCTGTATGACGAACGTTGGGACGCCCGTGATCCCGATTTCAATATTTATTTGAAATTATTATTATTATTATTATTTTTGGGTTTACTATATGCAGTTTTCTTTTAGATTAAAATAATAAAATTGGTTTATAAATCATTAAGTATTATGGTTTTGATGGGCAAAGATTATTAAAAGATTATGTTAATGAAATTGCAATAAGGTGGGAAGGTGTTACTGATTTATTTATCTTATAAGTGTGTTTTCTGTGGTTGAAGTGATTGGTATCATCAAAAGGAAGGCTTTGATTAAAGAATTGGCTGCCTTATACCACGCAGAGTGCCTTGCTTACTGTCAACAACTTTTGGAACTTCAAAAAAAATGGGAAGAGGTTAGATTGATACCTTCTGCACACTTTTTGTATGCATTATCTGATTTTTCAAGTGGTTTTAATAGCTATTTATTTTATAGGTATATCAACTCATTAAGTAATACTGCAATATGATCCATGCAAGAGAAAACTCTTCTGTTTACTGGTTATCAAGTCCTTAAAAATGTTAGGCGCGAAATATGATTTGCAAATCATATACCAAAGGGAGTGACAGAAAAAGACTTATAGAATGGCATAGCTAAATAGCTCAGGAATAGTCCTAAATGGCTGAACATGCTTTTCAACATTAGTTCAGTTTGATGATTACATTACCATTACCATGAAATCCAAACAAGTAAAGTTTTGTGTCCAACTGTTGAAATACTGCCAAGCCGTGTACAAACTTAATGGTGTGATAGTAATCTAGAAAAAGTACGAGAATAGTTAATTATAGGATGAAGGTTTTTGAGTTTTGAGTTAGTTTATAACGATTTCTGTAAACTAAACTCTAGCTTCAAAAGAAAAATAAAATTGAAACTGATTTGTGAAAATGCCAATTCTGAACTCAATTTTAAGTTTCTGTTGAACTGAAGGATAATAGTTCAGGGACTCTGATATAATTTAAAAGTTCTGCTGAAAGACAAATCAAAGGATAGAACTCCACATTTGTTGAATGTTTTCTGGTAAATTTTGGTTATTACTTTAAGGTCCTTAAGTTTTTGCTAAAGCAGACATTGTTCCATGATCTCCAGGAATAACAAACTGATTGAAGAATATATTGGACATTTGAAAAACTGTTAGCTGAAATAGTGCTTATCATAAAGGAATAAAAAAAATCCTTAGTAGTTGATTGAAATGACTAATTAAACCTGAAAAAGATATGTTAAAAAATCTTTATTTATAAAATACAGTACATGGAATATTTAACCTACAAATCAAAAAGACTGGAAAATAAAAATTGGGAGAACCCACTGCCACTCTATGATCAACACCTTAAAATATGGGCTTGTGAATGTTTAATGGACTTTTGGGATTAGTTGAGGTGCGCATAAACTGACTCGAATACTCCGGTCATATAAAAAAAATGTATATGTCTATATTGTACTATAGGATATAAAGGTAATTGCGATAATTCAAATTACCTCTGTAACTTTGTGAAAGGGCGTCATGACAAAAACTGTTCAGTGGTTTTTTCAGTACTTCCCAAAAAAGTTGGGAGAGTTTATACTTTCTAATCTCTTAGGTGATAATTTAAATTCGTACTATGAGGGCAGTAACCGATATTCAGTGTTTTTCAATTAACACCTCCATTTGCTTCCTAAACCAAAATAAAGTAATAATGAGTACAATTAGGAAACAAATACGTATAAAAGACTAAACATTAAGGGGGTTAAATATGAAATTTTGCATTCCCATCATACACCAATTAAGATTAGCCTCTAGCAAGGCAGCATGATTACCCAGCAAATAAAGAATCAACGATTAGGCTTGCCTTTTCTACAGTATGATTACCGTGCAATTCGATCCATTCATTATCTTATATCTCATCAAGGTTTGAAGTAAAAAAATAGTGTCTACTTCAAAGTATTGACCTTGACATGTTTATATTTGGTTGTCAAATCTATGACCATATAAAATCAGATTCGAGCACCAACTCGATTCTACTGTGGCCACAAATTTGCGGTCGTAGTTTTTAACCAAATATCCTGCCAAGATAAGATCTCCTGTAACCAAGAGTGATGAATCCTTTGTTGATCCACCATAGCCATAGTGTACTTCTCGATGTAACCAATCACCATCGGTCCGATAATCTCTAAAAGAGACGACGTTAGGCTAGTGTCAAATCACATCGCTATTCACACATGACGCTCTGGTGATCTCAAGTCGAATGATTACATGCACCACCATCCATAAGAGGATATGTTCCACAGACAATAGGTTTACCATCTTGTATGGAATACTCTGGTGGGTCATTCTAGTGGACTTGCACAAGCAAGCACCTATGCGTTGCACCAGGTTGATGCCCATAACCTTAACATGTGAGATCTACCAATATCTTTCGGTAGTGTCGTTCAATGCGATGATAGTCTTTCCGTATAATCTGTGTCCTAGGGTAGAGTTATACTATGCATACAAACAATTTTAGAATGACCACCATATGTTCTCATAGGGTTCTCACAATTAAGATTTATAACACTTAATTTTGTTGTCACAGGTTTCAACTTTTCGAAGGACATATACTATTTTCTTTATACGCAATAAATAGATGTTATAGTATAGATGCTTGTAAATAAGCAATGCCTTTATTCATTATAAATAATGTTTACAAGAGGCAAATTATTGGCTCTAGTGCACCTACTCTAACATGTTAGAGTTTTAATCAAAGATAAATGTAGCGAAAAACAAAAATTTACCGATTAAACACTATAAGCCCCAAAATCCATATATGAGTATAACGAGTTTCATATGCTACAAATCAATCAAGATCCATGAATGATTCAGAATCTTACCAATGTTTGGAGGCTCCACCTCTTTTCAAATTTGGATGAAAAACACTCACAATCCAAGTGTAGGACCGAACCAACGATATCTACACAAAGGCAACATTCAACACAAAATATTTATGAGATAATTTGTGTAGTCTGAAGAAGATGAATGAGATAAAGGGGAAAAATTCTCTCAATGAAACTTTGCTCTCCACAGCCAAGAAAAGAAGAATGAGAGATTATTTGATTTTTAGGGAAAATTGCCCTTGTATAGGGTTGCCCTAAAAATCCTTTGAAAGGTTATTTACCACGCCCTTCCACTAATTAAATCATTAATGTCCATGATTCTAGAACAAAATCATGTACTAAGTATTGAGTCGTTATTACTTTTATCCTTTAATAACGTTCTTTCAATATTTAAAACATATATACACCCATGAAAATAGCATAATAAAGTAATTTTGCCTTTAGAAGAAACCCGAATAATGGGTAATTGATTTTTTTCTTTATTTCATTTTATTCTATTTTCCTTGCTTTTTCTTATTTTTTCTTCTCTCCTCTTCTTCTTCTTCACTCCATTGTTTCCTCTTTCTTCCTCTCTCCTTCTCCTTTTCTCTCTCCCCCTTCCCTCTTTTACTCCCTTTCTCTCTTTTTCTTCCTCTCCATCTCCTCATGCACTGCTGTAAGCATCATTTATGGCTAGATCTGACCGGTATGCGCTATTTCAGCCACGTCAATCGTCGGCGGTAACAATGGTTGCTAACCAATGGTGGTGGTTTTGGGTGGCCTGCAATTTGTTTTAAATACAAGGGTATTATTGTCCAAAAACTTAATTAATTAGGGATAAAGTCATAATGGCAGGTTCATGTATATTTATTTCAAAATAAGAGCATTATTATCCAAAATTTTATTAATAAGGGGTAAAATTGAAACAAAATTAACATTATCAAGTAATCTGAAAATACCTAAGAAAATAGAGCTAATTAGATTACCAACTATATAACCAACAATAATTACTATTGGTTTTGGAAGATTACTAAAATCTTATATTATTTGACAATTAAGCATGATAATTTAAGTAATATAAGATGACATTGCCTCGGTAATGGGAAATAACCCCCAACCAAATGCCTCTGTAGGGTTAAATATATCATTTGCATAACAAGGGTATTTAAATAATGTGATATGTTTACCCTGTTTAGTGGTTAAGAAGTTTTACTCTCTTCATTGACTTCCTGGGTTCAAACTACCTTGGGGCCATCTACCACCTATTTGTGGTTTACCTTAAAATATTGGGCTTGTTGAATGTTTAATGGACTTTTGGGATTAGTTGAGGTGCGCATAAACTGACTCGAATACTCCGGTCATATAAAAAAAATGTTATATGTCTATATTGTACTTAAGGATATAAAGGTAATTGCGACTAATTCAAATTACCTCTGTAAACTTTGTGAAAGGGCGTCATGACAAAAACTTGATTTCAAGTGGTTTTTTCAGTACTTCCCAAAAAAGTTGGGAGAGTTTTATACTTTCTAATCCTCTTGGTGATAATTTAATTCGTACTATGGGGGAGTAACGTAATTCAGTATAATTATGGGATTTTATAAACCATAAACCATAATATGTGAAAGGGCGTCATGACAAAAACTTGATTTCAAGTGGTTTTTTCAGTACTTCCCAAAAAGTTGGGAGAGTTTTATACTTTCTAATCTCTTAGGTGATAATTAATTCGTACTGTGGGGAGTAACGTAATTCAGTATAATATGGGGGTTTTATAAACCATAAAAAAAAATTATTGTATAATAGCTTCATCCAATAACCTGGAACCCAGGTTTAAATTGAATTGTGGTTTTGGTGAGACGCCGAATTGAGAATGGGCGAAGAAGAAGAAAAAGTAGCCTCATCCGTCCCTCCTTCGCCTCCTCTTCCTCCTCCTCCTCCTCCTCTCCATTCGATCCCAGTCGAAGTAATATTTCTCTCTGTATATATTATGGCCTTTATTAGGTTTGCATTTAATGGTTTCTTTACCCAAACCAAATTCTTGCCGCTCTTTTTTGTGTCTATTCCTTGAACTTATTAGTCATTCAATCTTCTACAGGCAATTGTCTGTATGACGAACGTTGGGACGCCCGTGATCCCGATTTCAATATTTATTTGAAATTATTATTATTATTATTATTTTTGGTTTACTATATGCAGTTTTCTTTAGATTAAAATAATAAAATTGGTTTATAATCATTAGTATTATGGTTTGATGGGCAAGATATTAAAAGATTATGTTAATGAAATTGCAATAAGGTGGGAAGGTGTTACTGATTTATTTATCTTATAAGTGTGTTTTCTTGTGTTGAAGTGATTGGTATCATCAAAAGGAAGGCTTTGATTAAAGAATTGGCTGCCTTATACCACGCAGAGTGCCTTGCTTACTGTCAACAACTTTGGAACTTCAAAAAAAATGGGAAGAGGTTAGATGATACCTTGCACACTTTTGTATGGATTATCTGATTTTTCAAGTGGTTTTAATAGCTATTTATTTTATAGGTATCAACTCATTAAGTAATATTGCAATATGATCCATGCAAGAGAAAACTCTTCTGTTTACTGGTTATCAAGTCCTTAAAAATGTTAGGCGCGAAATATGATTTGCAAATCATATACTAAAGGGAGTGACAGAAAAGACTTATAGAATGGCATAGCTAAATGGCTCAGGAATAGTCCTAAATGGCTGAACATGCTTTTCAACTTTAGTTCAGTTTGATATTACATTACCATGACCATGAAATCCAAACGAGTAAAGTTTTGTGTCCAACTGTTGAAATCACGCCAAGCCGTGTACAAACTTAATGGTGTGATAGTAAGCAAAAAGTACGAGAATAGTTAATTATGGATGAAGGTTTTGAGTTTTGAGTTAGTTTATAACGATTTCTGTAAACTAAACTCTAGCTTCAAAAGAAAATAAAATTGAAACTGATTTGTGAAATGCCAATTCTGAACTCAATTTTAAGTTTCTGTTGAACTGAAGGATATAGTTCAGGGCTCTGATATAATTTAAAGTTCTGCTGAAAGACAAATCAAAGGATAGAACCCACATTTGTTGAATGTTTTCTGGTAAATTTTGGTTATTACTTTAAGGTCCTTAAGTTTTTGCTAAAGCAGACATTGTTCCATGATCTCCAGGAATAACAAACTGATTGAAGATATATTGGACATTTGAAAAACTGTTAGCTGAAATAGTGCTTATCATAAAGGAGTAAAAAAAATCCTTATAGTTGATTGAAATGACTATTAAACCTGAAAAAGATATGTTAAAAAATCTTTATTTATAAAATACAGTACATGGAATATTTAACCTACAAATCAAAAAGACTGGAAAATAAAAATTAGGAGAACCCACTGCCACTCTATGATCAACGAAATAGAAATCCAGATAAAAAAAACTAGAAAAGAAGAAAAACCAATAGATCTGCCATAGACAACATCACTCTTCATGAACTCACCTCCAGTAGAAACAAAATCCTAACAAACCCATTGACCAAAGAAGCCAAAAACAACAAAACTGAATAACAAACACCATCCCCGAAACCCAAATCACCACCATTAGTTTCTGCCTTCACGAAGCCAGCTATGTCTGTATCGCCATCAAGATCCTTGCAAATTTTGATCCCTTTCCAGCTGGCATCAACTTGCCTCCATGATGAAAAACAAATCATAAAGCAGATAAGAATGAACCTAACTGCTAATGTCATCAAGCCCAATTGTTTCCCCAAGAAGAAACCACATAGTATTTTTTCGAGATCTGAGATTGACCTTGGAAAACAGATAATCTTTTGATTCTGGAAAGTTTTTTATTTATTTGGATGGTGTCTTGTGTTCTTTAGTTAGTCAAGATTGAATGGTGCAATTTGAATTTGTTGTTTTGAGACTTGTGTGAAAGAGACTCCAGGAGAAAGAGTTTGTAAAATAAAATGACTGATATATATATATATAAATGATTTTTTTTTTTTTTTTTTTTTTTTTTTGGTCGCATGGCGTTATCTTTTTCATGAAGATGTACTTAAAATTTTCAGATGTAAAAGAAAAATTGGTATGCATAAGGAAGCAGTGGATGAAATGTATAAGTTTTAAATCTCCAGAGGATTGGTATGCTTTTATCATATTTAACATAGAATAGTAAAGAGCAGCCAAAAAATAATTAGAAATGTAAGACTTTGTTGCTGTTGACGGTTCTCACCTCTAGGCTCTGGTGTCACTTTGTTATTTTATGAAAAAGATTATCATGGGGGATTTTTACTAAAAATTGCCTGACTCCCTCAACCCTTCCTCCTCTCTGCTCTTTCAATGGATTGGTGGAGGGTGGGCATGGCATGTGATTCTTGCTGAACATAAATCCTTATGGACAATGGATACAAGTTTTCTGTTTCGTATTCTTGTACATATGTATAAAGATCTTTGTGGACAGTGGAATTGTATACATTCATAGTCACATATGTGGAAACATGCATTGTTAATATTGCCAATAGAAAAATTTCTCGTGACAGTTAATTTTTAATGTTTGTGTTCATTGTTGAACTATCATGATCTTCTTCATTTCTATATGTTTTTAAAATTCTTGCAGCCATTTGTGGATACAAAGACTCCTGATGATTTACGGAAAGAAACAATGAAGCCCCCCAAGCGTCTAAAGAAGACCCGTTGAGGGTATTGTAAGAGTTGAATCTAAATCTTGTGCCGGTTCTGCAAAATATGCAATGTTAAAATGTTTTAACATCATTCTGGAATTCATATTTTCTTGGTGATGGATGTGCTCACTGACAGGTTTAAAGATGCTATATCATCTCTGACCACTTAATACTGAAAGGCAATAGCTAGGGAGGGAAAGGTCTATAATTATGTTGTTACTGTGTATAGTAAACTCCAGTTACATTGTTTTGGATTATGATTATTAAAAACATAAATGTGAAGTGTGCCGCCGGTGGACCAAACCTTTTCTTTTGCTTACTATATTTGGTTTTAGGGCAATTGCCTAGCACCTTCCCTAAGCTGTCGATAAAACCCAGTTAAATATCCCGCGAATTTGAAAAGCCTAAGGAACATTTTGTAGAATTGTCACCTCCCCTTTGAATTGGTGATACCATATACTAATCACAGAAGAAGCAAATTAGTGTTTTGCTCAGCTTAAACTGCCACCAGAACAATAAGTTGATTCATTTCTTTATTTGTTTTCGATAATCCAAAATTGGAATCCAACAATAATTTAGCAAGTTCAAGAACAGTTCTTTGCCGGAAATTATTGGTCACATTGTTTGTTGTAGTGGTATAACCAAAAAAGAGTTTTCGGGCCGGGCTGAATTATTATTATTATTTTGTTAAATATATAAGGCTTATGTATAACTATTCGTGAAATTTTTATGAACGAACATGAGGAAATTTCATTAACAAAGAAAAGTGTATACACGTGGTGGGGATACGCAATAAATCTTACCCCTCCAAATGCATTACAAATAAATGAGACTGGAAAAAACGATTATAACTCAAATTTACAAGCCTCAGCGTTTTGTTTAATAAAATTATTTCTAATACAGTTTGGATTTTTGAAAAGCAATTTACTAAAATTAGTAGATATTTTTATCTTGTACGATAACAATAACAAACATATAATTAAATATGTTTTGTTGTTGTAATTTCAGTGGTGCTATTTAATAACTAACTCAAGAAAAAGATAAAGTAAACAAAGTAATATTTATAACACTCTCCCTTGGACATCCACCATTTATAGATAATTTGTATTTAACCCTCTGTTTTAAAACCCGGACCGGACCAGCCGGTTCGACCGGGAGCCGGCCTTTACTCTGGTCCGGGTTAACATAAAAACCGGGAATGTCATTAAACCCATTTTGGACCGGCAGAACAGTACAAAACCGTTGGTCTGACTGGCTCGCGGCTTAAAACAGTTCGCTATGTTTGGGTATCTGATCCTAAAAAATTCATATTCCTAATTCCTAAACCAATTTGCAGCACCATTTCATTCTCCATTTCATTTGAATAAGAAAACCAAATTGCATCTTCCATTTTCATCTTCTATTCTTCTTCACTTACTCTAAAATCTACAGTGTAAAGAAGAAGAAGAAGTAAGGGGAGGGGAAACAAGAAGAAAGAGAAGAGGAGACAAGAGAAAGAGTAAGGAAGAAGATTAGAAGAAAGAAAAGAGGAGACAAAAATTACAGTAGAGAGACGCGAATGTGTTAGAAGAAAGAAGAAAGAAGAAAGTGACGGGGAGTGATGGGGAGAGAGAGAGAAAAAAGGAGAAAGAAGAAAGTGTTAGGGAGTGAAGTGATGGGGAGAGAGAAAAAAATAATTAATAAAATATGCAGGTTGCATTTGCTTTATTTTAAACTTATAGGGGCTTATAGGTAAGTTTTAGGGATGTATTTGCTGGTTTTCAAACTTATAACAATTAATGGAATTGTTTAAAGAATTGTTTAAAGATGTGTTTGCTATATAATGGTTAGATTGACCGGTCCAACCAGTTTGACCGGTCAACCCGCGAACTGGCCCCTTGACTGGGTCAACGAGCGGTCTGGTATTTAAAACAATGATTTAACCTTACTCAAGAAAAACCTAGTGGGACAAAACCTAAGTAAAAAAATACAACTCTATAATGAATCTGTAAAGTAAAGTTGGATGTGCTTCATATTGCCTAATTAAAAACATTGTCAGGAAAAAAAGAGTACATTGCATATATGTCCAGTACAATAAACCTTTCTAAAAAAAAAAAAAAAAAAGTTCCTCTAATCAATGCTCTTCTTGATCAATACTCCCCCTCAATATGGTAAAATTAATTTAGTAACTTATTAAGCTGTTGCATACCAATGCTATAAACCCCGCGTTATTATTCCGATGCCCTAAGGTATGAAATTTACCTTTTCAAGTAATTTTCTTTTTTTGAATGGAAGGGTAAAATGGTCAATTTACATGTATTTCGAGATGTGGCCATTATAAAGTGTAAAGGGTGATGTCATTGAAGAGAAATGAGGGTAGAATGGTCATAAAGCTGACTGATAAGGTTAAATGGCATAAACGGTAACCAAGGGTATAATGGTCTTTTCATACAAAACCATATGATTAAGTGTCCATAAAAGTGCACCAAGGGTAAATTAGTCATTCACCTAATGGGATTGCTTAATGTTTAAGTATTTTAAAGAAGTCAAATGGCATTAAATGAGTGCTTATCTTTATGTTGTGGTGGAAATGACCAAAACGCCCTTATATGAAAAATTTATGCCAAATGACCCTTATACCTAACTTTTATTGACCAATCACATTAGAGCAAAAATTGAATAAATATTTACAAGGTTTAAAGAGAGAGTAGTCGGCCTTGTACACCCCAAACATATCATCTTCTTCTTCATCTCTCAAATCCACCATAAAAGCCACTAATCCAAGCTTTTATTCTCAAATTTTCTTAGGATTTCAAGTTGATTTTCAAAGGAGATCACCATCCACCCTTAAAGAACTTCAATTTCAGGGTTAAAGGTGAGTTTCAAAACCCTAGTTTTTCTGAATTTTTTAGTTAAAAGAGAAATTCATAAGTGGTTATGTGTGTAAGGTAGAAAGGTGAAACTTTGGAGCCAAGGAGGAGTACCTTTGTGCTTTGAATACTAAGGTAAGGAAAAAATCTCCCTTATGACTACAATTGATAACACCTAGGGTTTATGAAACTTACATTTATTTATGTTAATATGAGTGTGATGCTATGTTTTGGTTATGAGTTGTTTAAATGGGTGTGTTGATTGGTGTATGTGTGCATATGGAGGATGATTATGCCAATTAAGAGATTTGTAGTTGGACGATGTTTTGGCACTTTTTGGTTCTGTAAAAAGGGAGGTTTTTATGGCCTTTTATACTTAGAATGATATGGCAAATAATATGAATGTGCAAATGAAGGTGACATGGTTAAAATGAATAGAATTCGGATTTGGCTGTTTTAAGACTTATACTGTACATGCTTCACTGAATCAGTCATAACTGAAGTTATAGAAGTCCGATTGAGTTGATTCTTGAAGTGTTAAAAATTTGAGAAACAGACCTAAAACTTTTATGTTTTAGCCAAAAATAAATTCGAATTAGAAGATAATGGAAAAATTGCTTGAAAGTAACGAACTGTATGGCATCCACCTTCTTAATGGAAATTCCCATTTGTTTCTAATTCTAGTAAACCCCTGAATAATCTTACTACTGAAATTCTTTGTATTGTATGAGAAATTGAATGAATTAAGTTAAGAAGTTTAGTAGGAGAATATAGTATGATTGAGCATGGAATATGTTAGTCCATATGTTTGCATTCATAATGGTAATGCATATAGCTTATTTAGTTGTCTTATGAAAAATTTATGAAATGTTAAAGAATGAATTCCATGAGTCTCTTGAGGTATAAACCAAGATCAGAGGAATGGAATTCTTATGGAAACCATGAGTCCTTTGAGGTGACGACCAAGAACAAGGTAATGGTTTAAATGAATCCGATCGGATAACAAAGACTAATGAAACCATCAAGTATAAAGACAAAAGAAATAAGCATGCCATGTACATGAATATTTCATAAGTCATATATGTTCTATGTTATATTATGTATGATTATGTTATGACTTATGTTTATGAGAAAAGTCCAAAGTGTATGATATGTTTTATGAACTTGTTATGTTAAAGAATGAAGGTCATATTTTGTAGGTAGGTAAGGTCCTAAGTAATATACTTGTATAATGAACCTTAATAGTTTTTAAATGGCCATATTCCTTACTGAGCGATTAGCGCTCACCCACGAAATGTTTTAAAATGTTTTGCCTGGATTAAGGCATGAAGCTGGGAGAGGATTCCGAGGGACGCTATGAGCATGAAGGGATGTTTTAATGATGACTATTGAATAGTTTTGCTAATATTTAGTGTAGTAATTATGTTCATATTTCATAATGTAGTAAATATGTCCATGTTCTATAATGGAGTAAATATGTTGTATTAATAAAGGAAATCAAATTACTAGTAAATTTTGTAAAAGTATATATGTTCTAGTAAGTATTACTATGGATTTCATAATTTACTTCAAGAAATGAAACTATATTTCTTTTTTGACTTATACAATGAACTTATTATAGTTTAGAAATTGAATTAATAAATAAATATAAATAAATATGTTTATAAACTACAAATTTATTCTTTAAATAGGATTTTAAAATAAACTTCTTTTCTAGGCGTGCGTTTTCTAGGTTCTCAATGGCCAAGGGATACTTAGGAAATACCCGGCTAGGGAGGGGTTTTACAAATGCCATACACTAACTTTTCAAATGTTGATGTCGACAAGGCCTTATTGAATAAATATGTAAGATTATCATTGGAGCGTATTTGTTTGACATTAATCTCTCACTTTTGCTCGGTTTCATGAATGTAAAAGAACTTCAATGAAATATGCTTAATTTTGTCTCCTTTGATATATCGTCCTCCGACTTGAGCAGTACAGGTTAAATTGTCTTCATTTATAATTGTGGAAGTATCTGAGGTATGTGGCAACTTGCATGTATTTTCGATATGATGGATGACAGATCTTAACCATACGCATTTTCAACTAGCTTCATTAAGCGCAAGAATCTCAGAGTGATTAGAAGAAGTGGCAACCAATGTCTGTTTTGTAAAGCACCATGATATTGCAGTGCCATTAAAAGTAAAAACATATCTCGTCTGTGAGTAGATTTATGAAGATCAGAAAGGTACCCAAAATATGTATAGCCAACTAACTCAGGATCATTAACAAATTTCTTTGGATAAATAATCCTAAGTATTTTGTTCCACTAAGGTAAGAAAAGACATGTTAATCCCATTTCAATGTTAGCAAGTTGGTGCAGAGCTAAATCTTGCCTATAGATTTACTACAAATGCTATGTTTGCTCTCGTACATTGTGCCAAATATAAAAATGCACCTATTGTATTTAGATATGGTACTTCAGCAACAAGTATCTTTTTGTCGTTTTCTTTAGGACGAAATGGATCCTTCTTAAGATCGATAAACTAAACTACCATCGGGGTACTCAAGGGTGAGACTTATCCATATTAAAGCGTTTTAGGATCTTTTAAGTATAATTTAATTGATGGAGCAATATTCCATTTGAATAATGCTCAATCTGCTAGCCGAGACAATACTTTGTTTTCCCTAGATCCTTCATTTCGAATTCTCTTTTTAAGTTCTTGGCAGCTTTTGTGAGCTCTCCAGAAGTCCCAATTAAGTTCATGTCATTGACATATACGACCACAATGACAAATCTTGTTCTGACCTTTTTATAAAAATACACGAGCATATAGGATTATTGGTGTATCCTTCCTTCATCAAATATTCATTGAGACGATTTTACCACCTTGTAACACCCCACTTGAGGTACGTAGTTAATGCTTCTTCTTTTGCTCTTTTTGAGTTGATTCATTATTGTTTGGTTGGCCTTTGAGTGATATGTTGAACACTTGCCTTGATATTGGTTGAATATAGAAGAAGTTTAGTGTTTCAGGCTTCGCCGGGGTGAAGAATAATCTTCGTCGCGGCGAAGAGGTGTTGTAGCCACGGGGAAGCTGCTGGACAGTTTCGCTGTGGCGACAGAAGATTCCTCGCCGCGGCGACGTGCCAACCAAAATTTTTGTTAAGTTTTAGATATTTTCTTCCCTAAGGGCAATTTGACCATTCTACCCCTAATTAGTAGGAAAAGTGGGGAGTAAATTGAAAGGATTTTTCATGGAGAATATGTTATTGTGGGGGTGTTTTTGTAATGAATCAAAGGATATAGATGGAGTTCCTAAGGAAGAGTAAGGGCAAAATGGGAAGGCTTGTGCATAAAGTGTGTTAAAAGGAATTAAGTCATTGCAAACCCTTCATTCTTCTTCTCCATCGCCACTCTCCTTTCTTATTTCCTCTCAATTTCTCTCTCATTTGTTAAGAGACTTTTAGAGGGCTTTTGGAGTGATTTGGGGTAGAAAATCAATCTAAGGCATCCTAAGGTAAGGATTCTTGCTTTGGATGTGAAGTTTTGTGAGATTTTGTGTATATTTGAATATTGAGGTCTTTTGGTTGAATTGTTTAATTGTTTTAAGGGTAGAGAAAAGTCAAGCAAACCAAGAGAAATGAAGTGCTAGTGAGATCTCTCCATCACAAGGTAAGTAAATCCCAACCCAAGTGGAGATTTGAGAATTTTCTTGATTAGGGTTTTAATAGCAATTATGTATGTATGTTGTATACATGTTATATGCTATGTTATTGAGTCTCAAATGGAGATTATTATTGCTTTGTGATTGTTCATACATTTACATTATGAGAAATGAGATGTGGGTTGGAAAGGTAGTTTGAGATGGAATTGAAGGATATTGAGAAATCCTTTTTGGAAGTGTTATTCTTTGGCAGGAATTATGGCTATGTGAGGGAGTTTTCTCCCATTTTGGATGGTTAGAGAAAGACATAGAATCATTGTTATAGTAGAGTTTTATTATGCACTTGAGTTGTTTGATGAAATGCCTAATAGAGGTTTGAGTATGAGTAGTGAACCTTAATTCTTGCAACATTGCATGTTGGCATTTCATAAGTGCATTAGTAGAGATGAACCATCCATATGCATTAATTGTGCATTGAGAAATGACTTAAGAAAGAGTAGAAAACTTTGTGTAGGCACTTGCTTTATGAGTAGAGAACTTTGTGAATGCAACTACTCTAAGGGTAGAGAGAATGAGAAGTGCTATGAGAAGAGCATGAGAAACGGGCTGATGCTTTGTGATCGTCACCCGATAGCTATTAGAAACGGGTTGATGCTTTGTAATCGTCACCCGATAGTTATTAGAAACGGGTTGATGCTTTGTGATCGTCACCCAATAGTTATTAAAAACGGGTTGATGCTTTGTGATCATCACCCGAAAGTCATGAGAAACAGGTAGGTACTTTGTGATCTCCACCCGATAGTTATGGAAACCGGATAGGTGCTTTGTGATCCCCACTCGGTAGTCATTAAGAGCGGGTTGGTGCTGTGTGAACTCTACCTGACAGTCATGAAGAGTGTGATGGCGCTGTGTGAACGCCATCCGGCCGTACCTCCGGAAAGATGAGGCCATGACGTTTAGTAGAAAACAATAGAAAGAAAGTGTGAGGAAAGAATTAAGAGAAATACTTACGGAGATAGATAGATGGAGGGTTTACTTACTGAGCATTATTTTGTGCTCACCCCATCATTTTTCTTTGTGGATGCAGGATCAAGGTGATAATGCAGTCGAAGGGGCGTTGGCAAGCGAGGAGCAATAGCTACACTGTTTCCCCTGTTTTTGTCTTTTTAAATGGCATTTTGTAAATAATGCTCTTTGTGTATAAAAGACTTAGTACATATAATAAAAAGAAAGTTTTAGGCCCATTTTCTATTATTATTATGCATGCATTGTACTAGTTTACAGTAGTTGTTACACACATTCATCCTGATTGTTTCAACCCATAAAACGATCTTTGCAATTGTATTGAGTACATGTTCCTTTGACTTGCTTATTTGTTTCTAGCACTTTGAATCCTTTAGGGATTTTCATATAGATATCAGTATCAAGTGTACCACACAAATACACAGTGACAACATTCATTAGATGCATATCAAGTCCTTCTGAGATTGATAAACTAATCAAGTAACGAAATGTGATCATATCCAACACTGGTGAATACGTCTCATCAAAATCAATTTCGGGCTACTACAAGAAACCTTAAGCCACTAGTCTGACTTATACGTGATGAGTGCTTGGAATTGCACACATACTTAGTGATTTTAAGGGTGTTTTGTGTGTGAATTAGGTTTAATTGATTAATTTTACTTAATTTCAGTATCTCTTTTGTTTCTTAGAATCACGGATATGTTTTGTGAATTTTAAGGTATTTAGGTATTGAAAAATGAGGATCTCAGGCATGGACATTGAAGAGTAAAGAATAAGAATCATGTGGAAACAAACGGTTTGAGAATTAGAGTTCAAACAAAGAAGTTATGAATTTTTGAAGACTGTTCGCCGCAACAAAACTATTAACTCACCGCGGCACTAGAAAATCATGCCACAGCGTGATCAGGATTTTTAGCAGAGGATATTTGGCAGAAGATTGGTGCCGCAGCACCACGAACTCATGCTGTGGTGCTAATACGTGAATTTTATGTTTGAGAATTTTTCTGCCAAAACATGTTGCACTAAAATGAGCATAACTTGAGCTCATAACTCCGATTTACCTGATTCTGGCGGCGTTTTAAAGCTAAGAGACAGAGATACAATTTTATGTTTTGATAATGGCCTAGTTATATCAGTAAAATGGTTAAAAAGTGATCCAAAAGTTACATTAGTGCATGGAAGACGAGCATATGTGTTTTTAATTGAAGTGACTTGTTACCATAATACCCTCATGGCCTTACTACTATAAATAAAGGTCCTTAGAAATATTTTAGGGAGTGAGGGTTTATTATATCAATTAACTTGGAAAAGAGGGGCTTCGAGAGGAGAGGAGGTTCTCCTCCTCTTCATCTCCTTTGTTCTTTGTGGATCTTCATGGCTTCTAGGTGTTGTTGTTTCTTTTCCTTTATGTTGTTAGTTTGTTTTTCTAGGTATTTAATGTAATCTAATTGAAGGCTTGTGTTTTATTATATTCTATTTGTTTGATCTATTCAATCATGTTCTAGATTCATTCATTGCATTTAATTCAATATTTAGCTGATATTAGGGCTTGATCAACCTTGACGTTAGTTAATTGATTGTATGAGACAAGATTAGGTATGGAATGACTGTTTGTATTTGTGCACACGCCCTGATAGGTATAGATTGATTGTTGTCTTTAAGATCATCTCGTGCTTAATTGGTTTTCGTTATTTAGACTAGGCTACGCCATAGCTAGTTTAAATGATGAAAATACTAGGTTAATCCCAAATGCCCTATGATAATACCTTAGAAACAAGAGACACCTTACCTATCTTTATTAGCTTTGTGAATGGATGATTTGTGTTTATGCGAATTGGATCTTTGTTTAGTGCTCTAGATCTTAATGGGTGTAGAAAGAGGGTTAATTCTGAACACCTTATGGTAACATCCTAAGCATTATTGATATACATTAATACCTTGAAAAGACAAGAATACGAACCCTAGAATACAGTGGAGAGAACAACATTTTGGTAATGAACACATAGCTGGATAATTATATGGAGTTAAAGACCTAGGTTTTCTGCAGATAATTAGATTTAGATTCATTTTAACTATTGTTTATGTGTTTTCGTAATTTCATTTTAGTTATTTTCACAAGGCATAGTTATTAGGATTACAAGAGCACTTACAGGCTTGTTATTAGATACAGGTTTTATCAGATCGATTCATTCACCATGGGGTGATCCAATTCTATTTGTCAAGAAGAAAAATGGATCCCTCCAGATGTGCATAGATTATCGAGAGTTGAATAAGGTGACAGTGAAGAATAAATATCTATTGCCTCGTATTGATGACTTATTTGATCAACTGAGAGGTGTTTCAGTGTTCTCTAAAATTGATTTGAGGTCGGGCCACTATCAAGTCAAAATTGCAAAGAATAACATTCAAAAAACTACCTTCTGAACTAGGTATGAACACTATGAGTTCGTTGTGATGCCTTTCGGGTTGACTTATGCACCAACAATATTTATGGACTTGATGAATAAGGTTTTTCATGACTGCCTAGATAAGTTTCTTGTGATGTTTATAGACAATATCCTGGTCTACTCCCAAAAAAATGAAGAACATGAACAACATTTGAGGTTTGTATTGCAAAGATTAAGTGAGAAGCAATTGTATGCCAAGTTCTCCAAATGTGAGTTTTGGTTGGACCGGGTAACGTTTCTTGGTCATGTGGTTTCCAAGGAAGGCATATCAATGAATCCTAGTAAGGTAGAGGCAGTACTTGAATGGAGAAGGCAAACAACAATGAAAGAGGTGAGGAGTTTTCTAGGCTTGGTTGGGTATTACAAAAAATTTGTGCAAGGGTTTGCTAAACTTGCTCATGTTAGAGTAGGTGCCCTAGAGCCAATCAATTATTGTAGAATTGACTCTTTGTAATAATGTTCATTGATCAATAAAAGGCAATTTCTTCTATATCGTGTAAATCATATCTATATGCATTGATATATGCCCTTAGAATGGTAGAATTGTGATGAGGGTATCAAGTGTTTCAAATCTTGATAGTGAGAACCTTATGGCACATATGGTGGCCATTCTAGAAACGTCTGTAGCCCCAGTATTATTCTGACCAAGGGCACAAATAATACGATAAGGGTATCATAGTGTTGAACGACCTTGTCGAAAGGCAGTGATTGATCTCACTTGTCAAGGTTGTTTGCTAACAACCTGGTGCAACACATGGGTGCTTACTATAGGCAAGTTCATTGGACTGACCCACCAAAGGATTCCGTATAGATGGTAACCCCAGTGTCTATGGAATAAATCCTCTAATGAATGGTAGTGCATGTGATCCTTAGACTTGAGATCACCGGAGCGCCTTGTGCACCGATTGGTGTAGTTTGACATTAGCCTAATGTAGTTTTATTCAGAGCTGTCAATACGATAGTGATTGGCTGCATCGATGAGTGTATCAAGACTATGGTAGATCAACAGAGGATTTATCACTCCTAGGTACAAGAGAAGTTATCTCACTGCGTAGTTCATTAAATGGCAATGACACTAAAATTGTGGCCACAGTGGGATTGAGGTGTTGCTCAATCTAATTTATTATTCCGGTCATTGGTCTAGTAACAGAACACAAACATATAGAAAGCAACTGAGGTTGATACTATTTATGTACCTCAATCTCAATGAGATAACAAATGATGAAAGGATTTGAATGTATGGTAACCATATCCAAATCTATCGGGTGGCCATAATGCCTTACTAGGGGCCAATCTTGGTATGTGTGTAATGAGACGATTAATTGATGTTAATCACGATACTACTCACTGCCGGTATGATGAGGAGCCTACGGGTCACACACATAGAAGATAATTTAAGAATCATTTTGTGCAAGGGGTATTTTCGTCTTTTAGGGCGAAATGGTATTTTGGTAATCTCACAGTGCAATTAAATTTGCTGAGGTGTGATAATCAGTAAATTATACAGTTTTTATTTGATCTTTTTGTCGGATTTCAGGTACTTTCTGGTGCATTTTGACTTGAATTGGTTCTTAATTCGTTACTTTTCGTATTTCAGGTTAAAATGGACATTTTGAGCAAATAAGCACAAAATTGGATATTTTTGACTCAGAAATTAGCGGATTTCAGAAGATAGGGGAGTGCCGGAGTAGGATTAAGTATGATGAAGCTTGTTTCTAAGGAAGAGCATCGAGAATCGAGGAATTAAGCGAAAAAGCAAGCGGAGTGGCAGTTCAGTAATTTCAGAACTCAGGAAGAAGCTTCGCCCCGGCGAAGGAAATGTCTTCGCCGCTGCGAAGTAGGCCAGGGACGAACTTATCTGATTCATTCTTCGCCGCGACGACAGTCAATTTATTCAGTTTTGTTAAACGCACAACTTCGTGTAGTGCGTGTTTTGGCTGGGTTTTTGGACTAAGTATAAAAGAGAAACTTAACCTTTTTGCCCAAGAGGGACAGCTGTTTAGGTTTAGCCGTTTTTGCACTTTTCTTAGAGTAAATCTTTGAGTTTTTCGGATTGTTTAAGGGAGAAGGTTCATATTTTGACTTGAAGATTCATCTTTTGCGGAGATTTCTTATCTTTCATCTCAGTTTCATTATGTTTAACTTGTTTATTTCTATTTTCCATTTTTGTAGTATTAATTTAGCTATGAACTAATCTTTTATGGGTTAGGGTTTTGATTGTAGTTTGGATTTTTAAATGGGTTAAGTGTTTGATTGTGTTATTTCCATGTGAATAAGCTTTGGGTGTGTGTTACTCTGAAATTGAATGCTGTATGTGATGAACATGATGAGATTGAGAAATAATTCATGTTAGGTCTTGGGTAATCACCATTATAGTATTGGATGCTAGAGATAGATTCAAGAATTAATGAAATCAATTTAGGATTCTTGTGCTTAATGAATTTAGAATTATTAACCTTCAATTTGTTGGGTGCGGATTGTTAATAAGGATGAATAGGAAAACATAGCCCGAGAGGGTATGTTTAACATATTAGTGAATTTGATTTACAACCATTGCGCATGAATGTGAATATAGTGTAATTTTAGGTCTAACCCATAAAAATCCAAATGAAGTCAAAACCCTACCCGTTTTACTTGAATTGATATTCCGTGTTTTTATATTGCTTTCTTAATCAAGTTTTCACCTTAGTAAATTTCATTTTGTTGTTTTTAAATTAAAACTTGCTCCCTCCAATCCAAAGAATTCAATTACTTCAACTTGATAACATTAGGGAACTTAGTGCTTTGCTAACAGTCCTCGTGGGAACGATATCCTACCCATCATTTTATTACCTGAGCGACTAGTGCACTTGCTAGTTTTGCATGTTGTAAGAAACACGCATCAAGGTGGTTGCCTATATTTAATTTGATGTTAAAATTAAATAAGTGAGATTATATTTATATATGTATGCATATATTTAAATGAATTATTATTATTATTATTAAATGTTAATATGTTAATTGAGTTTAATTGGAATAATAATAATTAAAATAAAATATCATTATTGGAAGTGTTTGGTGTTAGTAAACGGTCCCGTATACGCAGCGGAAACAAAAATAATAAAACTCAAGGATCGTTTACATGAGCCAAGATCAAGGGTATAATTTTACAATTTTATCATCATAAGAATCTGCAGAAATATTAAACATGAGTTAAGAGAAACAAACGCACGTTGGAGGCTCCTCCAAATTTGTTGACGAATGTTTTGCTACCGATCCAAGTGTAGGATCGAACCTATGTAGTCCACACGAAGACAATCTTAAAAGAACCAAAGAGGGATTTGCTAGATCCTCTTTGGCTTCAAGATTAAGAAGAAAAAAAAATCAATTGAAATTGATTTTGGGCAATGGGTGTTACTGCCGTGGGAGTGGAAGAGAGGGGCTATGTGTTTTGTTTTTCCAAAGAAAAATCTCTTCATGAAAAATCACACAATTTTCTTTTTATAGTAAAAACAATTTGCCCTAATCCCATACGGAATAGGCTTGGGCTCCAACCCAAACGCCCCATGTTGCCAAACACTCCCAATTTGATTTATTTTATTTTCCATCATTATCTCAATTAAAATCAATTAATATATATTTAAATATATATTAACATTTAACAATAATGATAATATATTTAAATATGTGCGAACACACATTTAAACGTAATTTCACTTATTTAATTTTTCTAACAAATTAAATAAAGGCTACGACCTCAGCAAATTTAATTGCACTGTGAAATTACCAAAATACCCTTTCGCCTTAAAAGACGAAAACGCCCTTCTTTCTTCTTGCATCTTAAATTGTCTTCTATGTGTGTGACCCTTAGGCTCCTCATCATATCGGCAGTGTATAGTATTGCGATTAACACCAATTAATCGTCTCACTAATACACAGACCAAGATTGGCCCCTAGCAAGGCATCATGGCCACCCGATAGATTCGGATTCAGCAAAGTAGCTACCTGTCAACGATATGGTTACCGTGCAATTCGATCCTTTCATCATACGTTATCTCGACGAGACGAAGGCATAGAAATAGTGTCAACCTTCGGTTACTCTCGATATTATTTATTCAGTTTCTGGACCAATGACCCGTATTATAAACTGGATAGAGCAACAACTCAATCCCACTGTGGCCACAGTTTTAGTGTCATTGCCATATACTGAATTGCGCCGTGAGATAACTTTCTCCCGTACCCGGGAGTGATAAATCCTCTGTCAATCCACCATAGTCTTGATACACTCCTTGATGCAGCCAATCACCACCGTATTGACAGCTCTGAAAAGAACTGCGTTAGGCTAGTGTCAAACTACACCAATCGGTGCACAAGGCGCTCCGGTGATCTCAAGTCTAAGGATCACATGCACCACCATTCGTTAGAGGATTTGTTCCATAGACACTGGGGTTACCATCCATATGGAATCCTCTGGTGGGTCAGTCCAGTGAACTTGCTGTGGTGTAATCGCCTACAACAAACACCCATGTGTTGCACCAGGTTGTCACCAAACAACCTTGACAAGTGAGATCAGTCACTGCCTTTCGACAGGGTCGTTCAACACTATGATAGCCTTACCGTATTATCTGTGCCCTTACTTCAGAATAATACTGGGGCTACGGACGTTTCTAGAATGGCCACCATATGTGCTCATAGGGTTCTCACTATCAAGATTTGAAACACTTGATACCCTCGTCACGGTTCTACCATTCTAAGGACATATATCAATACATATTGCAATAATAATGATTTACGCGATATAGAATAAAATGCCTTTTATTGATTAATGAACATTATTACAAAGAGTCAATTCTACAATAATTGATTGGCTCTAGGGCATCTGCTCTAACATTTGGACATAGAGGATGTTTGGGTTGGAGCCCAAGCCTATTCCTCATTGGAATAGGGTCTCACATGCACTATATAAGTGCATGTGTTGGAATAATAATAATTAAAATAAAATATCATGATTGGAAGTGTTTGGACATAGGGGCTGTTTGGGTTGGAGCCCAAGCCTATTTCTTATTGGAATAGGGTTTCACATGCACTATATAAGTGCATGTGTTCTGTGATTTTAAGAGAGAATTCATTTGTGTGATTATTCAATCATTGAAAGGAGGCAGCCCTCTCTCCCACTTTCTCTCTACATCTCACGCCACCCTTGGTCATTGAATCAAAGTCTCTTTGATTTGATAAGCTAAAGAGGATCTAGCAAATTCCTCTTTAGCTCTTTGGGTTATCTTCGTATGGATTACCGCTGGTTCGATTCTATTTTGAATCGGTAGCGGACCCAGTCAGAGACAAGTTTGAAGGAGCCTCCAAACATGCATATGAACTTTAATCTTTACTCTAATCGTTCATATTACTACAGATTTTTGATTTAACACATATTATTTGTACCCTGATCTTGGTTTAAAAAGGAATCGATCATTATTTTTGTTTTTGTTTTCTGCTGCCATAGGTTAGATTGTTTCCTTACAACTCGTCCACTCACTGCACTTACCAAGAAGGAGACTCCATTTCAGTGGATAGATTTATGTGAGCAGAGTTTCTAGGAGTTAAAGAGGAGATTGACCTTAGCTCCCATTTTAGCTTTGCCCGATGAGGGTGTTGATTATGACATTTATACTGATGCTTCACATAGTGGTCTTGGGGCAGTATTTGTCCTGACCGGGGGCTATCCTCTATCTCGCCACCTTCGGACTAAAGGGCTTTCCCCATGCATCAAACATGTCCAAGGTATTGTCTGCTATGGGTCCTTCTGGCCACGCCTCCTTCGGACCCTCATGGCTTTGTTTTGCTTCGTGGTCTTTTTTTTTCACCTTGCGAACGCCTCCCCCATGACTTGAACCTTGGACTTATACCTTGGCCAAGTAACATGAGTACCATTAGGCTATGAAGAAAACAAAGCCGTGAGGATCTGAAGGAGGCGTGGCCAGAAGGACCCATAGAGGACAATACCTTAGATGTGCTGACGCGCGGGGAATGCCCTTGAGCCCGAAGGTGGCGAGATAGAGGATAGCTCCCATCGTGATAATATTGATGCAAAATAAGAAGGTGATAACCTATGCCTCTAGACAGCTAAAAGATTATGAATTGAAGTACCATACACATGATTTAGAATTGGTACAGTGGTGTGTTTGCCCTAAAAATCTGGAGTCATTATCTATATGGTGTCAAGAGCAGTATTTTCACAGACCACAAGAGTTTAAAATATTTCTTCACCCAAAAAGTGTTGAATATGAGGCAGAGAAGATGGTTAGACTTAGTCAAAGACTACGACTGTGAAATCAAGTACCATTCTGGGAAAGCTAATGTAGTAGCAAATGCCTTAAGTCAGAAAGTTCCTCTATTCCAAATAACAGTACAAAAAGTGTTGTAGTGAGAAATCCTCAAGGAGCAAATTGAGGTTGTAATTGGAGGATGTGCTAGATTGGAAATCAAATACGCTTTAATAGAGAAGATCAAAGAAAAACAAGCACTTGATGATTCTTGCAAGGAAATCTATGGGCGAGTAAATGAGGGCAAAGAGACAAATTTTAGAGTAGTGAATGGTATTCTAAAATTTTGAGATAGGTTATGTGCTCCTCAAGATATAGAGTTGGAGAGTAAAATTCTTAGAGAAGCACATGATACACTTTATGCAACCCACCTTGGGAGTGTAAAGATGTACCAAGATTTAAAGAAAAGCTACTGGTGTCAGGTATGAAGAAAGATATTAGTGATTATGTGGCTAAATGTTTAATTTGTCAGTAGGTTAAAGCTGAACACTAACGACCATCAAGATTACTACAGCCTCTTAGTATTCTTGAAGGGAAATGGCAAGACATATTTATGGATTCTATTGTTGGCCCTCCAAGAGTACAAAAAAGGTATGATGCGCTATGGGTGATTGTGGATAGACTTAATAAGTCACGTACTTCATAGCAGTGAAGGATACAACTATACTTCAGATCAGTTGGGTCAGATTTATGTAAAAGAAATTGTGAGGTTGCATGGTGTGCCAAGACAATAGTCTTAGATAGAGATTCAAGATTTGTTTCAGCCTTCTGGCATGGGTTACAAAAGGCGCTAGGTATAAGGCGAGCTTTTAATATGGCTTATCATCCCCAAACAGATGGCCAAACTGAGAGAACCGATCAGGTGATTGAAGATAAGTTATGGGCCTATTGTATGGATCATAAAGTAAATTGGAGTGATATAATTCCATTAATGGAATTTGCCTATAATAATAGTTATCAGGCTATTATGTAGATGGCACCATGTGAAGCTCTATATGAGAGAAATTGAAGATCACCTTTGTATTAGGATGAAGTAGGAGGGAAGAAGTCCTTGGTTCAAGCCTTAGGACCAGAAATGACTCAAAAGATGATTGAAGATATCAAATTAATCAGAGAGAGAATGAAACAAGCCCATGATCGCCAAAAGAGTTATGCAAACTTGAAGAGAAATGAAGTGGAATTTCAAGCAGGGGACAAAGTGTTTGTTAAGAATGCCCCACACAAACATGTCATGAGTTTTGGTAGAAAAGGAAAGCTTGCTCTGCGATACATTGGTGCTTTTGAAGTGCTAGAAAACATTGGCAAAGTAGCTTATAGACTTGCATTACCATTGAGCATGGAACAAGTGCATAATGTTTTTCATGTGTCATTGTTATGCAAGTACATATATGATCCTTCTCATGTATTACAAGCAGAGGAAGTGAATCTGAAGGAGAAATTGATTTATGAGGTGCGTCCAGTCCAAATATTGGAAAGAAAGATTAAAGAGTTCCGGAATAAAAGTATTCCACTTGTCAAAGTTCTTTGGAGAAATCACAAGGTTGAGGAAGCTACTTGGGAAGTGAAGCAAGACATGAGAGATCGTTACCTAGAGTTATTTGCTTAATTTTGAGGATGAAATTCCTATAAGGAGGGAGAAATGTAAACCCCACCGGTATGTCCAAGGGTAAAATAGTCTTTTCACTTTTATGTGCTAAGTTAACTACAATGCACATGTCTTAGGGGTAAAGTGGTAAAAGAATGATGATATTTAGTTGGCTTGATAAGATAAAGATGATGAAGGATTGATGAGTAATCAAAAGAAATTTGTTAAGGACAAAAAGGGAAATGATGTTATAAGTCATTAAATGCAAAAGACAAATGAATGACTTTTGCAAAAGAATCTTGATTTTTAGCATATATAAGTCGGTCAACCCATTTTTCTACCACTTTCCATCATCTTCTTCAGCACATCTACATTATTCCATTATCTTCTTCAATACTTCTCCATAGATTTTACTTCATTGAAACTTCAAGATTTTTAGTTGAAATCCTTTAAGTGTTTTGTATTTCTTCCCTTATTAAGAATATTTGGAGGTAAATTTCAACTCCTTATCTTATATGACTATTATGTATTTCAAGTTATTAATTTTCTTATGAATTATGTTAGGATAAAGAGTCAATTGGAGATAAGGAGGAAGAGCGTGGCAAAAGAGTATGGTTTCTTCACACAAGGTAAGGGAAACCTTCCTTTAATATGAAATAAGAATTAGGTAATTCGGTTTCTAGGTTTAGTATTAGGGAACCTTAATTCTTGTCACACAAAATAAATTGAGCTTGGTTTGATGTTGTAATTTGCAATTGATGGATTTATATGTGAATTGTAGAAAATTGAAGTTTGATGGCAATTAATGGAAATGGTTGTGTCATAAGCATTTAACATATTACAAGGGAGGTTATTATTGATCATTTAACATGTTTTCATAGGGGAGAATGGTTAAGAAAGGTTAGGGAGTAAGTGGAGGTAAATAGGTATGGAAAAGCCTTAAAAAAATAAAAATAAAAGGCATGTTACCATGGTTGCCACTTTCAAATCCATGGCCTTTTGAGCCATTTTTTGACATCTTACCTTTTGAAATGGGTTGAGGCCTAAACATAAACATTGTAGCCCTTTATTAGAGCTTTAAAACAAGACCAATATCATATCAATTGGATGTGTATACTCAAGGTATCTTGAATATGACCTGTGCAGCATGACTACCTCAAAAGTACTTCCAATTTCTTAATTTAATTTTTTAGCCTAATAATCTATGATTGATTCCAAGTATGGAAATAATGCTTAAAAGGTTTTGAAGCATGTTTTAATGAGTGATCTTTGTGATTATTTAATTATTGTTTGAACATATATGTTTGATGTAATGAATGACCATGGAGGTTATGTGTAATATGTTATGTATTACCTAATTATGAGCTTGTTTATGTATAAACAAGCCTAAGAACTCTATGTTTCCATGAATTTGTTATGCATCCATGAAATGGTCATGATGAAATGAAATGTTCATATATGGAAAGTGTATGTTTTTAAAGAATAGAGCATGTCAAGCATATTAATGATGAAAAAAAGGGGGACTTGATCCCAAGTTTGAGCAAAATGCTTTCAAGGTACATAGGCATGCATTTTTGTGAACAAAATGATTTTTAAGTTTATGGAAACTGTTGTCATGTTATGGGGAACCTGAGCTCAATCATGCACATGTCTAGACTAAAAGAAATGAACAGTCAACCCATAGCGTGCATGACCATGGGGACTGATAAGAGTTTAATTTATATATTTTTTTATTCCTTCCATATAATGTTTTTTGTTATGTTTTATGCCTAGTTGAGTTGATTAGAGTTTATTTTGTAAGTTTGGCATATTTGGATAGACTTTATGAAATAATTGAGAAAACATTAGGAAATTCCAGATTTTTTGTTATTCTGACCAGTGCTGCGTTTTTCAGGTTTTTCATGGAGTCAGATTTCTCGATTGCAAAAGTTTTCTTCAGAAAAAGTAAAGTAGATGAATCAAGCCTTCCAGGAAGGTATTATGGGCGAGAATCCGAGTTCATTTGGGTATCGGACCTGGAATCCTATTTGCGGAAGGATTTTCTTGCTGAGTATTGAGTCTTCGAATGGGCCTAACTGGAGCTTCAGATATTGAAAGCAGGTGATTCAAAAGCCCAAATTCATCTACACATCTAGGAATAAAACTTTTATGAAGTGACCAAGCCTAGAAAAGTTCTTTTACATTGTGAGAATCCTGGTGCAAGCTGGATTACGAATTCTGTTTTCCATATCTGATAAGGAATTGATAGTTTTGGAAGTCTATCGTTTAGGAAAGATCTAGGAAAGTAATTTCCTTTTTTCCTGGGGTAGAATTGAGGAAAAACATGTTATTTATTTATTAGTTGTTAGGTTAAACTGGGGAGGGAGAACGGCAATGGAGGTTTTTGTTTTGTTTTTTTTACTTTCTACGTCAATATGGGCAGCTGATCTTTCTTCTTCAGTTCAAGGGGATTTTGAAGCCTGAATTCATGTCATTGGTGTAACTTAACTTCATTAACATTGTTCTTAGTCTCATTCTTATTGGAATTCTTTATGTTATTTTGTTTTAATTGTTTATGATTTTTGTTTGGGTGATTTAGTAATGGCCTGCTAAATTGTTTAATCGGAATTTTATATTTTAGAATAAGGAATTGTGATACGTAATTGTCCTCTTTCTATTCAATGAGTAACATATGATGATAGATGATTATGGACAAGTTCTCAATCTGTCACCTTGAATAACATAACCTAAATTAAATAATCCGATCTTGCGTGATTGTTGCTTGGATTGATCTATTTTCCTAATTCTTAAAGCTACCATTGAATTAAATTTAGAGAGCTTACTCTAGGTTGTTCAAGGGTTAGGATCTAATTGAAGAGCTTATTTTAGTAGTGACAATTGAGGGAAAATTCGGGTAATAGAGCTTATTGTTTACTAGGGTCAATAATTCCATAATAACGAGATAGAATAATGTTACAGTTAGTTCATGTCCAATGCCTGTTTAGGTGGATCTTGAACCTAGAACTGGTTGTTTTTAATCTGACATTTTTTACCATTGGAGATTTATTCGTTTCACTTTAGATTGCATTGTCTACAACCCCTTTCATTATTTTGTTGTCATGTTTACTGTTTAGGATTTTATTTTATTTTATTTTTCTGTTGTTTTCATTGTGGTTATTGGTTAGAATATAGGATTTAATCGAATTATTCCCTATGGGATTGACCTTTGCTCACCCTATATGCAATTTAGTAGTTAGGTTAGTAAAGTTATTAATTTGGAGCATTTGGCACGCTACCAGGGACTGTGTTATAAGTTAAGGTTAACTCATTGGCCAAAGGTTCCATAATCCATGCTTCAGCTTAGTCCGATCTGCAGAAAGTAAAAAAGTTTTCAAAGAAAAATGTATTTATGCATGCATGGCATTGAAGTGCATCTTCATGAAAATTAAAGGAAAGCATTACATGAATTATATTATGCATTATGATATGAACTGAATATGCTATGTTATATTACATATATATGTTATTTTATGTTATTAATGTTTGGTTCATGTACAAGTAAATACATTTTTTTCCATGTTTAAGAATGTTACATAGGGTTAAATGATTGATACCCTTACTGAGTGATTAGCACTCATTTTCCTAGTTTCCATGTTTTGCAGGTAATAGTTAAATCAGTAATGGTGAGAGGTAGTCAAGGATGCATGGGGGCATGCATGTTAATATTTGTTTATAAACAATTACGATGTTATATAACGGATGTTTTTGGATTAATATATATGGTTTGATATATATATATATATATACACACACACACACACACACACAATCTAAGTTTTACTAAATAATGAATGTCTTGCTTATACATGATAGAAGATATTTTATATTTGCTTTTGCTTACAAACAATTGATGTAGTTGTTTTCTTTAAATCATATTTTTCATATATAGTAATATTTCGACAGGTTGATTATGAAAGTAATGTAAATTAGAGGAGAAGTTTTTATTTTATTATTTTCATATAGTACATGTTTGTAACCATGGTTTACGTTTTAAATTACACAACCTTCCAAGCATGAATCTCTAAGTTTCCATCATAATGGAATTCTTAGAGGGTACCCAGCTGGATAGGGTGTTACAATCAATCACTACCTTTCGGTAGAGTTATTTAACACTGTGATAGCTTTACCATATTATCTGTGCCCTAGGTTAGAATAACACTTCAGCTACAGACATTTCTAGGATGGCCACCTGAAGTGACCACAGGGATCTCACAATCAAGACTTATCACTGCTTGATTTCATCGTCACGGTTCAACCATTCTAAGGGAATTTATTAATACATACATATGAAATATGCTTTACATAATATAGTTAATGTCTTTTCTATATTGAATATCCATGATCCATAGAATCAACATACAACAATATGATTAGCTCAAGGGCTCCTAATCTAACACGTTGCCATCCATTTCAGTCTTCTTCTTGAAGACCCATTTACACCTTATGGGTTTTACCTCTTTAGGTGGATCCACCAGAGTCCATACTTGGTTTTGGTACATGAAGTCCATCTCAGATTTCATGGCTTCAAGCCATTTAACAGAATCTAGATCTAATATAGCATCATCATAGGTTTTGGTTTCATTGTCTTGGTAGACTAGTACATTGCCATGTTAAGTGACAAGAAAACCATATCTATCGAGCTTATGACGTACTCTTCCAGATCTATACTGCTTGTGTGCTACTTGAGGTGGTTCACTTTGATCCACGAATTGTGGAGTAACCTCCTCATGATGTTCAACCACTTCTTGTGGCACATCATCTCGTCCTTCATCTAATATATCCTATGGTACTAGAACTTTATTGAGTTCTACTTTTCTCCCACTAGTACCTCTTAGAAGAAATTCCTTCTCTAAGAAGACACCAGTACAAGCAACAAAAATTATTAGTCTTTTTTTTGGTAGAAATAGTATCCTTTGGTCTCCTTAGGATACCCCACAAATATACATTTATTAGATTTCGGCCCAACTTGTTCGAAGTCAATTTCTTAACATAAGCTTTATAACCCCAAATCTTCAGATAAGACAAGTTAGGCTTTCGGTCATTCCATAGTTCATATGGAGTCTTATCTATAGACTTTGATGGCACACAATTCAATACGTGAGTCGCAATCTTTAAGGCATAACCCCAGAATCAGGTATGATTAACACAATTTGCCATACTTAGCATAGTTGTTACTTTGAGAATATTCATATTGTCTATTTCAAGAACATATAAAAAATATTATGAAACAGTTTCTTAAAGAATATTATTTATACTAAAAGACAACAATACATTAGTAATAAAAGCAATATTATCATTTGTCCAAAGTGGATACCGAAATATTATTTCTAGAAATTGAGGGTAAATCATAATAATCCATAAGTTCCAATAACAAGCCCATAGGCAAAGTCAAGCAATGAGATCTTACAGCTAATGCACTATCACGTGCTCCATTTCCAACTAGTAGGTCCACAACTCCTTGGCTGAGCAATCTACTTTGTTGTAGTCCTTTTACATTATTACAAATGTGAGAACCATATCTAGTGTCAATGACCAAAGATGTAACAATAGATAAATAAATCTCAATACACAGCTTTAGAAAAAGAGGCAATCTTCTTCTTATTCTCTAGGAAGGTCTTGCAGTGTTTCCTCAAGTGGCTAGGCTTGCCACTGTAGGCAAACTACCTTTCCACCATTGTTGATGTCACCCTCAAACTTAAGAGCATCCTGAGTTTTGGACTTAGGTTTGGGTTTGGTCTTAGCCTTACCTTTACCTTTGATTGCCCATCTACTAGTGCTGACATCATTAGTTTAGACTTTTAATGTATTGCTCTATAGTCTTTAAAAGGGTTAGGAGCTTAGGAAGAGTCTTCTCATTTGTGCTCATATTATCTATGAACTAAGAGTAAGAATCAGGTAAGGATTACAAGGCTAAGTCAATTTCCAAGTCATTGTTCGAACCACAACCCAAAGTCTCAAGCCTTTCAATGTACCCAATCATCTTGAGTACATGAGGGCCAACTTTAACACCCTCATCCATTTTGTATCTTATCAGCTGTTTTGACACCTCATACCTTTCATTATGTTGAAGGTATAGAATCATGGTACAAGGTTCAATGTTTTCATATTGCTATTACAGTTCAGGTGTCATTGATGCTAGCATAATGTACTTAATAAGTTCTATGTTAGTATCATCCAAACGTTTTTGGTAAACATCTTGCTATTTTTGGGTGATGTCATCACCAAGCTCTTGAGGCAGAGACTGATCGATGGTATATAATTTACTTTCAGACTCAAGTACAATCCAAAGATTTCTATACTAGTCTAAAAAATTACTACCATCCAACTTATGATAATTATCGTACGCATTGTAAGGTTGTTGTTGCTCATTTTATGCTTCTACAAGTGCAGAAAAAAAAAATTTACTATCATGTTTATCATTAATTAATAAGGTCTTTTATTAAACAATTGCTCTCACTATTTTCCTCAAGCTAATAGCCCTCACTATTAACTTGGGAAACCCCGTTGGCTTTCCTAGTGGACCGAGATCCCATCTAGCTCATTTCAAACCTTTGCTTTGGTAAACAAGCCAAAATGGGTTGATTAGGTAGGTCAACAAACTTAATTTAGACTAGTCGATATCTGCAACTACCAACCTTAAATGCAAAATAAGCCAACAAACCAATTACACAATTCAATGGCTCAAACCATTGTCCTCAAGTGTAATTCTCGGTATCAGTAGAGTGAACACTACATGTCACCACGTACACATAACAAGTGTACTTTTATACTATGCCTACGTCGTGTTTATCAACCTTCACTTTGGCGAACAAGCAAAACACATCATTTAAGTTGACCCATCACCATTAAGGGAAACTTCAATGATGTTTGACCTCCCACTAGTAGAAATGTACCCTTCGTTTTAGCGAACAAAGTTCCAACGAACAGTGGTTTGATCAAACCCATGGTGATGGAAGACCTTTTGATTAATTGACTTAATATACTTTTGTTGAGGGGTTTTCATTTTATGTCTCACCAATTTTATCTTTATTAGCATGTTATAGTCATAACATAAACCCTTAGCATGAATACTAAGCATTACGGAAATTGTTAGAGTAGATGCCATAGAGCCAATCAATTATTGTAGAATTGACTCTTTGTAATAATGTTCATTGATCAATAAAAGGCATTTTATGCTATATCGCATTAATCATAATTGTATGTATTGATAAATGTCCTTAGAATGGTAGAACCATGACGAGGGTATAAAGTGTTTCAAATCTTGATAGTGAGAACCCTATGAGCACATATGGTGGCCATTCTAGAAACGTCCGTAGCCTCACTATTATTCTGAAGTAAGGGCACAGATAATACGGTAAGGCTATCATAGTGTTGAGCTACCCTGTTGAAAGACAGTGACTGATCTCACTTATCAAGGTTGTTTGGTGACAAACTGGTGCAACACATGGGTGCTTGTTGTAGGCAAGTTCACTGGACTGACCCACTAGAGGATTCCATATGGATGGTAACCTTAGTGTCTATGGAACAAATCCTCTAATGAATGGTGGTACATGTGATCCTTAGACTTGAGATCACCGGAGCGCCTTGTGCACCGACTGGTGTAGTTTGACACTAGCCTAACACAGTTCTATTCAGAGCTGTCAATACAGTGGTGAATGGCTGCATTAAGGAGTGTATCAAGACTATGGTGGATAGAAAGAGGATTCATCACTCCTGGATATGGGAGAAGTTATCTCACGGCGTAATTCAGTAAATGGCAATGACAATAAAACTGTGGCCACAGTGGGATTGAGTTGTTACTCTATCCAATTTATAATACAGGTTGTCATTGGTCTAGTAACTGAATACATAATATCGAGAGTAACCGAGGTTGGCACTATTTCTATGCCACAGTCTCGTCGAGATAACGGATGATGAAAGCATCGGATTGTACAGTAACCATATCGTTGGCAGGTAGCTGCTTCGCTGAATCTGAATCTATCTGGTGGCCATGATGCCTTGCTAAGGGCCAATCTTGGTCTGCGTGTAGTGAGATGATTAATTGGTGTTAATCGTGATACTTCACACTGCCGGTATGATAAGGAGCCTACGGGTCACACACATAGAAGATAATTTAAGAACCAGTTTATAAGAAGGGTGTTTTCATCTTTTTACGCAAAAGGGTATTTTGGTAATTTCACAATGCAATTAAATTTGCTGAGGTCATAGCCTTTATTTAATTTGTTAATTAAATTAAATAAGTGAAATTATATTTAAATATGTGTTCACATATATTTAAATGAATTATTGTTATTGTTAAATGTTAATATATGAAATATATATATTAATTGAATTTAATTGAAATAACAATAATAATTAAAATTAAAATATCTTAAAGGGGCTGTTTGGATACAAGGAGTTGTTTGGGTTGGTGCTCAAGCCCATTCTATGAAGGAATAGGGTATAGTGTTGCACTATATAAGTGCAACACTTTGTGAAATAAACGAATAGATTCATTTTCATTCACAAAGAAAAACTCCAGCCCCTTTTCTCCTCTTCCCACGCCAGATTTATTTTTGCTTGAAATTAAATTTTATTTGATTTCTTCTTGGTTCTTAAAGACTAAAGAGGATCTAGCAAATCCCTCTTTAGTTCGTTAGAGTTATCTTCTTGTGGACTACATTGGTTTGATCCTACACTTGGGTCGGTAGCGAAATCCGTTCAGAGACAAACTTGGAGGAGCCTCCAAACGTGTGTATGATTTCTAAACTTCAAACTGATTTTTCTGCAGATTGTTTTATAATGTATAAACTGTAATTTTGTGCCCTGATCTTGGTTCTAAGGAACGATCTATCATGTAAACTATTTTTGTTTTCCGCTGCCATAGATGATCGTTTCCTAACAGAAATGTGTTGGTGCGTAGCCTTAAATAAATTCGATTGCCTCGAGCCTAGAGGAATCAGTAAGTCAACCCATGTATAAATGAATTCTTCAAGTAATTTGCCTTCTTCTTTCATTGCTTCTTCTTCTCGAACATTACACAACTTTCAAAATAAAATTACATTTTATATAATTGAAAAGAAACCTCGAGTTACATTCTAGGGGGGTGAGATGAGAGAGAGAAGTTACATCAGAGAGTATAGAGAAATAGGGCATGCATGCCCTATTTTAAAATTGCATAATCTAAATAATTCTTAAACTAGGTTTATAGGCTTATGCAAAAAAACACCATGCACATTCAAAAACAAGAAGATGCATAAAAAAAATCAAAATCAAATTTTGATTAGATTGGTAAAGTTTGATTACCCCTTGATGTTTAGTAGTGTTACGTTTTAGTCCAATAATTTAAAAAAAAATTATTTTAGTCCCTTGTTATTAGGCCTCATTCATTTGGGCCTCTGGAATGTTTCTAACATGTAATAACACATAATATAAAATTATGGATTAAAACTATTGCGCAATAACATGAACACGACCCAAAATTCAGCCCATTGCATCAGTACGCGGGCTGCCCAAAAAATTCTAGATTCGATGTACGTTTCAATGCGCACCAGATCAGGCGCTTGGCTGAAAAACCAAGCGCTAGTCAAGGCCAAGTGCGGTGAGCACTCGGCCACCATGAGGCAACCACACTCGACAAAATTCAGGGAGGACAATACTAGTGCATTTATGCCCCACAAACAGCATGGTAGTAGCCTTTGTGCAGTCGCATAAGGCTACTGCTGTGCTGTTTGTAGCGAAACAGCCTAAGTTCGCATGCCTGAGCATGTGGCCAAACATCCCCACACATAGTAGTGCGCAACAATAGTGCTGATGCACGCTGTTGTGTGCGCTTTGCCCAATAGCAGTGTGCTACTTCTTACTACTGCTACCGTGTGTGGAAGCGCATAGCAGTAGTGCACTGCCCTTCACAGTGGTGCACTGCCCTTCACAGCAGTGCACTCTATAGAGCAAAATAAATTTTTATTTGATTTCAATCAAACACAAACAGATTAGTCAGATGCAATATTTATAACGCAGCAAATCAACCAAACATACAACTAACGATTTTTAGATTTTTTTAAAACCTTAATCAACTATCATCAAAACCATATCATCCAAACAATATTTTAAACAATGTAATCAAGTATAAGAGGCTCTGATACCACTATAGATTTATGGATCGAGTGAACGCAATAGAATATAAAAAATTTCCCGATCCACAAACCAAAACCCTAGGATCCTTATACCGGTTTTTACATTGTTCGCATATGAAAATATATTAAACGATTAATAAAAGTTTCATACCAATGTTTGGAGGCTCCTTCAAATGATATCAATCACTTCCACTCCAAGATAGGAATGAACGTTTGGTATCCACACAAAGATCGGACAATGATCACCAAAGGGTGCTAAACAAACCGATTGGTACAAGGATAATTGTGAGGAAGTTTTCTCTTGAAAAATTCACTTCTCCAACCTATGGGTGTTCCCAGTTTTGGGAGAGAGAGAGAAAGAGAAAGAGAGAAAGGAAAGGGCGGCTAAGGTTTGTGTTTATTGTATAATTGTGTTTTAATTTATTGTTAGAGTAGGTGCCCTAGAGCCAATCATTTATTGTAAAATTGACTCTTTGTAATAATGGTTGTTAATCAATAAAAGACATTTTCTACTATATTGTGTAAATCATAATTGGGTATATTGATAAATGTCTTTAGGATGGTAGAACCGTGATGAGGGTATCAAGTGTTTCAAATCTTGATAATGAGAACCCTATGATCACATATGTTGGCCATTTTAGAAATGTTCGTAGCCCTAGTATTATTCTGACCAAGGACATAGATAATACGGTAAGGCTATCATAGTGTTGAACAACCTTGTCGAAAGACAGTGACTGATCTCACTTGTCAAGGTTGTTTGCCAACAACCTGTTGCAACGCATGGGTGCTTGTTGGAGGCAAGTTCACTGGATAGACCCATCAGAGGATTCCATATGGATGGTAACCCCAGTGTCTATGGAATAAATCCTCTAACGAATGGTGGTGCATGTGATCCTTAGACTTGAGAGCATCAGAAAGCCTTGTGCACCAATTGGTGTAGTTTGATACTAGCCCAACGTAGTTATATTCAGAGCTATCAATATAGTAATGATTGACTACATCGAGGAGTGTATTAAGACTATGGTGGATCAACAAAGGATTTGTCACTCCCGGGTACAGGAGGAGTCATCTCATTGTGCAATTTAGTAAATGGTAATGACATCAAATTTGTGGCCATAGTGGGATTGAGTTGTTGCTCAATCCAATTTATTATTTCGATCCTTGGTCCAATAGCTGAGTACAAAGATATCGAGAATAACTGAGGTTGACACTATTTTCGTACCTCAGCCTCGATAAAATAACATGTGATGAAAAGATTTAATTGCACGGTAACCATATTGTTGATAGGTAGCTATTTTGCTGAATCTAAATCTATCGGGTGGCATGATGCCTTACTAGGGGCCAATCTTGGTCTGTGTGTAGTGAGACGATTAATTGGTGTTAATCGCGATACTACTCACTGCCGATATGATAAGAGCCTACGAGTCAGACACTTTGAAGATAATTTAAGAATCAGTTTGTGAAAGGGGTATTTTCGTCTTTTAGGATGAAAGGGTATTTTGGTAATCTCACAGTGCAATTAAATTTGCTGAGGTTGTTACCTGTATTCAATTTTAATATTGAAATTAAAATTAGTGAGATTATATTAAAATATATGTGCGCATATATTTAAATGAATTATTAATAATTAAATGTTAATATATATTTATATATATTAATTGATTTGAATAAAAATAGTTAATTAAATTTAAAATACCAATTAAAGAGTGTTTGGTTGCAAAGGTGAATTAGGGTTGGAGCCAATGACTATTCCTTAGTGGAATAGGGTTTTAATTAAATTGCACTATATAAGTGCAACTTAAAATTAAAACTAATAACACATTATTCATTTAAGGAAAACCCTAGCCACCCTCGCTCTCTCTTTCACATTTTTGGTAGAGTGAATCAAAGAATTTTTCTTTGATTCTTTACTTGATTCTTGAAGCCTGCAAATTGTTCTAACAAAACAATTGTCTGTTCTCCGGATTGTCTTCATGTGGATCAACGTTCGTGCAATTCTATATTGAATCGTAATCGAAATCAAATCAAAGACATTTGAAGGAGCCTCCAAACGTATGCAAGTGTTCTAATCCTTCAATGGATTAATTTTTTTTTTTTTTTTTTATACAGATTTGTTTTTAACATGCAAAAAGCTACAAGTCTTTATCCGGAAGGTAATTGATTTTTCGGTTCATTATTGGTTTTCTGCTGTCTATTGGAGATTAATTACTTACATTTTTAAGTTGCACTTAAATAGTGCAACACCCTAATCTAATATGGAATAGTCATATACTAATTCCATATTTAGATTATATTTATTCGATTACCAAATCAAGGTAATTCAAATCATGGTATTTTAATTTCAAATTTGAATTTGAATTTATATTATATTATATTTATTAATATTAATATTAAAAAATAATATAACATTTAACTCTATATATATTTAAATACACAATCTCACTTATTTTAATTTCCATATGAAATTAAATATAGGCAACGATCTCAGTAAATTTAATTACATTGTGAGATTACTAAACTACTCTTTCATCCTAAAAGACAAAAATGCCCTTCTCATTTACTTATCCTTTATCTATTTTTTATGTGTGTGACCCGAAGTGTAATGATTTCTTTTTACTAGTATACTTTAGAATATATACAATAAAAACATACAGACTTAGCATATGAAAATAGTTGGGCCCAAATTTTTCTTTACTTACAAAATATAATTCTTTACATATACCAAAATAACAAGTACAAAAACTTAGCAACGGCGGACAGTAATGCCAATTCGCTCAGCTTGTCGACGTCCTTCCGACCGCTGCTCAACTATTTCCTGCAAAAACATGGAAAAACAACGGGGTGAGCATAAAAATGCTCAGTAAGTAAATCCCTTAACTCTTCTCCTTCTTTGGTTCTTTCCTTACTTAATTCTCTTCTTCTTTCTTTCTTTCTCAATTCTTTCTCTTTTCTTCCTCTGTTTCTAATTCTCACTGTTCTTTCCTTTCTTTCTAATTCTCGCAGTTCTTTCCTTCTTTCTGTTCTTTCTTTCTATTCTTTCTATTCTTTCTAACCATGATGAAATTCATGGTAATATGCATGANAAAGAAGAGTAAGGGCAAAATGGGAATGCTTTGGTATAAATTTCATTAAAAGGAATTAAGAGTAAGCAAACCCCTCATTCTTCTTCTCAAAAACGCAGCTCTCTATCTTTGCTCCTCTCAACTTCTCTTTTCTTTTGATCAAGGAATCTCAAGGGGTTTTTGAAGTGATTTGGGGTAGAAAAGCAACCTAAGGCTTCCTAAGGTAAGAATTCCTACTTAAGTGGTGTGATTTGTGAGTTTTAGTTTATATTGAAGTTTGAGGGTTTTTGTTCTTTTGGTTAAGAGTAGAGAAAAAGTCAAGCAAAACAAGTGAAAGGAAGAGTTGGTGAAGTCTCTCCATAACAAGGTAAGTAAACCCCAACCCAAGTTGAGATTTAAAAATCCTCTTGATTAGGGTTTTGATAGAAATGATGTATGTATGTGATATACATGTGATATGCCATGTATGGAGGTTTAAATAGAGATTTCTATGCTTTGTGAATGTTTAGACCTTGCAAATATGAGAAATGAGTTGTTGGGTTGGAAAGGTAGTTTGAGATGGAATTGAAGGGGTATTGTGGATCCCTTTATGGAAGTGCTTTCTTTGACAGGTTTTATGGTTATGTGAAAGGTTTTTTCCCCATTTTGGATGATAAGGAAAAGTTTTAGAATCATTGCTATAGTAGAGTTTTATAGTGCACTTGAGTTGTTTGATGAAATGTCTAATAGAGGTTTGAGTATGATTAGTGAACCTTAATTCTTGCAACATTGCATGTTGGCATTTCATAAGTGCATTAGTGGAGATGAACCATCCATATGCATTATTATATGCATTGAAAAGTGACCTAAGAAAGAGTAGAAAACTTTGTGTATGCAATACCCTATGAGTAGAAAGCTTGGTGGGAACAACTACATTAAGGGTAGAGAGAATAGAAAATGCTACAATAGAGTGAATTAGAGTGAATTAGAAGAGTAGTATAGTTGGGTTGATGCTTTGTGATCATCATCCGACAGTTATGGGAATCGGGTTGATGCTTTGTGATCACCACCCGAATAGGCCTTAGAGATAGGTCGATGCTTTGTGATCGTCACCTGATGAGTAGAAGAAATGGGTAGATGCTTTGTGACCACTACCCGGTTAGTTGTTAGATAAGTGGATTGATGCTTTGTGATCATCATCCAACATTTAGTAGAAGTGGGTGGATGCTTTGTGACCATCACCCGATAGTGACTAGAGACGGGTTAATGCTTGGTGATCGTTACCCAGGAGTCATGAGAAACGGGTAGGTGCTAGGTGATCTCCACCCGATAGTTAGGAAAACCGAGTTGGTGCTTTGTGATCCCCACTCGATAGTCACTAAGAACGGGTTGGTACTGTGTGAATTCCACCCGATAGTCATGGAGAGTGAGATGGTGCTGTGTGAACGCCATTCGGCCGTACCTCCGGTAAGATGAGGCCATGATGTTATGAGAAACAGAAATAGAATCAGAAATAGCATAAGGAAAGAATTAAGAGTTGTACATACGGGGACAGACTAATAGAGGGTTTTACTTACTGAGCATTATTTTGTGCTCACCCCGTTATTTTCCTTTGTGGATGCAGGATCTAGGTGATGATGCAGTCAGAGGGGCGTCGGCAAGCGAAGAGAATAGCTACACTGTTTCCCCTATTTTGTCTTTTAAAACGAATTTTTGTAAACAGTCCTCTTTGTGTATAAAAGACATATGAATTATAATGAAAAGAAAATTTTGGGGCCCGATTTTATATTGTTATTATGCATGCATTGTACTAGTTTTCAGCAGTTGTTACATGTGTGACCCAAAGGCTCCTCGTCATATCAGTAGTGAGTATGTTAGTGTTTTAATCGATCAAAGAACAACACAACGGAATACAAAAATTTATCGATTAAACACTATTAAGCCCCGAAACACAAATATGAGTATGACGATGTTCATATGCTATAAAATAAACAAGACCCATGCAAGAATCAGAACCATACCCACATTTGGAGGTTCCATCACTTTTTTAGGATGCAGATGAAAAACACTTATGATCCAAGTATAGGATCGAACCATGGGTATCCACACAAAGGCAAGGATCAACACAAGAGATTTACTAGATCTTGATGTGAGGACTAAAGAAGATGTGAAATTTGGGTTGAGAGAAAAATCTCTGAATGAACCAAAATGCTCTCCACGGCCAAGAGAGAAAGAATGATAGTGTTTTTTATTTTAGGGAAAACTGCCCTTTTATAGGGTTGCCCTAAAATCCCTTGAACGTGTATTTACAGAAATACCCTTCGAGTAAATATTTCATTAGTGTCGATGATTCCAGAACAAAATCATATCCCAGGTATTTTCTTGTTATTATTTTTATCCATTAATAATGTTCTTTCTGTAAGTAATTGATCTACCATACGCGACGGAAAACAAAAATTCAATCGGTAAATCAATTATCGTTCTTTGCCTAGATCTGAGTATAGATTATACCGTTTACATGTTTATAAACAAAAATCAGTATAAAGTAAATCCATTCAAGGATTAGAATACTTACGTAGGTTTGGAGGCTCCTTCAAATATCTCTGATTTCGGACACGAACACTGTTCACCGGTCACTGTTCATGATTACTATTCACATCTACTGTTCACGTGATTCTTTGCTAATTGATCCAAAGTAGGATCGCACTCATGAAAGTCCACACGAAGATAATCTGTAGAATCCTTGATTATTTTGCTAGAACAATCAAGAGCTTCAAGAATCAAGAAAGAAGACAAGAAAAGTTTTTTTCTTGAGAGAGAGAGAGAGGGTGGCTAGGGTTTTAATTGAATGAATAATTCCACTTAGTTTTAATTTTAAGTTGCACTTATATAGTGCAACAATTAAAACCCTATTCCACTTAGGAATAGCCATGGGCTCCAACCCTAGTTCACCCTTGCAACCAAATACACCCTTTATGGTATTTTAATTAATTAATTATTATTATAATTAAAATCAATTAACATATAATAATATATTAACATTCAATTATAAATAATAATAATTCATTTAAATATGTACATAGATATATTTACATATAATCTCACTAATTTAATTTTAATATTAAAATTAAATACAGGCAACAACCTCAGCAAATTTAATTATACAGTGAGATTACCAAAATACCTTTCTCACAAATTGATTCTTAAATTATCTTCTAAGTGTGTGACCCGTAGGCTCCTTATCATATCGACAGTGAGTATTATCACGATTAACATCAATTAATCGTCTCACTACACACAGACTAAGATTGGCCCCTAGCAAGGCATCATGGCAACCTGATAGATTCGGATTTAGCGAAATCGTAGCTTGTCAATGGTGTGGTTACCGTGCAATCAAATCTTTTCATCAACTGTTATCTTATCGAGACCGAGGTACAAAAATAGTGTCAACGTCAAATATTCTCGACATGTTTGTATTCAATTACTGGACCAATGACAAGATTATTAAATTAGATTGAGCATCAACTCAATCCCACTGTAGCCACAGGTTTAGTGTCATTGCCATTTACTGAATTACCTAGTGAGATAACTTCTCCCCTACCTAAGAGTGATGAATCCTTTGTTGATCCACCATAGTCTTGATACACTTCTCAATATAGCCAATCACTACCGTATTGATAGCTCTGAATAGAACTACGTTGGGCTAATGTCAAACTACACCAGTTGGTGCACAAGGCGCTTTGGTGATCTCAAGTCTAAGGACCACATGCACCACCATTCGTTAGAGGATTTATTCCATAGACACTCGGGTAACCATCCATATGGAATCCTCTGGTGGGTCTGTACAGTGAACTTGCCTCTAGCAAGCACCCATGCATTGTTCTAGGTTGTCGGCAAATAACCTTGACAAGTGAGATCAGTCACTACCTTTTGACAGGGTCGTTCAACGGTATGATAGCCTTACCGTATTATCTGTGTCCTTGGTCAGAATAATACTAGGGCTATGGACGTTTCTAGAATGGCCACCATATGTGATCATAGGGTTCTCACTATCAAGATTTGAAATAGTTGATACTTTCATCACGATTTTACCATCCTAAAGACATATATCATTATATACACGATATAGAAGAATATGCCTTTTATTGATAAATAAACATTTATTACAGAGTCAATTTTACAATAATTGATTGGCTCTAGGGCACCTACTCTAACACTTTCAATATTTAAAACATATATACACCGATATACATACATACATACATACATACATACATACATACATATATATATATATATCTCTCTCTCTCTCTCTCTCTCTATATATATATATATATATATTGATGGTTTATTTATTTATAATATATATACGACAATGTACATATTTAAATAAATAACCAATCTTACATATTAAATCCAATATCGTATTGGATCTAGGTAGCAAACAACCTTTCCAGCAAAATTAATTGCTCCATAATATTTACCAAAATACCACTTCGTCAATAATTGACGAAAATGTCCCTCACCTAATCTCTTCTTTAGTTTGCCTTTTATGTGTGTGACCTGAAGGCTCCTTATCATGTCGGCAGTGTGTAATATCACAATCGACACCCAATCAATCATCTCATTACACACAGACCAAGATTGGCCCCTAGTAAGGCATCAAGACCATGGGATAGATCTGGATTCAGTGTAATTCGCTACTTTTCAATAGTATGGTTATCGTACAATCAAATCCTTTCATCATCTATTATCTTATCAAGTTTTGAAGCATAAAAGTAATGTCGTCTTCATATAAACAACCTTGACCTATTTAGATTTGGTTATTGGAACAATCGACCAATCGAGCTTTAACTTGATTCCACTATGGTCAAAGATTCAAAGGTAGTTGTCTTTCACTGAAATCTCATCGAGATAATATCTCTTGTACACAAGAGTGATGAATCCTTTGTCAATCCACCACAGTCGTGATGTACTTCTCGATGTAGCCAATCACTCCCATACTGATAGCCCTATCAGGATTACTTTTGGTAAGTCTCAAACTACACCAATAGGTACACACTGTTATAGTAGGTGCCTTAGAGCCAATCAATTATTCTAGTATTGACTCTTTGTAAGAATGTTTATTTATCAATGAAAGGTTTTTTTGTTTTATATCATGTAATTCATAATTGTATGTATTGATAAATGTCCTTAGGATGGTAGAATTGTGATGAGGGTATCGAGCGTTTCAAATCTTGATAGTGAGAAACTTATCATCACATATGGTGGCTATTCTAGAAATGTCCGTAGCCCCAATATTATTCTGACCAAGGACACAGATAATACAATAAGGTTATCATAGTGTTGAACAATCATGTCGAAAGACAGTGACATATCTCACTTGTCAAGGTTGTTTGTCAACAACTTGATGCAACACACAAGTGTTTGTCATAGGTGAGCTCATTGGACATACCTACCAGAGGATTCCACATAGATGGTAACCCCAGTGTTTGTGGAATATATCTTCTAACAAATGGTGGTGCATGTGATCCATAGACTTGAGATCACCCGAGTACCTTGTGCACCAATTGGTGTAGTTTGACACTAGCCTAACATAGTTCTATTCAAAGCTATTAGAATGGTAGTGATTGGCTACATCAAAAAGTGTATCCAGACTATGGTGGATTAATAGAGGATTCATCACTCCAAGGTACAGGAGAAATTATCTCGCTTAGTAATTCAGTCGATGGCAATGACATTAAATCTGTGGCCTAGCGTGCTGTCATAGGCACCTAGAATTAAAACCCTAAAAAATACACGTAGTAGTGTGAGTAGGGATCGTTTCCAAGAAGAGTGTCTAGCCAAGTTTAATGTTACGTGAACCAGTATGGGGGGGTTTTGAGTAAAACAGAAATAATTTCAGGAAAACAATTCAAATTAAACTATCGAAATCAATCAAATAACGAAACTTGGTCTAGGTCAACATCCACCATCAAAATCTTACAACTGATCATCGATACAAAAATAAATCAACTCATACCCTGAATATTCACCTTTGGAACTATTTTCCTATCTCTCCTTAGTTGTAATTAATTAAGAAACAAGCGATCTAATTAACCTTACTACTAAACAACCCTAGACAAGCGCTAAAGATTTAATCTAGTGGCAGCCTTAAGACCTAGAGAGATCGATGAAGCTAAACAATACAAACTCAAGCGGTTGCTTAATTTAGTTGAATGTTCTTCTTAAGACTTAATAATTCCTGACGTAGCAAATTCTTAAACCCTAATTGCTTCACAAGTTAAAGGGATCAAACAATTACGGATTTGATATCTAACTTAGCAGTAGATTGCAACAAATAATAAACTAGTAGGCCTCCTAGTAATTAAATGCAACAATCATGTAAATATGCATAGAAGAACATCCAATACTCAAACATAAATTGAACACTTAAAGAAAAAAACCAGATTGATCTCACAGTTTATTGATTCCAAGGTCTTGTTTCCTTCGACCAAGTTATAAAAATTAGCCACTCATGGCCATCACGGAAATTCAAAGGAAAAGAAAAATTCCAGCAAAATGAATTCCAGAAGAGAGAAGAGAGAGGCTTGTGTGATATGTGTTATCCCTAATCTGATCTCCCTATCTCAATATCCAATTCGAATTTTAATTCTACTAAATCTAAATCTCCTAAAAATATTCCAAAATCCCAAAATAACCTTTATCCTAATCCGAGTAATTGAAAATAAAATAAAGTCTTAATACAAAATAGGAAAGTGGTGTTTCCAGATGTAATTTGCGTGCAACAGGTCTTCAAAACTTCTTGTAATAATCTGCCTATTTGAATTGCATGACAAGGCAGAATGTTCCAGAACATCGGCAGTGCAGGTGCATCAACGTTAAGCCCGATTACAACCTTGATGCAGCGCGTATCTCTCCAAACTCAAAACATAAAAGTTGTATATATCTTTCTTAGGGTTCCACATCATTTTGAATCATCTCAATTGGAGCTCGGATGAGAGAGTTATGCCTAGATTACGAAACAATGTCGAAACTGTCTGAATTCACTTAATTAGTTCCGTTTTGCAATTAACGCCTCCATTTGCATCCTAAATCGAAATAGAATAATAATGAGTATATTTAGGCAGCAAATAAGTATAAAATACTAGACATTAAGGGGGTTAAATATGACATTTTGCATTCTCATCATGGCCACAGTGGGATTGAGTTGTAGCTCAATCACATCTATTCCGATTGTTGGTCCAATAACCGAATATTGAGATATCAAGGATATCCAAGGTTGACACTACTTTTGTGCCTCGACCTTGATGAGATAATGGATAATGAAATGATTGGATTGCACGGTAACCATATCATTGATAGGCAAGCTGTTTCGTTGAATCTGAATCTATTGGGTGGCCATGATGCCTTACTAGAGGCCATTTTTGGTCTATGTTTAGTGAGATGATTGATTGGTGTCAATCGCGAGACCACTCACTGCCAATATGATGAGAAACCTCGGGTCACACACATAGAAGACATATTAAGGATGAATTAGTGAGGGGTATTTTTTGTCATTTAGGATGAAAAGGTATTTTCATCTTTTGAGATGAAAAGGCATTTTTGTAATCTCACAGTGCAATTAAATTTGTTGAGGTTGCTACCTATATTTAATTTCATATGGAAATTAAATTAGTGACATTATGTATTTAAACATATAGTTTATATATATATATATATATATATATATATATATATATAATTCATATTTGAATTTGAATTTAAAATATGTCATGTGGAATAACCTTGTTTGGTTGTCAAGTAATATAATATTAAAGTAATATTTTATTACAAACAATGGTTACTATTGGTAATATTGGGGGTAATCAAATTACCTTCCCAGGGGGTGTTAATGTTAGATTACCAGGGTAATCATAATTTTTACCCTATTTTGCCCTTAACATTTTATCATTCTGGACACACTTGCCCTCATATGTTTACCAAATAACAATTACCCAGACCCTTTACATTTGAGAACTTAGCTAAAACACCCCCGCCACAAAAAAGTTTAAAAGTTAACAAAATACCCCCAATCATCCAAGACCACCGCCGGCCGCTAGCCACCACCGCTGGCCACTGGTGAAAGTCGCCATATCGGCACAAGACCGATAGGATCTTGTCGGTCGTGTGCCGATAAGGACATTTCCGACCATGGATTTGTGATCCATGGTCGGAAATGATCAGACGTGGCCGTGAAACGCCATTGATCTGGCTGTGAAAAGGCCAGATCTTTGGCCGTGAAACGGCGATTGTTTTACAACCAAAGATCTAGCCTTTTCACAGCCAGATCTATGGCCGTTTCATGGCCACATCTTTGGCCGTGAAATGGCCATATTAACGGCCAGATCAAGCCATGAAATGACCATATTCACGCCAGATCTGGCCGGATTAGGCCTGATCGGCGTATGACCAGCCAGATCCGACTGGTCGTGAGCCATTACAGCGGCTTCTGGTGGTGGTGGTGGTAGTGGTAGTGGCTGCCGACAGTGATTTGGGGTGAGTGGGGGTGACTTTGCCTCAAATTAAAGTTGTATATGGTTGGGGTGTTTTTGTAAAATTTCAAATATAGGGGGGTTAAAAAAATAATAATAAAAATAATATTAGATTATTATTTTAAAATGAGGGCAATTTAGTAATCTACATAACATACCCACTCATTTATCCTCCAACCAAACATATTGTTATAACATACCCATCAATTTATTCCAATCGACCAAACACATTTCTCTAAAGATTCCCTAGTAATCTATCTTTCCAGCAATACAACATTCCTCAATAATATAACATTCCTTGAACCAAACGCTAACTTAATGTTTATACATTTAAATAGTATATACTATTATTTGATATTAATATTAATATTAATTAAGATAATATAATAATTCAAATTTAAATTTGAATTTAAAATGCCAAATGGTAATTACCTTGTAATGGTAATTAAATATGTGACTAATCCTATTTTGGTATTTGTTGATTGCAATTCCAAAAAGGATTAGGGTTTTAGATTTGCAATATTTAAAGTGCAACCAAAAATAAAATAGTAAGAATTTTCATTCCTGCTAAAATATAACCCTAGCCACCCAAGCCCTCTCTCTCCCTCTCACTCTTCAAAACTATGGACACCATTATTGTGGAGAGGAAGAAAAATTATGCACTTCCTTGATCCTTGCGTATTTTGCAAGCACTTCGAACTATGGTTGTTAAATTGTATATCATATCGTGTATTGAAAACCTAATTTTTCGAATCGTGTATCGCGTATCGTATAGTATCGTAGGTTACGCCTTTTTAAAAAAAAAAAAATTCTAAAAATTAATATCATCCCCAAGATTAATTAACGAATTTTGTGATATTATTGGCTTTAAATTATGGTATTACATAATCAAAATTAATTACAAAATTAAGAATCTATATCATTTCCTCTTAACCATTTGTATCATTTCCAAGATCAATAGCAATATCTATATCTCCACTTGTGTTATTATTATCATGCAAAATGAGCACCACATCTTCCTCTTCACTTTCTCCATGCAAAATGGGTAAATTTGGGTGGGTTTTAGTGGTTGGGTGACCCGGATCCAACCCGACCAAAAAATTTTTTGGGCTGAATATAATTGCATCGTAGGATACATATCAACGTATCAAAAGGTTTAGGATACACTCTCTGATACGTATCATTGGTGACTTGTATCGAATGGTATCATAAGATATGTATTGTGTATTGTATCGCGAAGTTCAAACTGCAAGGCGATCGATACATGGTTGTCAAATCGTGTATCGAAAACCTAATTTTTTTTAATCGTGTATCGCGTATCGTATCGTATCGTATCGCGAGATACGCCTTTTTCAAAAAAATTAATATAATAATAATTTTTTTCTAAAAATTAATATCATCCCCATGATTAATTAACAAATTTTGTGGTATCATTGGCTTTAAATTATGGTATTGCATAATCAAAATTAATCACAAAATTAAGAATCTATATTATTTCCTCTCAACCATTCATATCATTTCTAAGATCAATGTCAATATCTATAACTCCACTTGTGTTATTATTATCATGCAAAATGGGCAATACATCTTCCTTTTCACTTTCTCCATGTAAAATGAGTAAATTTGGATAGGTTTTAGTGAACCGAGTTGGGTGACCTAGATTCGACCTGAAATTTTTTTAGGCCTTTGGCCCAAATTAATAAAGTGGTATCAATTTGTATCGATATTTTTAAGGATACAAACGGATACGTATCGTATCATAGGATACATATCAACGTATCGAAAGGTTTAGGATACACTCTCTGATACATATCGTTGGCAACCCGTATCAAATCGTATCACAGGATACGTATTGCGTATCGTAGGATACTAACAACCATGGATCAATATCCTATCTTCATGTGGATACCGAAAGTTCACTCTTGGCTTAGAGTGGGAGTGATCCGTATCGCAAGAAGGAGCCTCCAAATGTAGGTATAAATTCTGGAACATTTATGTTCATTGTCAATTTATGATAATAACGTAAATTGCATATAAGGGTCTTAGGTTCAAGGTTGTTGTTGGGGATTTAATATTTGTTTTCTGCTATGTAAGCCTCACTAGCAACTTACAATGGTATCAGAGCCTACCTTATACTTTTACGTTGTTATACGACATTTAGATGAATTGATTTCGATATGTATAGATTGTAGTTTTTGCATGTTGTGTAAAAACTGAATTTTTGTTGTAAAAATCTACTGCGGTTGACGAGTTGCAATTCTGATTTTTTTGCATCTGTGTGTGATGGATTGAAATCAAATAAAACTTGATTTTGATCAGAGGAAGAGGCTGCCATAGAGGGTGGCGTGTTGCTGCTATGTGCTGCCATGCACGACTGAAGCAAGAAGCAGTTGCAGTGTGCAAAAAAATCATTTTTGATTGTTTATGCATGTTTCTTGTTTTGAATAAGCATGGTGCTTGGTGCATAAGCCTATGAACCTGGTTTAATAATTTTTGGGTTATGTAATTGAAATAGAGCATGCGCGCCTTGCCTTTCTCTAAATTTCCAATGTAACTTCTTTCTCTCATCTCACTCGAGGTTTCTTTTCAATAATGTAAAATGTAATATTTTATTTTTTAAAGTTGTGTAATGCTCAAGAAGAAGAAGCAATGGAAAGGAAGAAGGTAGAATTACTTGAAGAATCCATTTCTTTTTAAACCTAGGTTAACATAGCATTTCCTCTTGACTTGAGGGAATAGGTTTTAGTTAAGGCTATGCACCAACACGTTTCCTTTATGCTTAATATGCATGCTAAGGGTGTATGTTATGACTATAAGATGCTAAAAAGATAAAATTGGTGAGACGTAAAATAAAAACTCTCAACTTAATATATTATGTTAATCGTACGCCTTTCACAACTATGAGTTTAATCAAACCACTGTTCGTTGGAACCTTGTTTGCCAAAGCGAAGGGTGCACTTCTACTAGTGGGAGGTTGAACATTGTTGGAGTTTTCCTTAATGGTGATGGGTAGACTTAAAGTGATGAGTTTTGCTTGTTCGCCAAAGCGAAGGTTGATAAGCTCATCATAGGCAATAGTAGAGAAGTATACATGTTATGTGTACGTGGTGACATGTAGTGTCCACTTTGCTGATACTGAGAATTACACTTGAGGACAATGGTTGGTGCCATTGAATTGTGTAATTGCTTGTTGGTGTAAACCCCACATTATTATTCTGATGCCCTAAGGTATGAAATTTACCTTTTCAAGTAATTTTCTTTTTTTGGATGGAAGGGTAAAATGGTCAATTTACATGTATTTCGAGATGTGGCCGTTATAAAGTGTAAAGGATGATGTCATTGAAGAGAAATGAGGGTAGAATGGTTATAAAGTTGATTGATAAGGTTAAATGGCATAAACGGTAACCAAGGGTATAATGGTCTTTTCATACAAAACCATATGATTAAGTGTCCATAAAAGTGCACCAAGGGTAAATTAGTCATTCACCTAATGGGATTGCTTAATGGATAAGTGTTTCAAAGAAGTCAAATGGCATTAAATGAGTACTTATCTTTATGTTGTGGTAGAAATGACCAAAACGCCCTTATATGAAAAATTTATGCCAAATGACCTTTATATCTAACTTTTATTGACCAATCACATTAGAGTATCAATGGAATGAATATTTACAAGGTTTAAAGAGAGAGTAGTCGGCCTTGGAGACCCCAAATATATCATCTTCTTCTTCATCTCTCAAATCCACCATAAAAGCCACTAATCCAAGCTTTTATTCTCAAATTTTCTTAGGATTTCAAGTTGATTTTCAAAGGAGATCACCATCCACCCTTAAAGAACTTCAATTTCAGGGTTAAAGGTGAGTTTCAAAACCCTAGTTTTTCTGAATTTTTTAGTTAAAAGAGAAATTCATAAGTGGTTGTGTGTGTAAGGTAGAAAGGTGAAACTTTGGAGCCAAGGAGGAGTACCTTTGTGCTTTGAATACTAAGGTAAGGAAAAAATCTCCCTTATGACTACAATTGATAACACCTAGGGTTTATGAAACTTACATTTATTTATGTTAATATGAGTGTGATGCTATGTTTTGGTTATGGATTGTTTAAATGGGTGTGTTGATTGGTGTATGTGTGCATATGGAGGATGATTATGCCAATTAAGAGATTTGTAGTTGGACGATGTTTTGGCACTTTTTGGTTCTGTAAAAAGGGAGGTTTTTATGGCCTTTTATACTAAGAATGATATGGCAAATGATATGAATGTGCAAATGAAGGTGACATGGTTAAAATGAATAGAATTCGGATTTGGCTTTTTGAGACTTATACTGTACATGCTTCACTGAATCAGTCATAACTGAAGTTATAGAAGTCCGATTGAGTTGATTCTTGAAGTGTTAAAAATTTGAGAAACAGACCTAAAACTTTTATGTTTTAGCCAAAAATAAATTCGAATTAGAAGATAATGGAAAAATTGCTTGAAAGTAACGAACTGTATGGCATCCACCTTCTTAATGGAAATTCCCATTTGTTTCTAATTCTAGTAAACCCCTGAATAATCTTACTACTGAAATTCTTTGTATTGTATGAGAAATTGAATGAATTAAGTTAAGAAGTTTAGTAGGAGAATATAGTATGATTGAGCATGGGAGATGTTATTCCATATGTTTGCATTCATAATGGTAATGCATATAGCTTATTTAGTTGACTTATGAAAAAATTTATGAAATGTTAAAGAATGAATTCCATGAGTCTCTTGAGGTATAAACCTAGATCAAAGGAATGGAATTCTTATGGAAACCATGAGTCCTTTGAGGTGACGACCAAGAACAAGGTAATAGTTCAAATGAATCCAATCAGATAACAAAGATTAATGAAAACATCAAGTATAAAAATAAAAGAAATAAGCATGCCATGTATATGAATATTTCATAAGTCATATATGTTCTGTGTTATATTATGTATGGTTATGTTATGACTTATGTTTATGAGAAAAGTCCAAAGTGTATGATATGTTTTATGAACTTGTTATGTCAAAGAATGAAGGTCATGTTTTGTAGGTAGGTAAGGTCCTAAGTAATATACTTGTATAATGAACCTTAATAGTTTATAAATGGCCATTTTCCCTTACTGAGCGATTAGCACTCACCCCACGAAATGTTTTAAAATGTTTTGCAGGTAAGGATTAAGGCATGAAGCTGGGAGAGGATTCTAAGGGACACTATGAGCATGAAGGGATGTTTTAATTATGACTACTGAATGGTTTTGCTAGTATTTAGTGTAGTAAATATGTCCATGTTATAATGGAGTATATATGTTTGTGTTAATAAAGGAAATCAAATTGCTAGTAAATTTTGTAAAAGTGTGTATGTTCTAGTAAGTACTACTATGGATTTCATAATTTACTCTAAGAAAAGAAACTATATTTTTTTACTTGTACAATGAACTTATTATAGTTTAGAAATTAAATTAAAGACAATATATATTTTTAAACTACAGATTTATTCTTTAAATAGGATTTTAAAATAAACTTCTTTTCTAGGCGTGCATTTTCTAGGTTCTTAATGGCCAAGGGATACTTAGGAAATACCCGGCTAGGGAGGGGTTTTATAGTTGGCTTGGTTTACATTAGATGTTGGTAATTGGAGCTATCAATTGGTGTAAGTTAAGTTTGTTGGCCTACCTAATCAACCCATTTTGGCTTGTTCACCAAAGCGAAGGTTTGAAATGGGCTAGATAGGATTTCAGTCCACTAGGAAAGCCAACAAGCTTTCTCGAGTTAATAGTGAGGGCTATTGGCTTGAGGAAAATAGTGGAAACAATTATTTAATAAAAGACCTTATTAAATAATAATAAACATTATAGTTTGTTTTTCTCACGTGTAGAATCATAAAATGAGCAACAACAACCTTACAATGCATTCGATAATCAACACAGGCTGGATGGTAGTAATTTTTCAAACTAGTATAGAGATCTTTAGATTGTACTTCAGTTTGAAAGTAAAATGTATACCATCAATTAGGCTCTACCTCAAGAGCCTGGGGTTGACATCATGCAAGAACAGCGAGATGTTTGCCGAAAACATCTGGATGATACTAACATTAAGTCAGCATCAGTAACACCTGAATTGCAAAAGCATTATGAAAACATGGACCTTTCTACCATGATTTGATACCTTCAACATAATGAGAGTTATAAGGTGTTGAAACAACCATTAAGGTGCAAAATGGGTAAGGGTGCTAAGGTTGGCCCTCATGTACTCAATATGATTGGGTACATTGAAAAGTTTGAGACTTTCGGTTGTGGTTTAGACAATGAATTAGCAATAGACTTAGTCTTGAAGTCCTTACCTAATTCTTATTCTTAGTTCACAGATAATATGAGCACAAATGAGATGACTCTTCCTAACTTTTTAAAGACTGTAGAGCAAGACTTTAAAAGTGTAAACCATTGATGTTAGTTGTTGCTGACACCAGTAGAGAATCAGTCAAAGGTAAAGGTAAGGCTAAGGCCAAACCCAAACCTAAGTCCAAACCTCAGGATGCTCTTAAGTCTAGGGGTGACATCAACAAATGTGGGAAAGGTAGTTTGCTTCTACTGTGGCAAGCCTAGGCACTGGAGGAAACACTGCTAGGCCTTCCTAGAGAATAAGAAGAAGAAAGCTTCTTCTTCTAAAGATGTGTATTGAGATTTATCTCCTGTTACATCTTGGGTCATTGACACTAGATGTGATTCTCACATTCGTAATGATGTGAAAGGTGTTAGTAAATGGTCCCGTATAAGCAACGGAAACAAAAACAAATAATTCAGGGATCGTTTACATGAGCCAAGATCAAGGGTATAATTTTACAATTTTATCATAATAAGAATCTGCAGAAATATTAAACATAAGTTAAGAGAAACAAACGCATGTTGGAGGCTTCACCAAATTTGTTAACGGATGTTTTGCTATCGATCCAAGTATAGGATCAAACCTGCGTAGTCCACACGAAGACAATCTCAAAAGAACCAAAGAGGGATTTGCTAGATCCTCTTTGGCTTCAAGATTAAGAATAAAGCAAATCAAATTGAATTGATTTCAAACACAAAGTGTTTCTGCCGTGGGAGTGTTTTCAAAGGGGCTGCTATGTTTTAATTTCAAAGAAAAATTAATTAATCATTTCATTAACACACACACACTTTTCTTTTTATAGTTAATCAATTTGCCCTAATCCCATACAGAATAGGCTTGGGCTCCAACCCAAATGCCCTATGTTGCCAAACACTCCCAATTTAATATTTTATTTTATTTTCCATCATTATCTCAATTAAAATCAATTAATATATATTAAAATATATATATTAACATTTAACAATAATGATAATATATTTAACTATGTGCGAACACACATTTAAAACGTAATTTCACTTATTTAATTTTTCTAACAAATTAAATAAAGGCTACAACCTCAGCAAATTTAATTGCACTGTGAAATTACCAAAATACCTTTTTGCCTTAAAAGACGAAAACGCCCTTCTTTCTTTTTGGATGTTAAATTATCTTCTATGTGTGTGACCCATAGGCTCCTCATCATATGGGCAGTGTATAGTATCGCGATTAACACCAATTAATCGTCTCACTAATACATAGACCAAGATTGGCCCCTAACAAGGCATCATGGCCACCTGATAGATTCGGATTCAGCAAAGTAGCTACTTATCAACGATATGGTTACCGTACAATTCGATCCTTTCATCATACGTTATCTTGACGAGACGAAGGCATAGAAATAGTTTCAACCTTTGGTTACTCTCGATATCATGTATTCAGTTTCTGGACCAATGATCCGTATTATAAACTGGATAGAGCAACAACTCAATCCCACTGTGGCCACAGTTTTAGTGTCATTGCCATATACTGAATTGCACCGTGAGATAACTTTCTCCCATACCCGGGAGTGATGAATCCTCTGTCAATCCACCATAGTCTTGATACACTCCTTGATGCAGCCAATCACCACCGTATTGACAGCTCTGAAAAGAACTGCGTTAGGCTAGTGTCAAACTACACCAATCGGTGCACAAGGCGCTCCGGTGATCTCAAGTCTAAGGATCACATGCACCACCATTCGTTAGAGGATTTGTTCCATAGACACTGGGGTTACCATCCATATGGAATCCTCTGGTGGGTCAGTCCAGTGAACTTGCTGCGGTATATCCGCCTACAACAAGCACCCATGTGTTGCACCAGGTTGTCACCAAACAACCTTGACAAGTGAGATCAGTCACTGCCTTTCGACAGGGTCGTTCAACACTATGATAGCCTTACCGTATTATCTGTGCCCTTACTTCAGAATAATACTGGGGCTACGGACGTTTCTAGAATGGCCACCATATGTGCTCATAGGGTTCTCACTATCAAGATTTGAAACACTTGATACCCTCGTCACGGTTCTACCATTCTAAGGACGTATATCAATACATATTGCAATAATAATGATTTACGTGATATAGAATAAAATGCCTTTTATTGATTAATGAACATTATTACAAAGAGTCAATTCTACAATAATTGATTGGCTCTAGGGCATCTACTCTAACAAAAGGAATATGCCAGAGTAGAGTGCTCAATCGAGGAGATGTGGATCTACTAGTTGGAAATGGAGCACATGATGTTGCATTAGTTGTAAGATCTTATTGTCTGACTTTGCCTACAGGATTGTTATGAAACTTATGGATTAGTATGATTTTCCCTCAATTTCTAGAAATGATATTTATGTGTCCACTTTGGACAAATGAGAATATTGCTTTTATTATTAATGGATTGTTGTCTCTTAATATAAATAATATTCTTTATAGAACTGTTTCATAATTTTTAATATGTTCTTGAAATAGACAATATGGATAGTCTTAGGGTAACAACTATGCGAAGTATGGCAAGTTGAGTTAAGCATACGTGAAGGAGTGTGGGATAGTATCACAACTTACCCCTCCGTATACACCCCAACATAATAGTGTGTCTAAAAAGAGGAATAAGACATTACTTGATATGGTTAGGTCCATATGAGTTTTAGTGACCTACCCAAATCATTCTAAGGTTATGCCCTAGAGACTACAACTCACATACTTAAGCGTGTGCCATCAAAGTCTATGGATAAGACTCCATATGAACTATAGAGTGGGCGAAAGCCCAACTTGTCTTATCTGAAGATTTGGGGTTGTGAAGCTTATGTCAAGAAATTGACTTCAAACAAGCTGGGCCCGAAGATTGGTATCCTAGGGAGACTAAAGGATACTATTTCTACCATCCAGAGGAGCATAAAATTTTTTTCGCTCATGATGGTGTCTTCTTAAAGGAAGAATTTTTTCTAAAAGGCACTAGTGGGAGAAAAGCAGAACTCAATGAAGTTCTAAAACCATAGGATACATTAGACGAAGGATGGGAAGATGTGCCACAAAAGGTGATTGAACATCGAGAGGAGGTTATTCCACAATCTGTGGATCAAAGTGAACCACCTCAAGTAGCATAGGAGCTATGTAGGTCTGGAAGAGTACGTCATGAGCCGGAGAGATATGGTTTTCTTGTGACTCAACATGGCGACGTATTGGTCTACTAAGATAATGAACCTATGACCTATGATTACGCTATATCGGATCCAAATTCCATTAAATGGCTTGAAGCTATGAAATCTGAGATAGACTTCATGTACCAAAACCAAGTATGGTCTCTAGTGGATCCACCTGAAGGGGTGAAACCCATAGGGTGTAAATGGATCTTTAAGAAAAAGACTGACATAGATGGCAAGGTGCATACCTATAAGGCATGGCTAGTTGCCAAAAGTTTCAAACAAATTCACGGCATTGACCATGAAGAAACCTTTTTGTCAATTGCCATGATTAAGTCAATTTGGATTATGCTTGTAATTGTTGCATATCACGACTATGAGATTTGGTAGAGGGATGTCAAAATAGCTTTCCTAAATGGAAACCTTGAAGAGGATGTGTATATGACACAACCTGATGGTTTCGTTCTTGATAGATGAGCTGTAAGATATGTAAGTTGCAGAGGTCCATTTATGGACTCAAGCAAGCTTCAAGGAGCTAGAACATTCATTTTGATGGAGCTGTAAAAGACTTCGAAAAGATGAGCCCTGTGTTTACAAGAAAGTAAGTGGAAACACAATGGCATTCTGGGTGTTGTATGTTGATGACATACTTCTCATTGGGAATGATATATCAAACTTGTAGTCAGTAAAGACTTGGTTATCCAAGTGCTTCTCCATGAAGGACTTAGGAGAAGCAGCCCACACCTTTGGAATAAAGATCTACTGTGATAGATTGTGTAGGTTGCTTGGCCTAAATTAGAGTACATATATAGACAAGGTACTAAAGAGATTTAGTATGGGAGATCCAAGAAGGGATTTCTTTCAATTTCACATGATGTATATCTCTCTAAGGATATGTGTCCTAAAACACAAGATGAGAGAGATAGAATGAAGAGGATCCCATATGCGTCAGCAATTGGATCCATCATGTATGCCATGTTGTGTACTCGCCGATGTCTTATATGTATTAAGCACTTGTAGTAGATATCAATTGGATCCATGTGAGTGTCACTAGATAGCTGTCAAGAACATCCTTAAATACCTGAAAATGACTAAGGATATGTTCTTGGTTTATGGAATGGAAGATGAGCTCACTGTAAGAAGATACAAGCCAGTTTCCAGATGGATAAAGATGATTATCGCTCGCAATTTGGGTTTGTATTTTGTCTTAGTGGAGCGGCAGTGAGCAAGAAGAGCTCCAAGCAAAGCACTGTAGTAGACTCTCCAATAGAGGCTGAGTATATCGCATTATCTAATATGGCCAAGTAGGTAGTTTGGATTAAGAAGTTTGTCACCAAACTTGGTATGGTTTCCACAATTGTTGATCCAACAGATGTCTATTGCAACAACAATGGAGCAATAGCTCAAGCAAAGGAACCATAGTCTCACCAAAAGTCCAGACACATACTCAGGTGATTTCATTTCATCAAAGAAATGGTTGAGAACAAAGATATGCCGATTAGCAAAGTACATACTGATGACAATCTCGCCAATCCACTAACGAAGCCTCTATCACAGTAGAAGCATGAAAAGCATTGAAGGTCATTCGGTATTAAAAGCATGAATGATTGGCTATAGTGCAAGTGAGAGATTGTTATAGTAGGTGCCCAAGAGCCAATCAATTATTGTAAGTATTAACTCTTTGTAAGAATGTTTATTTATCAATAAAAGGTTTTTTCTTTTATATCGTGTAATTCATAATTGTATGTATTGATATATGTCCTTAGGATGGTAGAACAGTGAAAAGGGTATCGAATGTTTCAAATCTTCATAATGAGAACCCTATGATCACATATGGTAGCCATTCTAGAAATGTTCATAGCCCTAGTATTATTCTGACCAAGGACACAGATAATATAGTAAAGCTATCTAGTGTTGAATAACCTTGTCGAAAGATGGTGACTGATCTTACTTGTCAAGGTTGTTTGTCGACAAACTGGTGCAACACATGGGTGCTTATTATAGGTGCGTTCAGTGGACATGCCCACCAAACGATTCCACATAGATGGTAACCCTAGTTTATGTGGAATAAATCCTCTAAAGAATGGTAGAGCATGTGATCCTTAGACTTAAGATCACTAGAGCGCCTTGTGCACCAATTGATGTAGTTTGACACTAGTGCAATATAGTCCTATTCAGAGCTATCAGAATGGTAGTGATTGGCTACATCGAAAAATGTATCAAGACTATGGTGGATTAACAGAGGATTTATCACTCCCATGTATGGGAGAAATTATCTTGCTAAGTAATTCGGTAGATGGCAATGACATTAAATCTGTGGCCATAGTGGGATTTAGTTGTAACTCAATCCAATCTATTCCGATCATTGGTCTAATAAGTGAATACCGAGATATCAAGGATATCCTAGGTTGACACTACTTTTGTGCCTTGGCCTTGATGAGATAATGGATGATGAAAGGATTGGATTGCATGGTAACCATATTATTGATAGCAAGTTGTTTCGCTGAATCCGAATCTATCGGGTGGCTATGGTGCCTTGCTAGAGGCCAATCTTGGTCTGTGTTTAGTGAGACGATTGATTGGTGTCAATCGTGAGACTACTCACTGCCAATATGATAAGGAGCCTTCGGGTCACACACATAGAAGATAAATTACAGATGAATTGGTGAGAGGGGTATTTTTTTCATTTATGATGAAATGGTATTTTCGTCTTTTGAGATGAAAGGGCATTTTGGTAATCTCATAGTACAATTAAATTTGCTGAGGTTTTTGCCTATATTTAATTTCATATGAAAATTAAATTTGTGAGATTATGTATATATATATATATTAATGTGTATATATATATTTATATATTTAAATAGTATATATTATTATTTAATATTAATATTAATATTGATATTAATTAAATAATACAATAATTCAAATTGGAATTTGAATTTAAAATGCCAAATGGTAATTACCTTGTAATGGTAATTAAATATGTGACTAATCCCATTTTGGTATGTGTTGATTTCAATTCCAAAAAGGATCAGGGTTTTTGATTTGCACTATTTAAAGTACAACCAAAAATAAAATAGTAAGAATTTTCATTCCTACTAAAATAACCCTAGCCTCCCAAGCCCCCTCTTTCTCTCTCTTACTCTTCAAAACCGTGGACACCAGGGTTATGGACAGGAAGAAAAATTCCGCACTTCCTTGATCTTTACACATTTCGCTAGCACTTCGAACCACAAGGCGATCGACGTCCTATCTTCATGTGGATACCAAAAGTTCACTTTTAGCTTAGAGTGGGAGCGATCTGTATTGCAAGAAGGAGCCGCCAAACACATGTATAAATTCTCGAACGTTTATGTTCATTGTCAATTTATGATAATAACTTAAATTGCATGTAACGGTCTTGGGTTCAAGGCTGTTGTTGGGGATTTAATTTTTGTTTTCCGTCGCATAAACCCCACCAGCAACTTACACACATGGTGCTCTAGTGATCTCAAGCCTGAGGACCACATGCACAACCATCTGTTACAGTATGTATTCCATGGACATTGGTGTTACCATCTATATGGAATCCTCTGATGGGTCAGTCTGGTAAACTCGTGAATCACAAGCACCCATGCACCAAGTTGTCACCAAACAATCTTGACATGTGAGATCAGTCACTACCTTCAGGTAGGGTCATTCAATGCTATAATAGCCTTACCGTATTATCTATGCCCTAGGTCAAGATAATGCTCTGGCTATGGATGTTTCTAGAATGGCTACTTGAAGTGATCATATGAATCTCACAATCAAGACTTATCACTGCTTGTTCCCTCGTCACGGTTCAACCATTCTAATGGCATATATTAATAAATACATATGAAATATGCTTTACATAATATAATCAATGCCTTATATATACTAAATATCCATGATCCATAGAGTCAACATACAACAATATGATTGGCTCAAGGGCACCTACTCTAACAGACCAGTATCACGATTGACACTCAATCAGTTATCTCACTAAACACAAACCAAGATTATCCTCTAGCAAGGCATCATGGCCACCTGATAGATTCGGATTCAGCGAAACAACTACCTATCAAAGATATGGTTATCGTGCAATCAAATCCTTTAATCATACATTATCTTATCAAGGCCGAGGACAGAAGTAGTGTCAACCTCATATATCCTTGATCTCTTTGGATTCGATTATTGGACCAACGACTAGAATAGATTGGATTAAGCTACAAGTCAATCCCACCATAGCCATAGATTTAGTGTCATTACCATTTGCTGAACTACTAAGTGAGATAATTTCTCCTATACCCGGGAGTGATAAATCCTCTGTCAATCGATCATAGTCTTGATACACTTCTCCATGTAGCCAATTACTACCGTTCTGATAGCCTTGAATAAAACCACGTTGGGCTAGTGTCAAACTATACCAATTGGTGCAAAAGGTGCTCTGGTGATCTCAAGTCTAAGGATCACATGCACCACCATCCGTTAGAAGATTTATTCCAAAGACACTGAGGTTACCATCTGTAATGACTTCTTTCTACTAGTATATTTGAGAATATATACAATAAACTTATACATACTTAGCATATGAAAATAGTTGGGCCCAAATTTTTCTTTACTTATAAAATATAATTCTTTATATATACTAAAATAACAAGTACAAAAAACTTAGTAACGGTGGACAGTAATGCCAATCCTCCCCGCTTGTCGACGTCCTTCCGACCGCTGCTCACCTATTTCCTGCAAAAATATGGAAAAACAACGGGGTGAGTATAAAAATGCTCAGTAAGTAAATCCCTTAACTCTTCTCCTTCTTTAATTCTTTCCTTACTTAATTCTTTTCTTCTTTCTTTCATTCTTAGTTCTTTCTCTTTTCTTTCTCCGTTTATAATTCTTACTGTTCTTTCTTTCTTCCTAATTCTCGCTGTTCTTTCCTTCTCTTTGTTCTTTCTTTCTTCCTATTCTTCCTATTCTTTCTATTCTTTCTAACCATGATGGGATACATGGTAATATGCATGAATGAAATGTATGTACAATAATGCATAAAAATGCATTTTCTTTCTTCTTTCTATTTCTTATTCTATTTCTTTTCTTTTCTTTTCTTTTCTTTTCTTTTCTTTCTATTCTTTTCTTTGCTTTCTTGCCTTGCTTGCTCAAGCTTCTCTTTTCTTTCTTGTTCTTCTTTTCTTTTCTTTGCTTGTTCAAGCTTTCTCATTCTTTCTCATTCTTGTTTTTTCTTATTCTTTATTTTCTTGTTCTTATTCTTTCTTTTCTTATTCTTTGCCGATCGGACTCGGTTGATGCATGGATTCGAAAACTTGGCCGTGTAAGTGAGTACAGTCCTCATCTACATGCATTCTTGCGGACCGTACAAATTCTTTCTTTCTTCTTAGGCCACTCAATTAAGGTGGCGTGCATGTAGGAATTCTTCTCGGTACAACCCTTTTCCACATACACTCTAACGGGTTGTACAATTCTTCTTCTTCTTATGCCACTCAATTAAGGTGGCATGTATGTTGGAATTTCTTCTTAGCACTCGCGGTTCCCCATCACAACAACTTATTATTTTCTCTTCTTTAACACTCTTTAATTCTTTAATGCTTATTCTTCCTTTCTCTTTATTGTTAGAGTGTTTTATTCTTTATTCTTCATTCTTTATTCTTTATTCTTTCTTAAGTTTCTACACATACACAATTATATGCATATGGATGGCTCATGCTTAAAATTTCTTACTTACATGCACTTATGAAATGCACATATGCAATGTTGCATAAAATTAAGGTTTCTACCCAACTCATACTTCACTTAGGCAATTCATCAAACAATAACTGTGCATGAACAAACCCTAATTTAATTATCATTCTATTGGTTTCTTAAACCACCCAAATTGAGAGAAAAACTCTCTTATATCATCAACCATACCTACATGGCACAAACACTTCCAAAAGATTTCTCCAATTCTTCCAATTTCAACCCATCATCAAACCATCAATACACTCCTCATATTCAATATATTCAACACAAGCATAAATAATCATCAATCTCACTCAATTTCTCAATAATCATAACATTACGTACTTAAAGGAAATCTCTACTCCCTTGATTTTCTTAAACTTAACTTGAGGTGGATTTTGTGGAATTTACTTACCTTAACTTGGGATCTCTACTAAGCTCTCTACTCTTGTTGGATTCAAACCTTCTCTTAACCCTAAGCATAAACCATAAGAACTCAACTTTTACACAAAAAAAAAATGATAAAGAGCAAGAATTCTTACCTCTTGTTGCCTAGATCAAACCCATTAAAATCCACTCTAAAGCCCTCAAAATCCTGGAGAATTGAGTGAAAAATTGAGAGAAAATGGAGAAGGAGAGTGGAGGTGGAATGAGAGAATAAGGGTTTCAAACCTGTAACATTTTATTTTATAAACACACTTTCCCATTTTGCCCTTACCTTTCTTAGAAATTCCATCTTGTCCCTTACTCAATTCCATAATTCCCTCATTTTATTGTATTCTCTATGAAATTCTCTTTTTTCACTCCTCACTTTTTCAACTAATTTTAAGTGAAGACCATTTTACCCTTAATGCAAGTTTTAAGGCTTTCTTTCTTCATATTCTCTTAAACTAATTCTAACAAAAATTAACTAAGGCTATAAAACATAATTAAATCATGTACCCCCATGTTGGCGTTACAATTCCCCCCACCCCCCCCCCCCCCCCCCCCCCCCCCCCCCCAAAAAAAGAAATTTTGTTTTGTCCCCGAAATTCAAATGAACAACTCCATGTAACAATTCTGCATGCATGTCTTGCTCTGTCTCCCATGTAGCTTCTTCAACTTTATGATTTCTCTAGAGGACTTTCACTAAAGGGATACTCTTGTTCCAGAGCTGTTTAATTTTTCTGTCCAAAATCTGTACTGGTTGCTTTTCATACACAGATTCTCTTCTAAGTCTATGTCCTCTATGTTCAGAATATGGGCGGGATCACTTATATACTTTCGAAGCATCGAGACATGAAATACATTGTGAACTCTGTCCATATTGGGTGGTAGTGCTAATCTTAGGCCACCTTTCCTACTCGCTGTAACACCTCAAATGGACCAATGAATCTCGGTACTAACTTTCCTTTATTACCTAAACGCATCACCTGTTTATAAGAGGAAACTTTCAGGAAAACTTTGTCACCCACTTCAAACTCAACTTCTTTTCTTTTCAGATCAGCATAGCTTTTCTGCCTATCTTAGGCTTGTTTCATTCTGCTTCTGATCAGCTTTACATCTTTTATCATTTTCTGAGTCATTTTTGGCCCAAGAGCTATATTCAACTCATCTATCTCGCCCATCTCATCCCAATACAGTGGAGATCTACACCGTCTACCATACAAACCTCGTAAGGAGCCATCTTAATTGTAGACTGGTAGTTGTTATTATAAGCAAACTCCACCAAGGGTAGCATCTCATACCAGGATACTTTATAATCCATATAGCATACTCTCAACATGTCCTCAAGCACCTGATTTGTTCTCTCTATCTGGCCATCTGTCTGAGGATGATATGCAGTACTAAAAGCCAACCTGGTACCCAAGTTCCTCTGTAAACTCATCCAGAAAGCTGAGACAAATCTGGAATCTCTGTCTGATACTATTGTCTTGAGTACACCATGAAGTCTCACTATCTCTTTAATATACATCTGGGCCAATTGATCCGAAGTAGTACTTTCCTTTGCTGGAAGAAAATGGGTTGATTTAGTAAATTTGTCTACAATCACCTATATAACATTGTATCCTTTCTGCACTCTAGGGAGACCTGTAATAAAATCCATCGAAATACTTTCCCATTTCCATTTTGGAATGCTAAGTGGCTGAAGCAACCCTGATGGCCTTTGGTGTTCTGCTTTCACTTGCTGACAAACTAGGCATTTAGCTATAAACTCTGTAATATCTTTCTTCATACCTGGCCACTAATAGCCTTTCTTTAAATCTTGATACATCTTGGTTGCTCCAGGATGAGCAGTGTACGGTGTGTCATGAGCCTCTATAAGGATTCTCTTTCTCAAATCATCATCCTGAGGAATACACAACCGACTCCTAAAATGGAGGACATCATCCAACAACTGAAACTCTGATGTCTTGCCCTCATATACCTGCTAAACTAGTTTCTGACGCCACTCATCAGTTAGTTATTTTTCTTTAATTTCTTCCAGTAAGGTAGAGTGAACCTCTAACCTGGCAATCCTTCTTGGTATGACTTTAATCTGTTCTTTACACAACTCTTCTATTAACTCTTTCTGTCTTGTGAGTTGGGACAAATAAACTTTTATGCTCAAAGCATCGGCTACCACATTAGCTTTCCCCGGTTGATACTTAATCTCACACTCATAATCTTTAACCAGCTTTAGCCATCTTCTCTGTCTCATATTCAACTCCTTCTAAGTAAAGAGATACTTTAAACTCCTATGGTCAGTGTAGATATTACTCTTGGCACCATAAAGGTAATGCCTCCAAATCTTCAAGGCAAGACTACTGCTGCCAATTCTAAATCATGTGTAGGGTATCTTGTCTCGTACTATTTCAATTGACAAGAAGCATAAGCTATAACCCTACCTAACTGCATCAATACGGCACCAAGTCCCTGCAGTGAGGCATCTATATAAATGTCATAATCTACACCCTCATATGATAACACTAACACTGGAGCTGTCGTTAATCTCTTCTTTAACTCTTGAAAACTCTCTTCACAAGCAATTAACCATATAAAAGGAACTCTCTGTTTAGTAAGAGCTATCAACAGCTTAGCCAGCTGGGCAAACCTTGCCACAAACAGGCGATAGTATCTTACTAGTCCCAAGAAACTCCTTACTTCTTTTACTGTCTTCGGCCTTTGCCATTCTAGGATTGCCTTTACTTTACTAGGATCCAGTGAAATTCCCTCACTAGAAACAGTATGGCCCAGAAATATCACCTGAACAAGCCAGAAGTCACATTTAGAAAACTTGGCATACAACTTCTTTTCTCTCAATCGCTGCAACACAAATCTTAAGTTTTCCTTATTCTCTTCTTTCGACTTCGAATAAACCAGGATGTCATCAATAAATACCACTATAAACCGATCCAGACAATCATGGAACACCCTGTTCATTAAGTCCATAAAAACTACTGGGGCATTAGTTAACCCAAAAGGCATCACCACAAATTCATAATGCCCATATCTTGTCCGGAAGGCAGTCTTAGCTACATCTTGTTCTGCCACCTTTACATGATGATAACCCGACCTCAAATCAATCTTGGAAAAAACTGTTGCACCCTTTAACTGATCAAAAAGATCATCTATCCAAGGTAACGGGTATTGATTCTTCACTGTCACTTTATTCAACTCTCTGTAATCAATACACATCCGTAATGACCCATCTTTCTTCTTTGCAAACAAAATTGGAGCTCCCCAGGGAGAATGACTTGGTATGATAAAACATTTATCTAGGAGCTCTTGGAGTTGCTTTTTCAATTCCTGAAGCTCAACTGGGGCCATTCGGTAAAGGGCTTTAGAAATCGGCATTGTCCTTGGTGCCAGTTCAATACTAAACTCAACTTCTCTTTCCGGAGGCAAACCCGGTAAGTCGTTTGGAAATAAATTTGGAAATTCTTGAACTACTAGCACACTCTACAATTCTGGTTGTGGGACATCTCTACTTTGCACCACATGGGCTATATATCCAGAACACCCTTTTCTTAGCATATTTCTAACCTTCATGCTACTAATCAACATACTCAGCTGATGGTCCTCTCCAAAACTAAACTTATCTCCACTATCGAGATTAAATCTGGCTTTCTTCTTCCGACAGTCAATTTCTACTCCATACCTCCCTAGAAAATCCATACCCAAAATCACATCAAAGTCAGGCATATCAAACACTATTAAATCAACTGCTAACTCTCTTTCATGGATCACCACAGACTCTCCTGATAGCATCTCATGGGTCACAACACTAACCCCATCAGGTAACTCTATCTTAATGGGTCAACTCACTCTAATAGGTTTCAAACCTAATCTTTCTATCATCCCATAAGATATAAATGAATGAGTGGCTCCAAAATCAATTAAAGCATAAAGCGGAATTGCATGAAATAATAACTAACCAGTAATAGCTGATGGACTAGCCTCTGCTTCACCTTGTGCTACTGTAAACACTTTGACATTAGTGCCTTTAGAATTCTGTGCTACAGGTGGAAGGGAAGCTTTACAATCTTTCATCAAATGCCCTGGTTGCCGGCATCGATAACATACATTACGGCCCAACTCTCTTAGACACTCCCTTGGATAAGTCTTCCCATATTTAGGACATGGGGGAAACTCTGCTGTTCTTGGCTGTTTATTATGCTGATCTTTCTTGTTCTTCTTCGGCTAAAACTTCTTCTTATTCTTCACTTCTCTGTTTCTTGAACTTTCAAATCTTTCTCTCTGTAGGGCGGGAGATGGTTCACTTGATCCTCCTATCGAGGGACCTACTGGGGTGATTTTGTTCTCAAATATTTTCGCCCTCAATGCTCGCTGTAAGGCCTCACTCTAGGTTTGAGGAGGATCAGCACCCATCATTATATCACGAGCTATCGCCGGCTTCAACCCATGGACAAACTTATCTCTTCTCAATTCTGGAGTATTGACTATTCCAGTTGCAAACCTGGCAAGGGAATTAAATCTCACTGAATACTCTTTCACTGTACTAGATCCCTGCTGTAAACTGATAAATTCTTGAAACTTCTCATGAACTTGGTCCTCCGTTCTATACTCAGCTTCAAATAATCCTCTAAACTCACCCAGGTCATCACCGAAACATCATAAGTGCCTTCCATCAATTCCCACCAAATTCAGGCATCACCCCGAAACAAGAAACTGGCATATTGAATCTTTTCCCTGTCCGTCATAGGAAACAATGCTGTCATACCCTCAACGAACCTAAGCCATTCTTCTGCCACTAAAGGGTCTGTTGTACCTTTAAATTCTGACGGCTGATGTTGACTTGGAAGCCCATAAATCGACTCAATCCGATTCTGTTCTGTCAGAGGTACCGACCTTTCTCTTTCTTCTCTAGTAGGCGATACTTGAACGGGGTTTTCAATTCTTTCTGGTTCGACTTTCCCCTGTCTTTCTCCTAAGACTTGTTGTACAATCCCTCGAATTCTAGCTTCATCAAAGGGAGGGGGAGCAGGTTCTGGTCCCCCGTATCTATTGTTTTCTTACTACTTGCTCGGGTTCTATGTCTCATCTACAAAACAACCACATTTAATCAACTCATGTAATACTTTAAGTAAGGAAAGAAAATTTAACTTACAACGGTCGGCTATGGAACGTCGCAGCGATGAGAATGGCACACTGTCAAATCCCAAAATCTTTGCTTTGATACAAAAAATGTAATGACTTCTTTCTACTAGTATATTTGAGAATATATACAATAAACTAATACATACTTAGCATATGAAAATAGTTGGGCCCAAATTTTTCTTTACTTATAAAATATAATTCTTTACATATACTAAATTAACAAGTACAAAAAACTTCGTAACTGTGGACAGCAATGCCAATCCTCCCAGCTTGTAGACGTCCTTCCGACCGCTGCTCACCTATTTCCTGCAAAAATATGGAAAAACAACGGGGTGAGCATAAAAATGCTCAGTAAGTAAATCCCTTAACTCTTCTCATTCTTAGGTTCTTTCCTTAATTCTTTTCTTCTTTCTTTCATTCTTAGTTCTTTCTCTTTTCTTTCTCCATTTCTAATTCTTACTGTTCTTTCTTTCTTCCTAATTCTCGTTGTTCTTTCCTTCTCTCTGTTCTTTCTTTCTTCCTATTCTTTCTATTCTTTCTATTCTTTCTACGCTTTCTAACCATGATGGGATACATGGTAATATGCATGAATGAAATGTATGTGCAATAATGCATAAAAATGCATTTTCTTTCTTCTTTCTATTTCTCATTCGATTTCTTTTCTTTCTTGTCTTGCTTGCTCAAGCTTCTCTTTTCTTTCTTGTTTTTCTTTTCTTTTCTTTTCTTTTCTTTGCTTATTCAAGCTTTCTCATTCTTTCTTATTCTTGTTTTTTCTTATTCTTTCTTTTCTTGTTCTTATTCTTTCTTCTCTTATTCTTTGCCGATCGGACTCGGTTGATGCATAGATTTGGAACCTTGGCCGTGTGAGTGAGTACAGTCCTCATCTACATGCACTCTTGCAGACCGTACAAATTCTTTCTTTCTTCTTAGGCCACTCAATTAAAGTGGCGTGCATGTAGGAATTCTTCTCGGTACAACCCTCATCTATATACACTCTTACGGGCCGTACAATTCTTCTTCTTCTTATGCCACTCAATTAAGGTGGCGTGTATGTAGGAATTTCTTCTTAACACTCACAGTTCCCCATCACAACAGCCTATTCTTTTCTCTTTTTTAACACTCTTTAATTCTTTAATGCTTATTCTTCCTTTCTTTTTATTCTTAGAGTGTTTTATTCTTTATTCTTCATTCTTTCTTAAGTTTCTACACATACACAATTAAATGCATATGGATGACTCATGCTTAAAATTTCTTACTTACATGCACTTATGAAATGCACATATGCATTGTTGCATAAAATTAAGGTTTCTACCCAACTCATACTTCACTTAGGCATTTCATCAAACAATAACTGTGAATGAACAAACCCTAATTTAATTATCATTCTATTGGTTTCTTAAACCACCCAAATTGAGAGAAAAACTCTCTTATATCATCACCATACCTACATGGCACAAACACTTCCAAAAGATTTCTCCAATTCTTCCAATTTCAACCAATCATCAAACCATCACATACACTCCTCATATTCAAATATATTCAACAACAAGCATAAATAATCATCAATCTCATCTCAATTTCTCAATAATCATAACATATACTTACTTAAAGGAAATCTCTACTCACTTGATTTTCTTAAACTTTAACTTGAGGTGGATTTTGAGTGGAATTTACTTACCTTGTACTTGAGGATCTCTACTAAGCTCTCTACTCTTGTTGGATTCAAACCTTCTCTTAACCCTAAGCATAAACTTCATAAGAACTCAACTTTTACACAAATAAATCATAGATAAAGAGCAAGAATTCTTACCTCTTGTTGCCTAGGATCAAAACCCTATTAAAATCCACTCAAAAGCCCTCAAAATCCTTGGAGAATTGAGTGAACAATTGAGTGAAAATGGAAAAGGAGAGTGGTGGTGGAATGAGAGAAATAAGGTTTTTAAACCCTTAACATTTTATTTTATAAACACACTTTCCCATTTTGCCCTTACTCTTTCTTAGAAATTTCATCTTTGTCCCTTACTCAATTACCATAATGCCCTCATTTTTATTGTATTCTCTATGAAATTCTCTCTCTTTTCACTCCCCACTTTTTCAACTAATTATGAGTGAAAAGACCATTTTACCCTTATTGCAAGTTTTAAGGCATTTCTTCATATTCTCTTAAAATAATTCTAACAAAAATCAACTAAGGGCTATAAAACATAATTTAAATCATGTACCTCCATGTTGGGCGTTACACCATCTATGTGGAATCCTCTGGTGGGTCTGTCCAGTGAACTCACTTATGGCCAGCACCCATGTCTTGCACTAGGTTGTCAGCAAACAACCTTGACAAGTGAGATCAGTCACTGCCTTTCGATAGGGTCGTTCAACAATATGATAGTCTTACAATATTATCAGTGTCCTAAGTCAGAATAATACAGGGGCTATGAACATTTCTAGAATGACCACCATATGTGATCATACGATCCTCACTATCAAGATTTGAAACACTCGATACCCTTATCACGGTTCTACCATTCCAAGAACATATATCACAACATACAATGAATATGAATTACATAATGTAGAAAATGTTACAGTAGGTGCCCTAGAGCCAATCAAATATTGTAGATTTGACTCTTTGTAATTATAACGCCCACATGGAGGTACATAATTTAATTTATACTCTTATACCTTTAGTTGATTTTTTTGCTAAAGTTATTTTGAGAAAATGTGAAGAAAATGCCTTAAACTTGCATTAAGGGTAAAATAGTCTTTTCACTCAAAATTAGTTGGAAAAGTGGGGAGTGAAAAGAGGTAGAATTTCATGAAGAATGTATTAAAAATGAGGGCATTATACTAATTGACTAAGGGACATAGATGGAATTTTAAAGAAAGTGCAAGGCAAAATGGCAAAGTATGCATATTAATATGAGATATTAAGAGTTCAAGCAAAAGACCCTATCATCTCTTCATCAAATTTCCAAGGGATTTTAGAGGGCTTTTGGTTGGATTTTGATAGAGATTTGATCCTAAGCACCCAAAGGTAAGAATTCTTGCAATAGATGTGAGATTAATTTTTAAAGTGTTGAATTCTTATAGTTTTTATGCTTAGGGTTTTAGGGAAAGAACAAGTCTACCAAAGAAAGAGAGATTCTAGTGGAATTACTCAAGCACAAGGTAAGTATGATTCTACTCTAAGTATGATTTAAGTTATGTTGTGTAGAGAACTTTCTTTATGCATATATATGTGTTATATGTAAAATTGTTGATGGATTTGGTGTTGAATAATGATTAGAACCTATCCATGAGAAGTTGTGTTGGTGTAGTTGTTATTTGATGAATGCTTGGATGAGATTTGGAAGAATTGAAGTGAAAATTTTGAAGTGTGTATTTTGGGCAGATTTGGTGTTAATTATGGAGGAGTTTATTTCAAATTTTTGGTGGCCTAAAATAGAGATAGCAGTGTAGCCAAATTAGTGTTGATTTATGCACATGAATTGTTTGATGAAATGCCAAAGAGAAGTGCATCTATGAGAATGATTATGTGTTACTTTGGGATGAGTTTGTAGACGGTAGAGAATGACATGTTTGCATTCCATAATGCATAATTGCATTTAAATATGTGAATTTAGAAAAAATTATAAGCATGAAACCATCAACATGCATACATATTCATAAGAGCATGAAAAAGCCCTAAAATATGTTAAAGAGAAAATAGAAAGAAGTGAGAATATTAAAGATATTCAAATCTGATTTTTTCTTAAAGAAGTGTAAAAAAAAAAAAAAAAAAAAAAAAGATAAAAAGAAGACAAGGTTGTTGCGATGGGGAGCCGTGAGTAACATAGTCCCACATGCACGCTGCCTTTAGTGAGCGGCCTCAGAATTCATAAAGAAGAATTGTACAATCTGTTAGAAGTGTGTGTGGATGAGGACTGTACCCAAAATTAGAGAATTCACTCACACGGCCAAGGCTCCAAATCCATGCCTCAACCGAGTCCGATCGGCAAGAATAGAAAGAAAGAAAGAAAGAATAGAAAAGAAAGAAAGAATAGAAAGAAAGAAAAGAAAGAATAGAAAGAAATAAAGAAACAGAAACAGAAAACAGAAAACAAAATAAGAAAAATAGAAAAGAAAATGCATAATTTATGCATTTGTGCATTTGCATCATGAATATGCATAGTACCATGCTCATTATCATGGGTAGTGAAAAAATTAGAAAACATAGAGCAAAACAGAGAAAGAATAGAGAATACTCGGGAAATGAGTTGTAAGGAAAGAAAATTCAGAATTTAAGCAACGGAGAGAGAAGGGTAGCATAGCGGGTTTACTTACTGAGCCATTAGTGCTCACTCCGTTGTTTTTAATGTTTTGCAGGTAATAGGTGAGTTGCAGTCGCTTGGAACGTCACGCAGTGGAAGGGTTGGGCTACACTGTCAAGTTGCTATTTTTGAGAAAATTTTGTAAATATTTGTATATAAAGAAAAATTAAATATGGGCCCATACTTTATTACTCGTATATATATGTATATTTTCTTATATATATTTTAAATAAGTTTTAGTGATAATTTTACGAGTGTACTAGCAAGAAAGAAAGCATTATAGTAATAATGTTCATTAATTAATAAAAGGCATTTTATTCTATATCATGTAAATCATATTGGTATGTATTGATATATGTCCTTAGGATGGTAGAATCGTGACAAGGGTATCAAGTGTTTCAAATCTTGATAGTGAGAATCCTATCATCACATATGGTGGCCATTCTAGAAATGTCTGCAGCCCCGGTATTATTCTGACTGAGGACACATATAATACGTGATGAGAATGCAAAATGTCATATTTTCCCCCCTTAATGTCTAGTCTTTTATGCTTATTTGGTGGCTAAATGTACTCATTATTATTTTATTTTGATTTAGGATGCAAATGGAGGCATTAAATGAAAAACGAAACTAATTAGGTGAATTCGGATAGTTTTGACATCGCTTCGTAATCTGGGAATAACTCTCTCATCCGAGCTCTGATTGAGATGATTCAATATTCCATGGAACTCCAAGAAATAGATCTACAACTTTCATGTTTTGAGTTTGGAGAGATAATCACTGCATCAAGGTTTTAATCGGGCTTGAAGTTGGCGCACCTGCACTGTTGATGCTATGGAACATTCGGCCTTATTATGCAATTCAAATATGTGGTTTATTATTGGAAGTTTTGAAGATCTAGTGCACAAAAGTTATAGCTGGAAGCACCACTTTCCTAGTTATATTAGGACTTTATTTTAGTTTTAATTAATCAAATTTGGATAAATGTTATTTTAGGATAAAACTTAGAATATTTTTAGGAGATTGAGTAGAATTCAAAGACTTGAATTGGATATTTTTAAGAGGGGGAGATCAGACTGGGATATATTACACACGCCTCTCCTTCCCCTCTTCTTCATCTTCTCCTTTGAGTTTTCATGATGGCCATGAGCGGCTAAATTTTCATAACTTGGTCAAAGGAAACGGAGGCCTTGGAATCAATAAAACTGTGAGATCTAATATGTTTTTAGTGTTCAATATATGCTTTGAGTATTGGATGTTATTCTATGCCTATTTTCATGATTGTCTCAATTAATTACTAGGAGGCCTACTAATTTATTATTTGTTGCAATCTATCACTAAATTAGATATCTAATCCGTAATTGTTTGATCCCTCTAATTTGGGAGTAACTAAGATTTAAGAATTTGCTGCTTCAAGAATTATTAAATCTTAGAAGAATGTTCGACTAAATTAAATGCAACCGCTTGTGTTTGTGTTGTTTAGCTTCATCGATCTCTCTAGTTCTTAAGGCTGCTACTAGATTGAACCTTTAGTGCTTGTCTTGGGTTGTTTAGTAGTAAGATTAATTAGATTGATTGTTTCCTAATTAACTACAACTAAGGAGAGATAGGAAAATAGTTCCAACGGTGAATATTCAAAGTATGAATTGATATATACTTGCATCGATGATCAGTTGTAAAATTTCGATGGTGGATGTTGACTTAGACCAAGGTTTGTTCTGTTGATTGATTTCGATAATTTAATTTGAATTTTCCCTTAGTTGTTTTTCTTGAAATTGTTTTTGTTAGACTAAAATCCTCCTTCCCCCCCCACACACATCCTTGTCCACGTAGCATAATAGGCTAGACACTCACCGTGGGAACGATCCTTACTCGCACTAGTACATGTATTCTTAGATTTTAATTTTGGTTGCCTGCGACAGCACACCAATACAGTAAGGCTATCATAGTATTGAAGGACCCTGTCGAAAGGCAGTGACTGATCTCACTTGTCAAGGTTGTTTGCAAACAACTTGGTGCAACACATGGGTGCTTGCTGTAGGCAAGTTCATTGGATTAACCCACCAGAGGATTCCATATAGATGGTAACCCTAGTGTCTATGGAATAAATCCTTTAACAAATGGTGGTGCATGTGATCCTTAGACTTGAGATCACCGAAGCACCTTGTGCACCGATTGGTGTAATTTGACACTAGCCTAATGTAGTTCTATTTAGAGCTATCAATACAGTAGTGATTGGCTACGTAGAGGAGTGTATCAAAACTATGGTGGACTGATAGAGGTTTCATCACTCCTGGGTACAGAAGTTATCTCACGGCACAATTCAGTGAATGGCAATGACACCAAAGCTGCGGCCACAGTGGGATTGAGTTGTTGCTCAATCCAATTTATTATTCCGGTCATTGGTCCAGTAATTGAATACAATGATATCAAGGATAACTGAGGTTGAAACTATTTATGTACCTCAGCCTCGATGAGATAACAGATGATGAAAGGATTTGATTACACGGTAACTATATCGTTGATAGGTAGTTTTTTTTATGAATCCGAATCTATCAGGTGGCCATGATGCCTTGCTAGGGGCCAATCTTGGTCTGTGTGCAGTGAGACGATCGATTGGTGTCAATCGCGATACTACTCACTGCCGATATGATTAGGAGCCTATGGGTCTCACACTTAGAAGACAGTTTAAGGATGGTAAATTTTGGAAGGGTATATTCATTGTTTAGATGAATGGGCATATTGGTAATTTTGCTATGTAATTAAATTTACTGAGGTTGTAGCCTATGTCTAATTTTATTATTGAAGTAATTTAGCAAAATTACAAATTTAATTATTAGAGTTGATATTAATATTTATATTAATATTTAACTAAATAATTAAATGAGGGCTACTATGCAATTCCACCTAAGTTTGGGTTGTTGCAAAACTTTGGGGGTGGAATGGAAATTTGCTTGATCATTTAAAGAAAGCAAATTTAGGTTTTTATACACAATTTCATTGTGTGCCGTGGGTGATAGTTTTTGAGAGAAAAATTTATCTCTTCTCTTCTCTACACTCTACCTTCCAAATCCACACTCCTTAAAGCCAAGAATTAATTCTAGCAAAATTAATTCTTGGTCATTGACGTACTGTCTTCGTGTGGATAATGTGAGTTTGATTCCATTCTTAAATTGATAGCGAATCACATTCAAAGACACTGACGAAGCCTCCAATTGCAGGTATAATCTAATCCTTGTATGGATTTACAATTTAAGCATGTAAAACATATATATATATATATATATCATACCCTAATCTTGGCGAAATCGAAGTAATCGATGGGCAAAAAATTTTGTTTTTCCACTACCTTTGTTCATTGATTTACTTATAGAAAAAGCCTTTTATTGATTATAAACATTCTTACAAAGAGTCAATATTACAATAATGGATTGGCTCTAAGGCACCTACACTAACACTAGGTGACATAATAGTTTATATGTTCTAGATATGGATAAAGGGATATTCAATCTTGAAAAATAAGAAGCCAAGCATGGCAATCTTAACCAAACATTCCTCTAGCACTATAGGCTAGGTCATTTTAATCAAACTCGCATAGCAAAACTCCATAAGGGCGAAGTCTTGGACCTATTTGAATTCAATCTTATGAGGTATACGAGTCATGCCTTTTAGGCAAGATGACCAAGTCACCTTTCACTAGCAACAGTGAAAGATCTATAAAACTATTAGGGATCATCCATAGTGATGTATGTGGTTCAATGACACTTTAGGCAAATGGAGGATATTCTTACTTCATCATATTTACTGATGATTACAGTAGATATGGATATGTCTATTTAATGAGACATAAGTCTGAATCATTTGACAAGTTCAAAGAGTTTAGGAATGAAGTACAGAGCAAGCTTGGTAACAGTATTAAAGCTCTTCGGTCAGACCAAAAAGGTGAATACTTAAGCTTGGAGTTTGGTGGATACTTTAAGGAATGTGGGATAGAATCACAACTCACACCTCAATATACAGCTCAGCACAATGGTGTATTGGAAAGCAGGAATCAAACTTTACTTGACCTGGTTCATTCGATAATGAGTTTTTTTTTATCTACCTGCATCATTCTAGGGTTATGCCCTAGAGACTGCGATTCACACACTGAACCGTGTACCATCCAAATCAGTGGATAAAACTCAATATGAACTATGGAATAGGCGAAAGCCCAAGTTGTCTTATTTGAGAATTTGGGGTTGTAGTGCTTATGTCAAGAAATTGACATCAAATAAGCTTACCCCAAAATCTGACAAATGTATATTTGTGGGATATCTTAAGGAAATCATGGGATACTTTTTCTACCAACTAAAAGAGCGAAAGGTTTTTATAGCTCGATCTGGGGTTTTCTCGAAAAAGAAATTTATACAAAATAGTATAGGAGGTAGAAAGGTCGAACTCAATGAAGTTCTGACTCCACAAGATACGACTGATGAGGATCAAACAGATATACCACTAGAAATGGAGGAACATTAGGAGGAGGTTACTATACAGATTGTGGAAGAAAGTGAACCACCTCAAATTACACAAGAGCTACGTAGGTCTGGTAGAATACATCGTGAGCCCGAGAGGTATGATTTTCTCATGACTCAGCATAGTGATGTACTAGTTTATCAGGACGATGAACCTCAAACCTATGGTGACACTGTATCGGATCCAGACTCCACTAAATGGCTTGAGGCCATGAAATCTGAAATGGACTCTATGTACTAGAACCAAGTATGGAAACTCGTGGATTTACCAGAAGGGATAAAACCCATAAGATGTAAATGGGTCTTCAAGAAGAAGAAAGACATGGAAGGTAATGTGCATACCTATAAGGCACGGGTAGTTGCTAAAGGTTTCAAGCAAAAGCATGACATAGACTATGATGAAACCTTCACGCCAGTAGCAATGTTGAAGTCTATTAGGATAATGCTTGCAATTGCATACCATGATTTTGAGATTTGGCAAATAGATGTCAAAACTGCTTTTTTAAATGGAAACCTTGAAGAGGATGTCTATATGACATAACCCGATGGTTTAGTCCTTGACAGAAAAGCAGGAAAGGTATGCTGGTTGCAAAGGTCCATATAAGGACATAAGCAAGCATCAAGGAGCTAGAACATTCATTTTGACAAAGCCATTAAGGAATTCGGTTTCATCAAAAACGAAGATAAGCCTTGTGTGTATAAGAAGTTCAGTGGAAGTGTAGTGGCATTCATAGTATTATATGTCGATGACATATTACTAATTGGGAATGGTATACCAAACTTGTAGATGGTAAAGACTTGGTTATCCAAGTGCTTCTCCATAAAGAACTTAGGGGAAGCAGCCTACATATCAAGATAGATCACATAGGTTGCTTAGCCTAAGTTAGAGTACATACATTGATAAGGTATCGAAGAGATTCAGTATGGAAGAATCCAAGAAGGGAATTCTTCCTATGTTACATGGTGTTTATCTCTCAAAGGACATGTGTATGAAATCATTCGAGGAGATAGACAAGATGAATAGTATACTATATGCAACCACTATTGGATCCATTATATATGCCATGTTATGTACTAGGATTGATGTCTCATATGCTTCAAGAATTTGTAGCAAATATCAATAAGATCTAGGTGAGCATCATGATGCATTGTTTTCACAACATGCAAAGTGTAGCAAGTGCACTAGTTGCAAAAAGTAATAAAATGATGAATAGAGTATCATTCCCACGAGGATTGCATGTTAAGCACCGATTCTCCTAGTTTTGTATCAAGTTGGAGCAAACGAAAAATGTTTGGATTTGTGGGAGAAAAATCAAGCTGAAGTTAAAACAAAATCCACAATGTAATTTAAAAGCTAACTAATGAAAACAATATCAATTCAAGAAAATATCAATTAAGACAAAGCGGTTAGGGTTTTGACTTCACTAGGATTTTGTAATGACTTCTTTCTACTAGTATACTTTAGAAAATATATGATGAAAACATACATACATAGCATATGAAAAGTAGTTGGGCCCAAATTTTTCTTTACTTATAAAATATAATTCTGTACATATATCAAAATAACATGTACAAAAACTTTAGCAACAGTGGACAGTGATGCCATTTCTCTCCGCTTTTTGATGTCCATCCAACCACTTCTCACCTATTTCCTGCAAAACATGGAAAAACAATGGGGTGAGCACAAAAATGATCAGTAAGTAAATCCTCTACTCCTTTATCCCTGCACTTATTCTTGGGTTCTTTCCTTACTCTATTCTTTCTCTTCTTCATTCTTTCTTTGTTCTTTCTCTTTTCTTTCTCTGTTTCTAGTTCCCACTGTTCTTTTCTTTCTTTCTAATTCTTTTTGTTCTTTCTTTTTCTCTGTTTTTTCTTTCTTTCTATTCTTACTAACCATGATGAAACCATGGTAGTATGCATGAATGCAATGCACATGCAGTAATGCTTAGAAATGCTTTTTCTTTCTTCTTTTCTATTTCTTATTCTGTTTCTTTTCTTTTCTTTCTATGCTTTTCTTTCTTTTCTTGCTCACTCAAAAGCTCTTCTTTTCTTTTCTTTTCTTGCATGCTCAAGCTTTCTCATTCTTTCTTATTCTTATTCTTATTCTTATTCTTATTCTTTCTTATTCTTTGCCAATCGGACTCGGTTGATGCATGGATTTGGAACCCTGGCCGTGTGAGTGAGTACAGTCCTCATCTACGTGCACTCTTGTGGACTGTACAAATTCTTTCTTTCTTCTTAGGCCACTCAATTAAGGTGGCGTGCATGTAGGAATTCTTCTTGGTACAACCCTCATCCACATACACTCTTACGGGTCGTACAAATTTTTCTTCTTCTTATGTCGCTCACTTAAGGCGACGTGTATGTGGGAAATTCTTCTTAACACCCACGGGTTCCCCATCGCAACAACCTATTCTTTTCTCTTCTTTAGCGCTTTTCTTTCTTTAATTCTTTAGTGCTTTTCTTTCTTTCTTTAAGTTATCATGCATATGCAAGTATATTCATGTGGATGGCTCATGCTTATGTTTCTTTCTTAAGTGCAAGTATGCTATGCAAGAATGCAATGTTGCACAAAATTAAGGTTCTCTACTCATGCACATACTTCTCTTAGACATTTCATCAAACACTAAGCATGCATACTTAAATTCTACTTTAACTATACTTCTCCCTCCTTCTTAAACCATCCATAATTAAAGTAAAACTCTTTTGAATCATCACAAATCCTAGCCAAGAAAATACACTTCTTAAATGCTCTTAAACTCTCTCTAAATTCAACTCAACTTCTATCAAATTGTATCAACCCAACCAACCCTTCTCATGTAGAAAACTCATTCATGGATCATCATCAAACTCAATAACAAGTTTCATACACAAATCTCAAGTATATGAACTTCATATAACATTCACATAAAACATTCTCTATGCTTTACTTGCTCAAACAAGGGTTAGGGTTGGATTTACTTACCTTTTTCTGGAGTAGTTTCACAAAAAACTCTTTATCCTTGTTGGATTAGTTCTTGCTCTCAAACCCTAAGCATAAACTTCATAAGAATTCCATACTAACACTAATTAGTCTTATGTCTAGGGTAAGAATCCTTACCTCTTGATGCTTAGGATCAATTCCTTGTCAAAATCCAACCAAAAGCCCTCAAGTTCCTTAGCAAATTGGATGAAGAGATAAGAGAAATGGAGAGTGGAAGTGATATATGGGGTGTAGAGAATGGGAGGGTAACCCTTTTTAGCTCATATAAATAAGCACTCTTTCCCATTTTGCCCTTACACTTTCTTGAAAATTCCATCTTTATCCTTTAATTCTTTACACATCCACCCCTATTCCAATTCATTCTCCTTGAAATTTCCTTGCACTTCACTCCCCACTTTTACTGCTAAATAGGGGTAGCATGGTCACTTCACCCCTTTGAAAAATTCTCTAGAAACTTTACTAGAAAAATCAGCTGACTCTTGGCCACGGCGAAAAAATACAGAGCCTACGTCGCCCCAGTGAAGTCTGCACTTCCATAATTCTCCAAGGCTTCACCAAATTCAGGGCATCCAAGCAACAATAACAACATAGAAATTTAACTTAGGGCCAACAAGCAACACCAAGACAAAAATACTACGTACCTAAAGTGGGCGTTACAGATTTTATGATTTAATCTACGATTTATGTTGCTTCTAAGTTCACATGCAAGGATTATAAATCGGACACCCTAACCTGTAAAACATACCTTCTTTGGCTATGTTTTCTTACTTATACCTATTAAGCTTCTGCACCCAACAAAATGAAGGTTAATAGTTCCAAGTCCATTAAGCTAAGTGGAATCCTAAATTGATTTCATGGATTGTCGAACCTATCTCTAGCTTTCAATCAATCAATGGTATTTACTCTAAGAGGCTAATGCATGATTCACTTCTCAGTCTCATCATGCTCAACAATTAATTTCAATTAGAACAAGAATAAATACATAATCCAAGCAATAGAATGTGAAAGCAACATCAATTTATTGATTAGACATTAAAATCTCAATTACATCAAAACCCTAACCCAAAAGTGAGTTAGTTCATACCAAAAATAAAACAAATCAAAAGAAAAGCTGTAAAAACAGAGCTCAACATGCTGGAATAACGAAAAGAGAATAAATTCTTCCCTATTTGATGAACCCAAAGGCTTCCAATCTCTAGTTTTCTCCTCTCCTTCCAAAAAGTGTCGAACCCCCTCTAAAATAAACAAATCCTTCTTAAATAGTCGACCCCAAAACCCTAAGACTCCTCCCATACAATTAAAACGCATAGTTTTAATAAACTAAAAATTGCAGTTTTTGCCGCAGCAAAGAATAAACTTCGCCACGACATTGAGTTGGATTTTATTTCACTATCTGACCCGAGACTTTCTCATCGTGGCGAACTTTTCTAAAATTATGAAACTACCCTCCGCTTGCTTCTTTGCTTGAATCTTCAATCTTAGTGATCCCCAATAGGAACAAGCTTCATAGTGCTTTGAATCCACATCAGAACTTTCCCAATTCCTAAAATTCGCTTGATTATGGGTCTAGAAACTCAATTCCACTTAGTTTTTGCTCTAACTAGATGTTTTGGCCTGAAACATAAAATATATGAAATTAAGTTGCAATTCAGGCACAAACTTAAGAAGAAGTATCCAAAATCCAGCCAAAAGCATAGATAAAACAGTATAATCCTAGGATTATCACGTCACTAGGTAACGGTCAAGAACATTCTTAAGTACCTAAAGAGGACTAAGTATATGTTCCTGGTTTATAGAGGAGATAATGAACTCACTATAAGAAGATACAGTGGTGCTAGTTTTCAAACTGACAGAGATGATTTTTTATCGCAATCAGGTTTTTTCTTTTGTCTCAATGAAGCTGCAATGAGTTGGAAAAGCTCAAAGCAGAGTACTATAGCTAATTCTACAACGAAGGTTGAGAGTACATTATATTGCCAGATGCAACCAAAGAGATGATTTGGATCAGGAAGTTCATTACCGAACTAGATGAAGTTTCGAGCATTGTTGATCCAGTACAGATATTTTGTGATAATAATGGGGCCATTGCTCAAGCTAAGAAACCATAGTCTGATCCGAGATCCAAACACATACTTAGACGTTTCCACATGGTCAGGGAAATTTTTGAGAGAGGAGATGTTCAAATAAGTAGATGTTAGAGTAGGTGCCCTAGAGCCAATCAATTATTGTAAGATTGACTCTGTAATAAATGTTTATTTATCAATAAAAGACATATTCTTCTATATTGTGTAAATCATAGTTATATATAATGATATATGTCCTTAGGATGGTAGAACCATGATGAGGGTATCAAGTGTTTCAAATCTTGATAGTGAGAACCTTATGATCACATATGGTGGCCATTCTAGAAACATCCATAGCCCCAGTATTATTCTGACCAAGGACACAGATAATACGATAAGGCTATCATACTATTGAACGACCCTGTCGAAAGGCAATGACTGATCTCACTTGTCAAGGTTGTTTATCGACAACCTAGTGCAACGTATGAGTGCTTGCTAGAGGCAAGTTCACTGGACAGACCCACCAGAGGATTCCATATGGATGGTAACCCCAGTGTCTATGGAATAAATTCTCTAAGGGATGGTGGTGCTTGTGATACTTAGACTTGAGATCACCGGAGCACCTTGTGCACCAATTGGTGTAGTTTGACACTAGCCCAACGTAGTTCTATTCAGAGCTATCAATACGGTAGTGATTGGCTACATTGAGAAGTGTATCGAGACTATGGTGGATCGACAAAGGATTCATCACTCTTGGGTACGGGAGAAGTTATCTCATTGGGTAATTCAGTAAATAGCGATAACACTAAATCTGTGGCCACAGTGGGATTGAGTTGATGCTCAATCCTATTTATTATTTCGGTCATTGGTCCATTAACTGAATACAAACATGTCAAGGATATCTGAGGTTGACATTATTTCTGTACCTTAGTCTCGATGAGATAATAGATGATGAAAGGATTTGATTGCATGGTAACCATACCATTGACAGGCTACAGTTTTGTTAAATCCGAATCTATCAGGTGGCCATGATGCCTTCTAGGGGCCAATCTTGGTATGTGTGTAGTGAGATGATTAATTGGTGTTAATCGCGATACTACACACTACCGATATGATGAGAAGCCTACGAGTTACACACTTAGAAGATAATTTAAGAATCAATTTGTGAGAAGGGTATTTTCATCTTTTAGGAGAAAAGGTATTTTGGTAATCTCACAGTGTAATTAAATTTGCTGAGGTTGTTGCCTGTATTTAATTTTAATATTAAAATTAAGTTAGTGAGATTATATTTAAATATATCTCTGTATATATTTAAATGAATTATTATTATTAATCAAATGTTAATAAATTATTATATATTAATTGATTTTAATTATAATAATAATTAATTAATTAAAATACTATAAAGGGTGTGTTTGGTCGCAAGGGTGAATTAGGGTTGGAGCCCATGTCTATTCCTAAGTGGAATAGGGTTTTAATTGTTGCACTATATAAGTGCAACTTAAAATTAAAATAAAGGAGAATTATTCAATAATCAAAAACCCTAGCCACCCTATCTCTCTCTCTCTCTCTCTCTCTCTCTCTCTCTCTCTCTCTCTCTCTGACATTACACTCTTGTGTGAAAAAGAAAATGTTTTTTGTTCTTCTTTCTTGATTCTTGAAGTCGTTTGATTGTTCTAGCAAAATAATCAAGGATTCTACGGATTATCTTCGTGTGGACTTCAGTGAGTGCGATTTTACATTGGATTGATTAGCGAAGAATCACGTGAACATTGTCGGTGAACAGTATCCAGTGAATAGTTTGGTGAATAGTAGTCGATGAATAGTGTTTGTCTCTAAAGTCAGAGATATTCAGAGGGGCCTCCAAACTTTGGTATGAACTAAATCCTCGTATGGATTTGTTTTTATACAGTTTTAGTTTACATTTCAGTTTATACAATTACTGACAGTGGTATCAGAGCCTCGGGTACCAGATTATAATGTTTAATCATTGATTGATAACATGTATATTTGATTGATAACATGTTGATGCATAAATTGATTGTTTTTAAATCTGTAAAATTTTGTTTAATTGATCAATTGACTAATGATGTGTTTATGAGTGACTTATTGGTTGGTTGATGTCCTGGTTTAATGCTTGTGCATTCGATTTGATTTGGATCCATATCATTACGTGAAAAACTGCAAAAAGGGTTACTGTACGATTCACTGTTTTGTGGTGTCAGCCGCGGCGAAATAACACTTCGCCAAGGAAAAATGGACCCACGAGTTGGAAATGGAGCACATATGGCTGCACTAGCTGTAGGGCCTTATTGTTTATCTTTGCCTACGGACTTATTATTAGAACTCAAAGACTGTCATTTTGTACCTGCGATTTCTAGAAAAATTATTTCAGTATCCGCTTTGGATAAAATAGGATATCTTTTTGAAATTTCTAATGGATTGTTGCCTTTAGTTTGAATGGTACTCTATTTGGAATTGCAAGGTTATATAACAGACTATATGTTATTGATTTAAACAATAAGGATATTCTCAACATTGAAACTAAGAAAGCTAAACATAGCGATCAAAACCATACATACTTCTGACATTGTAGATTAGGTCATGTTAATCAAACCCGCATTGCAAAACTTCAAAGGGATGGAGTTTTCGACCCTTTTGACTTCCAATCATTTGAGGTATGTGAGTCATGCCTTTTTAGGCAAGATGACCAAGTCACCTTTCACAGGACAAGGTGAAAGGGCTACTGAACTGTTTGGCATCATCCATAGTGATGTATGTGGTCCACTAACAGTTGAAACCAGAGGTGGATATTCCTACTTCAACACATTTACTGATGATTTCAGTAGATATGGTTATGTCTATCTCATGAGACATAAATCTGAAGCCTTTGATAAGTTCAAAGAATTCAGGAATGAAGTACAGAATACTTTAGGCAAAAGTATTAAGGCTCTTCGGTCGGATTGAGGAGGTGAATACTTGAGCTCAGGGTTTTCTGAATACCTGAAGGAATGTGGGATAGTATCATAACTCACCCTTCCATATACACTCCAACACAATGGAGTGTCTAAAAGGAGGAATAGGATCTTACTTGACATGGTTAGGTCCATAATGAGTTTTAGTGATCTACTTGCATCATTTTGGGGTTATGCCTAGGAGACTGCGACTCATGTATTGAACCGTGTGTCATCAAAGTCTGTAGATAAGACTCCATATGAACTATGGAGTGGGCGAACGCCTAATTTGTCTTATCTAAGGATTTACGGTTGTGAAGCTTATGTCAAGAAATTGACTTCAAACAAGTTGGGCCCAAAATCTAAGAGAGGCATTTTTGTAGGGTATCCTAGGGAAACCAAATGGTACTATTTCTACCACCCAGAAAAGCGCAAAATTTTTGTCGCTCATACTGGTGTCTTCTTAGAAAATGAATTTTTCTTAAGAAGTACTAGTGGGAGAAAAGTATAACTCAATCAAGTTCCAGAACCACAAGGTATATTAGACACAGAACTGGAAGATGTGCCACAGGAAGTGGTTGAACATCGTAAGGAAGTCACTCCATAATCCATGAATTAAAGTGAACCACCTTAAGTAGCATATGAGCTACGTAGGTCTGGGAGAGTATGCCAGGGCCTGAAAGATACGGTTATCTCGTGACTCAACATGGTGATGTACTAGTCTACTAAGACGATGAACCTAAAACCTACGAAGACACTATATCGAACCCAGATTCCATTAAATGGCTTGAAGCCATGAAATCTGAGATGGACTCCATGTACCAGAACCAAGTATGGTCTCTGGTGGAACCACCTAAAGGGGTAAAACCCATAGGGTGCAAATGGGTCTTCAAGAAGAAGACTAACATGGATGGCAAGATGCACACTTATAAGGCACAACTGGTTGCCAAAGGTTTCAAACAAATTCATGGTATTGACTTTGGGGAAACCTTTTCGCCGGTTGCCATGATCAAATCCATCCAGATTGTGCTTGCAATTGCTGCATATCATGACTATGAAATTTGGCAAACAGATGTCAAAATTGTTAGAGTATGAGCCCTAGAGCCAATCAATTATTGTTGAATTGACTCTTTGTAATAATGTTCATTAATCAATAAAAGGCATTTTATCTATATCACGTAAATCATTATTATTGCAATATGTATTGATATATGTTCTTAGAATGGTAGAACCGTGACGAGGGTATCAAGTGTTTCAAATCTTGATAGTGAGAACCCTATGAGCACATATGGTGGCCATTCTAGAAACGTCCATAGCCCCAGTATTATTCTGAAGTAAGGGCACATATAATACGGTAAGGCTATCATAGTGTTGAACGACCCTATCGAAAGGCAATGATTGATCTCACTTATCAAGGTTGTTTAGTGACAATCTAGTGCAACACATGGGTGCTTGTTGTAGGCAATTACACTGCAGCAAGTTCACTAGACTAACCCACAAGAGGATTCCATATGGATGGTAACCCCAGTGTCTATGGAAAAAATCCTCTAACGAATGGTGGTGCATGTGATCCTTAGACTTGAGATCACCGGAGCGCCTTGTGCATCGATTGGTGTAGTTTGACACTAGCCTAACACAGTTCTTTTCAGAGCTGTCACTACGGTAGTGATTGGCTACATCAAGAAGTGTATCAAGACTATGGTGGATTGACAGAGGATTCATCACTCCCG